>NC_048220.1:145805733-145858801 GCF_002007445.2 Ailuropoda melanoleuca | reverse complement strand
GTCTCCAAGTGTTTGAGTTTCTTCCAAATTTTTCCTTGTGGTTGAGTTCCAATTTCAAAGCGTTGTGGTCTGAGAATACACCGGGAATAATTTCGGTCTTTTGGTATCGGTTGAGACCTGTTTTGTGTCCCAGAACATGGTCTATTCTTGAGAATGTTTCATGTNATGTTCCATGGGCATTTGAATAGAATGAGTATTCTTTGGTTCTGGGGTGTAGTGTTCTATATATATCTATGAGGTCCAACTCGTCGAGTATGGCATTCAAAGCCTTTGATTCTTTGCTTAGTTTTTGCCAGGGTGTTCTGTCTATTTCTGATAGTGGGGTGTTGAGGTCCCCTACTATTACTGTGTTCTTATCTATATGTCTCTTTATTTTGGTTAAGAGTTGGCTTGTGTATCTTGCTGCTCCCCTGTTGGGGGCATATATATTAATAATTGTCATATCCACTTGTTGAATACTTCCTTTAAGAATAATATAGTGCCCTTCTGTATCTCTCTCTATGGCCTCTAGTTTAAAATCCAGTCTATCTGATATGAGAATTGCTACTCCAGCTTTCTTTTGAGGTCCATTTGCGTGGAAGATGGTACTCCATCCCCTTACTCTAAGTCTGAATGCATCTTTGGGTTCAAAATGAGTCTCTTGTAGACAGCAAATGGATGGGTCATGTCTTTTTATCCAATCTGCAACCCTGTGGTGTTTTATGGGAGCATTTAGGCCATTTACATTGAGACTGATTATTGAGAGAGATGATTTTAATGATGCCATGATGCCATCAAAGTCTTTGTTTCTATAGATTGTGACTTTCTGTTCTGTATCACTCTTGGGGCCTTTTTTCTTTTATAGAACCCCCCTTAATATGTCCTGTAGGGCTGGTTTCATGGTTATGAAATTGGTCAATGACTGGTAATTCTGGAACGTCTTTATTTCTCCATCAATTCTGAATGACAGCCTTGCTGGATAAAGGATCCTTGGCTGCATGTTTTTCTCTGAAAGAGCTTTAAAAATGCCCCCTCCAAACCCTTTCTCTCATTCCAGGTCTGTGTAGACTGGTCTGACGTAATTCTGATACCTTTGCCTTGGTACGTGAGAAATTTCTTTGCCCTGGCCGCTTTCAATACTGTATCCTTGGATCTAATATTTGCGAATTGCACTATGACGTGACGTGGCGTAGGTTTGTCGTGGGTGAGCTTGGGNTGAGCTTGGGAGGGGTCCTCTCTGCCTCTTGGACACGAATGTTTGTTTCCCTTGCTAGATTAGGGAAGTTTTCAGCTATAATTTGTTCAAATATCTCTTCTAGATCTCTGTTTTTCTCCACCCCCTCGGGGATGCTGATGATTCTGACATTGGAACGTTTCATTGAGTCAGTAATCTCCCGTAACCTACATTCTTGAGCGTGGATTTTTTTGAGTCCGGATTCTATTTTAGCTTTGTCTTCTACTAACCCATCCTCCAATTCGTTGATACGTTCTCCTGCCTCATTCACCCTGTCCGTCAGAGCCTCTAGTTTTGACTGCATTTGGCTCATAGAATTTTTAATTTCTGCCAGATTCACTCTCATTTCCGCCCTTAGAGATTCTATATTCTCATTAACATTTTTGTTAGTACTTTTTTCAAGTTTACACATCATCTTGACCATTGTTACTCTGAATTCCATTCCTGATAATTTGGTTATATCCATATCCATCAGTTCTGTGGCAGAGGCCACAGACTCATTGTCTTTTCTTTGCTGGGGGGGATTTCTCCTTCTCGTCATTCTGATGAGGAGAGGTTGCAGGGTTGTCCAGAGCCCAAATTATTGACCGGGACCCAGGCTGTGTGCCCTTGTTTTATAGGGACCTTAGGGATGTGGGCTTCTTGATTTTTCAGCCTGCCTTCTGGGGGAGGGGTCTGCCGCGCCCATACTCAGGCAACCCTGTTTGGGTAGAGTCTCTGTGTCCCCTGCGAGGGGGGCTGGGGATAGGCACACTGTGAGCCGGTATTTCCAGGCTTTTGATCTCTGGCGGCTTTCCCTGGTGGTTTGCTGTGCCTCTTCTGAGAGTCAGAGCAGCAGTGGCCAAATCTCATCCTCTGTCTCAGAACAGAGGGATCGTGGACCGTTCTCCACTGATGTTCTGGCCACTTTAACTCTGTTTCTGTTGGTGTTGCTCAGCCCTGCAGCGTCCCGGGATGTGCTCCCCACACCCAGCATCCCAGCCCTCGCTTCCAGGGCCAGCGCATCTCTTTCCTTTGTGTTTCTAACACCGCCAGCCACCAGCCGCCCCGTGCGCTCCTGGAGCTCCCTGTCTCAGTCTGGTTCCAGTGAGCACCCCGGAGTTCCTTGAAAATCTGGTGGCGCGCATTCCCCGGCTCACGGTCTCAGTCTGCTCTCTCGCGGGTGCTGGTCCGCGAGTCTGCCCGCTCCCCAGTGCAGGTGGCTACCGCTTCCCAGCACCGGAACGCTGCGGCTCCCTCCCCCTTCCGTTTATCTTCCGATATCTGTGCGCAGTTTCATGGCTCCCCGCTTCGTACCTCAATACTCAGTGCTGGAGATGTTCATTTGTAGAGATCCAGATGTATCTTCCTGTGTCTCAGGCTGATTCCGTGGATGTTCAGGCTGGTCTGGTACCTATCCAACTCGACTCAGGGGAGCGGCTGAAAAAGAGGTCCCCTACTTCTCTGCCATCTTAACTTCTTCTCCCTTCTGCCCATTTCTTGACTGGATTATTTGTTTTTTGTGTGTTGAGTTTGGTAAGTTCTTTACATTTTTGGACACTAGCCCTTTATCTGACAAGACATTTGCAAATATTTTCTCCTGTTTTGTCAGTTGTCTTTTAGTTCTGTTGACTGTTTATTTTGCTGTGCAAAAGTTTTTATCTTGGTGAAGTCCCAGTAGTTCATTTTTGCTCTTGTTTCCCTTGCCTTTGGAGATATATTTAGCAGGAATTTGCTGAAGCTAAGGTCACAGAGGTTGTTGCCTGTGTTCCCCTCTAGGATTTTGATGGATTCCTGTCTCACGTTTAGGTCTTTCCTCCATTTTGAGTTTATCTTTGTGTGTGACGTAGGAAAGTGGTCTAATTTCACTCATACACTGTTGGTGGGAATGCAACCTAGTACAGCCACTCTGGAAAATGGAGTGTCCCTCAAGAAGTTAAAAATAAAACTACGCTCTGACCCGGTGATTCACTACTACATGTTTACCTAAAGGATACAGACATAGTGATCCAAAGGAGCACCTGCACTCCAACGTCCACAGCAGCCAAACTGTGGAAAGAGACCAGAAGTCCATCAACAGCCGAATGGAGAAAGAAGAGGTGGTTTATACACAATGGATTATTACTCAGCCATCAAAAATGAAATCTAGCCATTTGCAATGATGTGGATGGATCTAGAGGGTATTATGCTAAGGGATATAAGTCAATCAGGGGGAAGACAATTATCATATGATCTCACTTATATGTGGAATTTAAGAAACAAAACAGGAGCATAGGAGAAGGGAGGGAAAAATAAAATGAGACGAAAACAGAGAGGGAGAAAAAACACAAGAGACTTTAAACTCTGGGAAACAAATTGAGGGTTGCTGGAGGGGAGGTGGGTGGGGGGATGGGGTAACTGGGTGGTGGCCATTAAGGAGGACACATGATGAAATGAGTACTGGGTGTTTTATGCAATTGCTGGATCACTGACCTCTACTTCTGAAACTAATAACACATTATATGTTAATTAATTGAATTTAAACAAATTAAAATTTTAAAAAATTCAAGGTAGAGCTCTGTGCTTTAGGTCTGGAGTCCATCAGGAGAGTGACAGAAGGAGGTTGCTGAGATCCTGAGACTAGACAGAGGGGGAGACCCAAATTTCTGGGGTGTCAGAGGACACTCTGGGACACCAGGCTCTATCTTAGAAGCAGCTGGAGCCCCTGAAACATTGTGAGCAAGAAAAAGCACAATCCACCTTACATTTTAGAGAGAACTTTCTAGTTGCTCAGTGGCCAGCAGGTGAGAAAGTGTCATGGAAGAGGCACTCAGGAGGGTTGCACTGTCCTCTCGGTGTAGGAAGGCCCTCCTGAGACAGAGCAGGACCAGTGAGGATAAAGGGTGATGACCAAGGTCTCAGGGGACACAGCTCTGCAGAGCCTATCATGTGAGCTGCATAGTGGGTACTCAGTGTTTAATAAGCACATATGTAAACGTGTGAATGGACGGATGATGGATGGATGGATGGTTGGGTAGATGGATGGATAGATGATGGATGGATGGATAGATGGATGATGGATGGATGGAAGGATGGATGGATGGATGGATTCTATTAATGACTGAATAGAAAATCACTTGTTCTCAACTATTTGGCAGTTTCACTATTTAGAATGGTTGGTTGGTTTGGTTAATCTAATTTGGCGTAATGCATGAGGGAACTCAAAAAGAAGAAAAAAAAAGCAACCACAAAAGTCTTTGCTGTTCCCTCCATTGAGCTGTGGGATGCAATTCCTCTCCTCTTAAATCTTGGGTGACTAGTGTCTCCTTTAACCCACACGGTAGAAGAGAGGCACATTGGATGACATCTAAGGCTAGTGTAAAACATACAATATGGCTTTTACTCTGCTCTTTTGAGCCCTGGAGTTGGAGAATTTGCTTGAGAAGTCCAGCCACACAAAAGCATTCTGGCTGACAGTTCCAGCACCAGACGGCTTTGCTAAATTTTGATTCAAATGATTTTGTCCCCCCTCCCCCAGACAGTGCAAACTTTGTAATTTGCACCAAAGTTCTCAGACATTGCAAATCAAAGATGCACCATTTCCTCTGTGTCTTTTTAAAATTTGTGATCCCCTGAACATACTAGCAAAATGAAGTGGTTTATGCTGATCACTAAGTTTTAGGTGACTTGTTTTGCATCAGTGGGGGCTGGAACAGAATTTGGAAGCTGAGAGTGGGATGCTGCCATAATAAAAACCTAAAATACACAGCATCGGTTTGGGGGCTGATGGAAGCTCGAGAGCCTTGAGGAGGCTCTTGGTAGAAGCCAGAGAGTTGTCACAACAGGTGTCAGTGAAAACCCAGTCAAAGGTGAGGAAATACTATTTAAGGAAAGAAGACCCTTACTATTTAGCAATGGAAATTTTAGCAAGACATTGTCTGAAATAATGAAGCAAATAGCAAAAGTATGCAATAAAGGGATGGGTTCAGCTAAGGAAATTTTTAGGCAGAATGTTGAAAATGCCAATTGTTTGTTTGTTTGTTTGTTTGTTTCAACTGAATATTATAAGGTAAGGATAAAGAAGGATGAGTTACAGTTGGAATTATTCAACTTTCAAGCAGAATGTAGAAGAAATACAAATAGGCAGGACTTGTTAACTTTGAAAAGAAACTTCTTCCCATTTTCAGTCTCTCCAGAGAAAGAGTTAGAGCAGTGCTTTATACACTCTTTTGATGAAGGAGTCTTCCAAGAATGTCAGATCACAAACCCTGTGTTAAGGGCTTCTAAGAATCTTACAGTCATTTCCCCCACTTTATGCTCAAGAGAAGGATTTGTCTTAAAGAGATTTGTGGATGTGCCTTTTGACTAGTGGAATAAATATGAAATGATACAGAGGAAACCCACAATATTTTTAAGGGAATTGTATTGACTTGGCCAGGAACAATACAGAAACATCACAAAATGAAGAGTATTTTGTAGCTACAATATTTGGCATCAGGAAATAGACTGAGAAGGGTGTTCCTTCCCTTACAAACTCAGGTTTGTTTCTTACAAAAAGGGAGAATGACTGCTTTGTACACAGGTCTTCAGATTGAGAGGAAGTGCATACAAGGAACCACACAGAAGCCTCAGCCTCACATGGACCCTGAACCTGCTGCCAGGATGACTGGGGATGGTCTTGACCTATTCTGCACAGGGACAGAATGTAAATAACTTGTGACCAGAGAGTAGACTGTTATATCCTTTTTCAAGGAAAACGGCCATGAATTTCTTTGACAGTCTCCCATTCAGAAATGGGGTCTATGGAGCTTTTAAATCTGGAATGGATTTTGCCTGTTTTAACCATGAATGCAGCAGGAAGGATGCTTTTGATTTCTGAAGCTAGTCCATAAAAATGATCCAGGTTTTCCCTGGCACTGTGGAACACTCAGGTGGAACCCTGAGCCCTCCCCCAGAGGAGCCCTGCTGCCTTATGGCCACCGTGGCACAAAGAAGCCTAAGCATTCTGAAGAAGGCACGTGGCCCTGGTCTGCAATCCCAGTGGGGACACATGAGTAAAAAGACCTCCAAGCTCAGGCACGAGCCAAGGACAACGGCCACTGGCCGCCGGACAAGGAGAAGAAGGGTCCTCACTTAGAGTCTCTCCAGAGATTGTGGCCTGCTAACACCTAGATTTTGGACATCTGGCCTCCAGGTGTGAGAGAATACATTTCTGTGTTCTTTTTTTTTTTTTTTTAGATTTTTATTTATTTATTCGACAGAGATAGAAACAGCCAGCGAGAGAGGGAACACAAGCAGGGGGAGTGGGAGAGGAAGAAGCAGGCTCATAGCGGAGGAGCACGATGTGGGGCTCGATCCCATAATGCCAGGATCATGCCCTGAGCCAAAGGCAGATGCTTAACCACTGTGCCACCCAGGTGCCCCACATTTCTGTGTTTTTAAGTCACAAAATTTGTGGACTTTGTTACAGCAGTCCCAGGGAACAGATACAAAATGTCGTGTGAGGATGACGTGTCTGGGGAAGTGCACTGGGCCGGGCCTGGCGTTCACCCTGAGCGCCGTCTCCCTGCGCTCACCCCGCCGGGAGCTGTACTCAGGGACCAGGCTGCACGGAGGTGTGCGGTGCATGCGGACCCACAAGCTGTGCACCGGGGAGTGGGGGGAGCCCAGTGCCACGAGCAGTCACAGACACAAGAGCGCCGGGGGTGGGGTGAGGGGTGCGAGTAGCGCATGGGCAGTAGGAACTCCTGATGCCCATCTGCAAGTCACCTTTGCAGGAAAGCAGCAGCCCCCCAGGGACGTGCGCGGGGGAGACCCATCTCTGGCGCACGCTCATGGCCAACCATCAGAGCCAGCGCCCCTGGCCGTCTGCTACCAGGCAGAATCACCAGCAAGAGGAGATCTAAAAATGGTAAAGAAAGTTTTCTGCTCGCTCCCGAGGCAGAGGTCACACAAAGAGGGAAAGCCCCCGTCCAGGGCTCTCTGCCACTGAGACATTCAGACCGCCTCTCTCTGCAAAAGCAGCCCAGAGCCACAGGGGACATCACGTCCCTGCTGCCCGGTGGCCCGGAGACTCCCTTCTCCCTCGCCTTTCCCAGGTGGAGCAGACTGAGCTGTGATATGGGGGCCACACTCCTGCCCCACCCTCAGAGGGGAGACCGGGGCATCCCACAGCCGAGCACCTTGACCTCAGCCCCATGGACAGGTCTGGGCTGCAGTCAGACAGTTCCTGGGTGTCCAGGTGGGAGCAAAGTTCCTGGTGTAAACTGCAAAACCCTGAGAGGACCCTGGTCCCATGGAGATGAGCTCAGCCTGCCTGTGCCCCCAGGGCACCTGCTGTTGTCCCCCTGCTGGGACCCCTGAGCACCAGGCTGGGGATGGCTGTCATAAGCAGCCTGGACCAGAGACACTGAGCTTCTGCTCCCATCCAAGTACCCGCTGAGGTGGAGTTTCTCCACGAGGATTTAATTTTCTCTTTGTTTTGTTTCCTTGCTTGTTGGGTGATGAGAGTTGCTTTTTCTTCTTACACACTTTCTTTGCTCCTTGCATGAAAGCTGGAAGCCGAGACAAACCTCATTTGGGGTTACCGTGTTGCTGATTTTCACGCATCCCACCAGTTTGGGCAGCTTTGTTAGCTGCCTTGCTGGACTCTCCGAGCTTCTAGAACTGGCCTGTAAACTGCTAGTCAGTGATGCTGATGGGAGCGCAGGCACAGAGAGGGGTGGCACCTGGCGAGACAGAGGAGAGTCAGGCAGGCCGTTGTCAGGAGAGGAGTGTCCTGCTACGTGAGCGACCTGTGGAGAATTTCTGGACATAGCCTGGGACAACACCACTCTGGACGGTGAGGTTGGCGAGATCGGACAGAATCTAGGCTATGAGCGGTGCAGCTGGGTCTCTCTCAAGAACTGGCTGATACTAACCCAACATTGTTACCTCCATGCCTTATCACTGATCCCACTGCATTGGCAAATAAGATGGAAATGCAAGAAGGGAAAAAATAGCGATTGCAGAAGGAAGAGCACTTTTGAGCCCCCCTCCTGCATATGTATCTTTCCCACAGCAGGCAGAGGACACGGCGGTTTCTGGGGAAGGCTGGTCAGGGTGCAGGCATGCGCCCCTCCATGCTCATGCGGCAGGCAGATGTGCGGGGCTTTGAAAACCAGGAAACCCCAAAGCAGATCGTGGGGGGAAATCATCTGCAGATGTGTCACAGCGAGAAGAGTCGAACGATTGCCAATAAATTAGTCAAAATTACATTTCCCCAGATCAGCCTTATTTTCTGAAGTATAAATTATGGTGCTAGGGATAGCACGCAATCTAAATTTCCCAAAGTCTTCAAAGGCAAGATACCCAGAGTCCTGGATGTTCTGGGCAAATTTCTGTTCTTCCCTAAAATTATTCACAAGAGAACGGCGGAGTGTTCCAGGCTTGCTGCGTGGTGGCGGGGCTTGTTATGAAAGAGAACTAGGGTTACCGAGCTGTCTTGGGAGCAGAGCTGGGGGGCTGCCGTGGGGTCACCCAAGACCCACGGAGAGCAGCTCCTCCTCTGCCCCTGGGCGGGGCCAAGGTCGACCTGACACCAAACTTTCCATGGCAGGGACCCTTCCAGATCGGCGTGGTTCTCATAGGATCTATTTGTAAATCTCTCCTCGGGGAGTTCGGATCCTCATGCACTAACGCAATGTTCACCCAATGCCCTGGACACCACTATGGTAAAGAGAGAGATCCTGTTTTTATTAATTCACACTTTAAATGAGAGGAAACCAAAACACAGAAGAAACCTAGGTCAAACCCCAGCCCTCCGAGATCTCTGGAATGAAGCTGGTCAAGTTTTCCTCATGCAAGAACGCTTTATTCTGCTGGGGACCAGAATTTTCAAAGCAGTGGCTTATTGTCTAAAGTGAATCCATTTGTTCAAGGGATTTTCAGATAACCTTAAAATCCCAGAACAAAATGCAAAATAAAGCCTCCCAAAATTTGAAGAAATTTCTTTTTAAAACAATCCCTTCACACCAGGTTTTGAATGGGCAAATGTAATTCAATGTTGATCGGTTTGTTATGAAACAGTGAGCGTATTGACAAGATAAACATGCAAGAAGTAAAACAGACCTCTTCCCTTTCGGCCCTCTGTTCCCTTTGGAGATGTGCTTGTCCATAGGGACAAGAGCAGAGCTGAGGAGGACGCCTCCCCGAAGGGCCTCTGATCCTTCCAACTCCTGAGGAAGGAGCCATTCAGCGGACTCCCACGGTAGTGGGCTGCTCGGTGTCCCCGCGCCCCCTGCCCCTGCAGGGGATACGGCCGCGTGGCACTTAGAGCATGACCGTCTTATCCCTCCGGGCTGCCCTAACAACATCGCACAGACCGGGGCTGACAACCAGCAGCGATGGCTGAGCTCCGATCTGGAGGCTGGGGGGCCGAGGCCAAGTGCTGGCAGGGGTGGACGACTGCCCTTGCACATGGTAGCCTCCTCTTTGTGGCGTCCTCATGTGGCGGACGCTCTGTGGGGTGTCTTCTATGAGGCCGCTGATCCCAATTGTCCGGACTCCACCCCAGGACCTGATCTGCGCCCAACGGCCCATCTCCTAACACCATTGCTTTGCAGGGGAGGCGTCGACATGCGAACATGGGACCAGCTTCCTTGGCAGGGCAGCCCCTGGGCTGGGCACGAGGCGGTGCAGTGACCAGGCGGGCGGGCAGCCCCCGGAGCCCACCGATGAGGAGGAAGACTGTAAGCCCACTGACGAAGCATGCACAGGTTAGCACCAAAGGCTCCAGCTTGAACTACAAGATAACTCGGTCTGAAAAACATGCTTTCGAGAGGAGGAAAAGCAGGTTTTACCTGCATGCTGATCTCATGGACGGTAAGAATGCAAAAACAGCGTGTTCACCGTGCTGTCCTAGGCCTGAGGGCCAGTGTGCACACTCGCACACGCTACATCCATATGTCTGCTCTCTGCTGTGCACCCACCTTTCCAAATGACCCCAACCGCCTCGGCCGAGGTCAGCCGGGGGCCTCTTCCCCAGGCAACGTGTCCCGAGGAGCGCTTGTCTGTACCTTCTCTGCCAGCCTGTGGCGGGGTCTGAGCAGCCCCAGAGCCCCCAGTGCTGGACAGCAGGAGAAGACCCCAGGCCCTAGATGCCAGGCCCCCGGGGGTCACGCATCCAGCAGCATTTACCACCATAGTCAACACCATTCTGCAGAAAATGCGTGATCCTACTGAACCCCGAGGTCCATCCACAGCACAGCGAATCGTGTTTGGAAACAACAAATGCCCAGCCTCCAAAGGGAGTGGAGAAGACACTGCAGCCCCTGAGTCCCCAGAGGGGCCAAGGGGACTGGCAGGTGGAGCCCAGACTGCCTTCCAGGTGATCTCCCCTCTGCTGCCCTAGACACTCCCCGGGAACCCCCTGCTCCCCAGACACCTGATGACTGCCTGTGTCCTTGGGGTCTCGGCCAGGGCCGCCCCTGTGCCTGGCTCCCTCCCCAGTGTCCTGTGTGTCCTGGAGTCTGGGGGAGCCAGGATGACCTCACAGCCCCGCAGAGGCAGGGACGAAGCTGGCCGTGCTGATGGGTGTCCCCCTGATTTCCTATTTTTCCATCAAGTCAGCAACCGCATCGGGGATTTTCTGCATCATGCACGCAGAGCCCTCGCACTAGGACCCAGCTGTGGGGGCTTTCAGACAAGATGTGCCGGAGCCCCTGCAGGCACCACACTTGGCACGTGGCCTCCAGCGCCGTTCTGCCCCATTGCTTTGTGGGGAAATAAAAATAATAATAATTTCTAAGACTTTCAGATTCTGCCTCCCAAAGTACTTTTCCAGGAACATACTTTGAAAGAACAGCATAGAAAATATGGTCCCTGTGACACAAAACTTCAGACATCCTCATGATTTAGGGGGCGCGACCGCTGAGGGGCCCCTGGAAGAATTTTTTGTTTCTGAAATTTCAGGAGAAGAAAACAGTCCATGGAGCTGCCTGTGGCTTCAGAAGGCAAAGTTTTACATGAATTTTGCTTGGTTGGTGCTCGCTCTAAGTACAAAGGAAGTGTTTGTCCTGAGGGTCTGGCTCATGCCACTGTCATCCCAGTGTAAGGGGGAGGTGCTCTGGAGGTAGTGTCTAAGTTCACAGTCTTGCACGAATTCTATAAGGCAAAGAGAAAATGTTCTAGAACAATCCATCTGAGTGAGTTGCCAACGTGATCCTTTGTGATGCATGAAGTTTGCTCCGGAATAAGCATGCGGGCCCTAGATAGGTGGAGCATAGATTCGCCAAAAATGCCTCTGAGCGTGGAGCACTTACTGAGCGCCTGCTGTGTGCCTGGCTCTGCAGAAAGGGAAGGGAGGGTGCAGATTCTCTGCTAAAATCATTCATTCACTTGGCAGGAGATGCACACATCTGCACGGAGGGTGTGTGCTCTGTGCCGGGGCGTGCACAGAAGTGCCCCACAGTGCACCGGCCCCAGAGGGCCGCAGCGCGGGCGCACAGAGGGGACCCCTCAAGTGCGGCACACAAATTCTCCTCTGATGAGAAGAGTTTTGTCTCAACTGAGGGAGAGAGGAGAGCTGCCTGTCTCTCTTCCTGTGCAGAATTCTCAACTCTGCTCCAGAAGCTGACCACAAAACTGCAAACTGTACGAGCAGGACCGAAAACCTCAGCCTCCCCTGGACAGAGCCACAGTTTTTGGAATTCCATTCCAAAAATGGTCTCAGCCAGCTTTCAGGCGCTTTCAAAGGTTTCTGACAGCTGTGCATCCAAATTCTCATTTTTACCATAAATCCTTAAAGGCAAAATGTTGAAAGGAATGGCTTTTAACACCTCCTTTCGCTTTCCTTGGGAATTCAACATTAAACAATAAAGAGCCGTATTTATTTCTTTCAAGAAAACAGTGAAGGTAAACACACAGCCGGTCCCAGCACTCTGAGAGTTACTGTGAGCGAGGAGACTCTTTCCTTACGTCTCAGGAACAAATTGCAACGCTAATTGCTTTCCAGGGCTGTTGGATACGCCTCTCCCGCCCAACATCCGGTCAGACCGGGAGCATTTAGGTCCACACGGTCAGTGGACGCATGTCTGAGAAGCCAGCCCTAAGCCCATTGACGCCTCATCGAAGATGTGCCACCGCGTGACGGTTACACTGTATCTTCCGCGTGAGGAGACAGGACGATGTGCTACGTTAATACTTTGCCTTTTTAATCTATTAATCTACCACCTTTGGGACATGATTTTAAATCCAATCCAGAGCAAAGTGACTGAAAATCATTCTGGTCTGATAGCTTTAAAAGATCACAAGTGAAATGCGTTAAGAAGGTCTCACCCCGTTGATACCAAACAAGGGCAGCTATATGGACGTTTCCTTGCCCTGCTGGGGCTCCCGCACCCTGCCGTTGAGCACATCTGAAATGGACCATCACACACCAGCAGGAAAGTGTTCCTTCTAGACAGGTTAAGGGGACGCGAACGTATCATATCAGATATGGGCCGTGGATGCTTATCTCGGATGGGTTTGAAAGATCGCCGGAATTCCCGTGAAGGCCTGCTTCTTCCCCACGGGCGAACGTTGGTGTGGCTCCAAGCAGTGAAACCTGGTGGGGAGGGGCAGCATGCAGGCTAGGCACTAAGTGCACAGGGACTTGTGGGGTGACAAAGGTCAAACCTGTTTTCTTAGAAGTTTAAAGTTTGGTAACACAGAAGCAAAATGTGTCTGTGTGTTGCACACAGATGATGGAGCCCCTGGTTCCCTGGTCTGAGTCCCTGTTCTCCGCTCAGAGCATCCCAAAGACCATGGCCTGAAGTTCTGCAGGTGGCTCTCCAGTCCTCTCCTGCAGAGGGCAGCAGGGCCTCCAGGGACCCAGAGGTGGGCCCCTACCTCCCCCAACTCCAGCCTGCCCCAGGCCCGCACAGGGGGACAGCACACGCAGGCCCCCGCCCGGTCACCTAGAGGGGGACCCTCACAAGTTGCCAGAGCAGAGAATAAGCACACGGCCCACTTCTCCCAGTGGTCTCGGGGCCAAGGTGGCTTCGGCTGCCGGGAGGTGGGCCTTCTGAGGCACTTCCGTGGGGCTCTTCTCGCCCTCCTGACCCACCTCCAGGAGCACCCCCCAAGCAAACGTGCCCCCGAAATCTTTACTCAGAAGCTGCTTTGCAGGGCCTCCTCTTAGACGTTACAGCAGCAGTGAGGACATGGTGGGCAGCCGTTCTCGAAATGCTTCCTTGAAAGGAACAGGCAGCACTGACCGGGCATGGGGAATCCGCTGGGGTCTCCCTCCCGGGGGGCTCCGGGGAGGCCTGGGGCGTGTGGCGGTGGGAGGGGCCTTCGGAGCAGAGTCGGGATTCCAATCTCAGAAAATGCGCCTTTCCGCCCCTTAAAGCAATGATAAGGATGACGCAGGGAGCACATGAGCAGATGCTTCTGCAGCCCTAGAGGTGACCGGCCGCAGCCCCACGATCAGTCACGGGGACAAGCGGACCTGCGAGCGCTCAGGTCGCGCGGGCACTTCGCCGCAGCCGTGCGCTGGGAGCGCGAGCTCCTGGGGGTGCACAATTGGGTCCTATTTGATCCAGCAGCGCCCGCCTTTCCTCCGCCGCGTCGCCCTCCGCGGAGAAGCAGCCAGCACCATTGTCCCTTTCGCTCTGGACCTGCTCCTACTCGTGCGCGTCTCTTAATTAGGAAAGAGTCCCCCCCCCCCCCCCCCCCCCCCCCCGCTTCCGGGCACCAGCTCACCCACCCTGCAGATGCGGAACGAGAACTCGAAACCACAGGGGAAACAAGGGGACACTGAGCCCCAGAATCGCCAGAAGAGCATTGCGGAGACAAGGCCAGGTCCTCATGTTGTCTGTAAGTCCCCGCCAGCATGACGTTTCCTGCCGGGAGGGGAAGGGATGACACGTGCCGTGGGGCGCTGCGCGACCCCCAGGCCCTGCCCGCAGCACCCCCTGCCTTTCTGCCCCGGGTGGCGTGGCCCGCGCGAATCCTCCCTCACATCTGTTGGGCCCTGGAAGGCTGGGTAAGCCCCTTCTCACGGGATTTCTCACTGTCAGGCTGAGAGCAAAGTGGCATATTTCCTAGAAAGCCTGCTGTTTCAGGTGACCAGCAGTTTGCACTGGTGTCTCCCTTGGATATGAGGAGAGCCTGTGTGTGGACTTTTCTGGTGACCTGCTCATACTGCCTGGAAACCTAGAGAGAGGACCAGCGGGGCAGGGTCCCCAACGTGTGCACTGCCACCTCAGCCTTGAGGGCTGCTCAGGGAGTGTTTGCGGAGTGACTGTGTGAGCGTGGGATGCCCTTCCCCTTTCTGAGACCCAGGTCGGCTGGGACTTGAGCCGAGCCCAAGCCTCTGAGGCTGCGGGACAGGAAGTATTGGGGCTGCCAGGTGCTTGTCCGGCATTGCGGTGGGGGCCGGGGTCCTGTCATAGACCAGGGGCACTGCTGTCCAAGACTCCCAGTCCAGGTCAGGAGCAAACATCACTGATCACGAAATGATTCCAGAAACAAGTCCAGGACAAACACAGACACCCAGTCTTCCCATTGTTTCCATAATTGGATATGTAACTAATGAATATATATGAATAAATACGTAAATAAATATGCAATAAACATATATCACTGTTTATATCTGTAGATATGTGGATTTAGTTTAGTTTATGGTACATTTATGGCTAGAAATGTACCCACTCGTTATCGAACGCTGGAAAGCCGCACTGGGTCCCCTGTGGGATTTGACTGGCCTAATGGGGCACCTGGGTGGCTCAGCCGGTGAAGCGTCTGCCTTCGGCTCAGGTCACAATCCCAGGGTCCTGGGATGGAACCTCATGTCGGGCTCCCTGCTCAGCGGCAAGTCTGCTTCTCCCTCTCCCTCTGTCTGCCACTCCCCCTACATGTGCTCTTGGTCTTGGTAAAATAAATAAATAAAATCTTAAAAAAAAATTTATCTGCTTGGCTTTCTTCCAGTCATTTCAGTCTTCCAAAAATTGTCTGACGTTTCTTGTCTTCCGCGGCCTGGTTACGCTTTAGCTGAACTGTCTTCTCTGGGAACCTGCAGGACGCATTTATCCTGCCTTCCGTTCTTCTCATGATTGCCCTGAGTTTAGAGATCTGTTCATTCATATGTTCATTATTAAAGTCAAAAATGAAAATCATCTTAATCCCTTCATGCGAGAGAAAATTTTAGTAACTTTGCTGTCTCCCACTGTCCTAGTTTTTTTCTTTTTTTTTGATAAAATTTGAGGGTTGGAACACCAGTTACCCTCCTTAGAAAATTCAGAGCTCATTCTCCCTTGTGACCTACCTCTCCGACATCATTTGGGGCTCACCCCATGTTTATTCTCGCGCCTTCCCCACGTCTGGCCTGGTGGCCCCATCCTGCTTCTCTTCACCTTCCAGTCTTCCCAGGAATCTTCAGCTTGCAGACTTTGTTCTTTTTCAGAAAAATCAACCAAGTGTTATGCTGTCTCAGCTGTTTGTCTGTCAGGCATGTCTGGAACAGCAGGGAACCTCTAGCCGTGTGCAGAGACCAACAGCCTGGAACCGCAGGGAACCGCTGGCCGTGTGCGGAGGCCGAAAGTCTAGAACCGCTACTGTGTGCAGAGGTGAGGGGGGCCACCCAGACTGTGGGTCAAGTTAGAAGTGCCATTGATGCCCCAGGAGTGGTCTCCCTCTCACCCTGTGACCTGGAGCACCAGCACTGTCCTTGGCTGGAGGCCTCATGGTCACAGTAGGGTTGCCAGTGCCCAGCAGGCCTGAATGCTTCCTCCCTAGCCATGCACTCTGGGCAGAAAGTGGCTCTGTGTCACAGCCAGCATGTGTTCTGAACAGACTTCACAACCTCTCCTTAAGTCTCCCTGTCTGAATCGGGTCAGCTCTCGTTCCTCCCGAGGGGGCAGGTGTGGCAGGGGATGGGGTCAGTCCCAGCAGCCAGGCTTTCTGCCAGCTGGAAATGCAACCAGCCCCCTTGGAGGTTCATGGCCATTTAGCGGAGGCACAAAGAGCCACTGGAGAAAATCTCATAAGGGGGACTGGGGCCCGGACACTCTCTGTGACAACAGTTTTCTGTGGATTTCCTGCATCCACAAGCAATTATCTGAGTATACAGCGCTGGTGCGAGTGTTTCCCTCAATGTTGACAGAGGTGCTCTTGCCGTGACCTTGGGAGAGGCCTGTCCTCTGCTCCCCTTTTACAGAGCAGTAACTCTTAGTGCATCTCCGTAATTAAAAAATAATAAATCTGCAAGCATGATTTCTGCCTGGAATATCCTGAGCACTTGGGAAGGAAATTCTCTGCCGTGTATCATTTCTGAAGCTGCTTCCCTTTTAGTGTCCCTGCTCTTTCTACAAGGACATTGGCAATTCTTCATCTTGATTCCACACTCTGCACTCTACGTCCGCTTACACCATCATTCACAATAAGATAATTATGTATTCTGCATATTAAAAGAAGCGTGCTTCTCAGTGAAGTCCATAGGTCCCAAAAGGTTGGGAAAGCAGTGTTCCCTCCACGCCCCCACACCTCACCCAGCCACTCCCCTGCCCGGGAATCTTTCCATCACGGTCCTCCTGTCGCCTCTCTGTTCTTCGGTTCCCAAAGTCAGAAAAGCCGAGTGCCTTCCTAAGCCACTGTCGCTCCGTAACAGGTGGCCAGCTACTCTGGGATGTTCACATGCAGCCTCTTCAAGTCAGAGCAGATCCCCAGGCGCCCCGGGTCCTGCCAGGGAGGCCCAGGGCCACTCAGCCCTTGGGTGGCTGCAGCGGTTTCTAACCCCTTCTCCAGGACGGGCGGCTCACCGTGCTCGTTCTCTGCGGCCGCAGGACAAAGCGCCACGGCGGCCGGCCTCCAGCAGGAGCTGGATTCTCCCGCCGCTCTGGAGGCCAGAGTCTGAAATCAAGGTGTCAGCAGGGCTTCGCTGCCCCCAAAGGCTCTAGGGAAGACCCTTCCTGCCTCTCCCAGCCTTCGCGGCCCCAGTACTGGGCTTGTGGCCACGTCTGTCCAATCTCTGTCTCTGTCTTCTCGTGGCCTCTTCCTCTGTGTGTCCTTCCGTCTGTCTGTCTCATCTGCCTCTCCCTCGCTCCTAGAGTGCACCTGTCATTGGACTTAGGGCCACCAAGGTGATCCAAGAGAAGCTCCTCAAAGCAAAACCCTTCACTTAATTGCATCGGCAAACCCTTTTTCCAAAGAGGGGCCCCTTCACGGGGTGGGGGTGAGGACCCAGACAAATTGCAGAGGCCGCCTGTCCATGTACGATGGCTGGTGACTTTGAACTTGCTGTAGCAGACACTGCCTTGTGTTTGCTGCCTCGTATCTGTGGAGCTCAACCTTCCGCAGAATTTCCGGGCCTGGGTTAGAGTCCACATTTGCTGGATATTGTCCAGCTCCCCTCCACGGGGCTGCGTTGCTCCCCAGACGGCGACGTGGAACATTACCCACATGTCTAAAGGCAACTCGTGGGTGTTTTCCAGTAAAATGTCTTTTCTGGATGTTTGCCCATTGTTCTATTATGGGGGGGGGCTCCATTTTCCTTGGTTGGTTAAACCGCTAGCCCGTAAGCTGGAGTAAGAGTAGAGAATATGTTCCCACTTTGCCATTGCTTCGGATCATGGGTTTTGGGGGTTTTAGGGGCTATGCAAATATTTATATGCTGTTGATGCTACTAATTTTTCCTTATTTAATTGAATCTTTACTTGGGTCATAGCTGGAGATTTTCACCACTCAGGTTAGGAAGGAATTTGTCCGTGTGTTTTTCTGGCATAATTGAGGTCTCATTTTTCACTTTTTTTCATATGGCTCTCTGACCCATTTGGCATGTTGTTGCTGCTTGTTTGTTTGTTGCTGTGTCAAGTAAGAGAAGGGTCCAATTTTATGGTTAATTTTAGATGGCTGTTCAGTTGTCTTACTGTCACTTATTTTTGCCTTGATGATGTGAGATGCTGCCTGTGTCACAAACAAAATCCAGTGTTCCCTGCTTCTGTCCTTTGTGCCCCGCCTTCTGCTCCCTTCGCCCAGGCACGCACTGGGACCGTTCAGTTGTGGAGACTTTACGACACGTTTTCCTGTCCGGCAGGCCTGCTGCCTCTCTTAGTCCTTGCACATCTTTTTTAGGGATTTTCTAGGGATTCTGGCATGATTTCTCATCCATATAAGCTGTACGACCACGTGCATGATCGTAACATGCACTTGCTGGCATATGCATTGGGTTTGGGCTGAATTCATATATTAACTCGGGTAGAAACGAGTCCTCCTAGCTGACCTCAAAGAGTACCTTCCCACCGCCCAGACTCACCTGGGACGCCGTCGGAAGTATTTGAAAGTTTCCCAACATATATTTTGCAGTTGCTTATCAAGTTTATTCATAGGAATTTTATGTTCTTGGGACGCCTGTGTGGCTCAGTCCGTTAAGGGTCTGCCTTCAGCTCAGGTCATGGTCCTAGGGTCCTGGGATCGAGCCTCAGGTCAGACTCCCTGCTCAGCAGGGGAGTCTGGTTTTCCCTCCCCTCTGCAGCTCCCCCTGCTTGTGTGCTCACTCTCTCTCTCTGTGTCAAATAAATAAAAAAAATCTTTAAAAAAAAAGAATTTTTTGTTTTTCATTGATATTTTCAGTAAGATTTTCTCTTTCCTTACATCCTCTAAGTGGTTGTTTGGGGTACATAGGAAGGCAACTGGGTTGTATGTGTCACATTTATATCTGCCTAAATGTCCCTAAAGAAGATTTTTAATTATCTAAATAGGTTATTTAGACTCCAAGGTCATGTCAGTAGATGGGGTAAGTGTCTGATCTTCCCCTTCCACACCAAACGCATGGATATGTTGGATAAAGATCATTTAATTTTAAATACACAGCTGCCTAGGAAAGCAAGCAAGGAGCATCCTTGTGCCTGGAAACGGGGTGCATTGCACGGTGATGAGCATGGATCCAGAGCGAAACAGGTCCCTGGGACCAGAGGCCTCCACATGCCTGGGACGGAAGTCCTGAAATCCTCGGGAGGAAGCTGGATTCCTCTGAGCTGACCCTTCAGGAAGGGGTTGGAACTCCCCTCCCACCTACTCAGGGGTGCAGCTGGGAATGAGCTTGCTGCCCAGCGCTAGACCGAATACGGCTTCAGAAAGTAGGCAGGCCTGCGCCGTGCGGGTGCTGGTGTGGAGCGAGGCCAGCCTGGGCGCCCCCTTGGGGCTCTGCGTCCAGAGCAGGTGGGACCCCCTGTGGGACGACTCCTGCTCAGGACGCATTTGGGGAACAGTTAACAGACCCACAGCTGGGGAACTTCAGTAGGGGCACATGGAAATCACGCGAGGCAGTACGCGAAAACCAGTAGTGAAGGAACATACTAATCCTTTCCCCGAATTCAGGGTGAGGGTGGGCAATGCAGCAGGTGTCGGGGAGCCTGTTGCAAGAGGCAGGAGGTTGGGGTCAGAGGTGGTGCGGCCACGGGTGTGGGGGAGGCTGGCTCCCACACCCAGGTTGGCCCAAGCAGCCAGCTGCGAGGTTTGTCCTGAGCCCCCTGCCTCCGGGGCAGGGGGAGCAGGGTCCCCAGGGTTACAGCGGGACCTCTGGGTCCAGACGTGTCCCCCCCGCTGTAGAAGGAGCTGCCCCCGGTTGGGTCTTCTGTTTTGCTCAGGCTCCGCACACCCCGCTGACGGGCGTGTTCCTGCTGTGCCCCGCCGTGCCCCTGGCCTGCCTTGCCTTCCTGGAGGCAGGACACCTCCTCTCCACACAGACGGAGCTGTGACGTCCTCATGGAACGACTGACGGGAGGGACCAGGGCAGGAGCTGGCTCCTTGCTGCCGCACAGCCTGCCCCGAGCTCCCTGAGGCTCAACGCTGGTCGAGGCCCCATCTCTTCCCCAGCATCCTGCAGCCTCCAAGCCCCTGAACTTCAGGACAGCAGTGGTGTTGGCAGGAACGGGCCCGCCCCCGCCCGCCCCCTCCCACCTTGCTGAGCTGCTCCTGGAAAGGCACGGCCCACCTCCCTCAGTCTGGCCCGTCTGGACCCACACCAGATATTTACGCCTGGGCTCGGCACCGTTTCTGACTTCCAGGGCTGATGGTCACCTCCCTTTCTCCCTCCCAGTTGGGCTCATTCCTACCGTTGAGGCCAGTCCCTGGGAAGAGGTTTCTAGAGCATCTCTGCACCCTGCCACCTGGCTGCTGGGCATGCATCCTCCCCAAGGCTAGTGGCAGGAACTTCAGCGTCCGCCCTGCTGTGTGTGCCACACCTGGCCCTAATCAACAGCAAGGTGGGGTCTCCAGCTGTGGTCATCCTTGGGAGACATCAGACCTGCTCTGGGCTCCTGGTGGTCAGGAGAGCTCTCCGACGAGGGCACCTGCGTCTGCAGGGACCTCCCTGCCTCGGGAATGTGACAGGTGCATTGAGGCCGACTCACACTGGGGTGAGGTCCACCTCACCAGCACACCTGTGTCCAGGGCAGACCCACCCCTCAGGGATACACAGTGGTCAGAGGCACGGGGAAGATGGGTAGGCACGCTGTGCTCCAGGCATGTGGCCAGGCCCTCCTTCCTCCTTCCCAGCAGCAAGTGTCTTCACCTGTGACCCTGGGACACCAGGTGGGAGCTTCTAGGGGCCAGGATGAGGCTTTGCTCCAAGAGCCCAAGAGTGAGTTAGGTGGGCGTACATTGCAGACCCAGCGTGAGGAGGGAAGGTAGGGGGATGCAGCAAGCCCTCACTCTCCTCTGCACAAGCGGGGGGCAGTCAGCTGCTCCCAGGGTTTGAGTATCTCCAGGAACCCCGATCTGACACCTTCCTAGCAGAAACAAAACCATACAGAGTTACCAAGAAAACAGATTTCACATTTTCAATCAGGGTCCTTCAAAGTTTGGTACCCTGTAACCCAGTGTCAAAAGTCAATACTTTTCTTCTTCCATCCTATAGGCAAGTGTAGGTCTAAAAAAAAAAAAAGAGTATCATGTCATCTGCGAAGAGAGACCCACATTGAGATACCACCTTATGCCAGTTAGAATGGCAAAAATGGACAAGACAAGAAAAAACAAATATTGGAGAGGTTGTGGAGAAAGGGGAACCCCCTTACACTGTTGGTGGGAATGCAAGTCGGTACAGCCACTTCGGAAAACAGTGTGGAGGTCCCTCAAAAAGTTAAAAATAGAGGTGTCCTATCCAGCAATTGCACTATTGGGTATTTACCCCAAAGATACAGATGTAGTGAAGAGAAGGGCCATATGCACCCCAATGTTCATAGCAGCATTGTCCACAATAGCTAAATCGTGGAAGGAACCGAGATGCCCTTCAACAGATGACTGGATTAAGAAGCTGTGGTCCATATATACAATGGAATATTACTCAGCNTGGGGAATGGGATAGACTGGTAATGGGTAGTAAGGAGGGCACGTATTGCATGGTGCACTGGGGGTTATACGCAACTAATGAATCATCGAACTTTACATCAAAAACTAAGGATGTACTGTATGGTGACTAACATAATATAATAAAAATTATTATTAAAAAAGTGGAATAAAACATACTAAAAAAGAAAGAAAGAAAGAAAGAAAGAAAGAAAGAAAGAAAGAGGCTAAAACTAAACCAGAGCTAAATCGAAAACTACAGTATCAATTCACAGAATGTGGTAAACCCCTATGAGATGTTTTATTTATTTTGTTGAGCCAGATTAATTGGTAAAGTGTGATAGAGCTCAGACCTTAAAAATACCATTCCCATAGTCCATACCTGCATATACTTCAAAAAATTCAGTTGCACATGTTTTCATAAACTCAAGATACAAATAAATAAATTAAGATCAGTTTTAAAAAGAAGCAGCAGCAAAAACACCGAGCATGACGGCCGTGAAACGCGAGCTCAGTTAGGCCTCCCTGGCCAGCAGGAGTAGGTCAGTCACTGCCTCCCACGGAGCGAAGCATCCCAGAAGCCGCCTGTCCCCGGGAACCGTGGCCGAGCCCTTCAGCATACGCTTCCTCCGTCCTGTTGCCGGAAGCTTCTGTGCTATCTGAACACCAAGAGTAGGGGTCACCTCCTTTCCCTAGGGGTCTTCAGCCTTTGCCCTCGTGGGGACTGCGGCAACCAGGCCCCACCCCGGCCCGTGCTGCACACCGTCTGGCCCAGCCCAGGCCCCCAACATGGACCGTCCCAACCAGACGCCGCCACCCTGGCCCGCGGCCCCGGGGGACTGGCCTCCTGGCGGTCGGAGGGCCTGGCCTCATGTCCCCCTCCCACTTGCCACACTCCTGACTAGCTACACCCCGGCTGTGCCTCGAAGCCCCGGGTGACGTGACCTAGGAGCGCGAGTTGGCTGTGGACCGCGGGCCGCTGCCACTTCTAAGTCTGACCCTTTGTCCCCGCCCCCCCCACGTCTCCTGCCCCTCGGACTTCCCAGGATGCCGGGCTCCCACTGCTGGCTCTTCCTCTTGGGCCCCCGGCTAAGGTGCCTGCCTTGTCTCCCTGTACCTGCGATAAGTCATACCCACGCTGGTCTGGCTCACGACATGCTTTGGAGAGTGACACCCTGCCAGGCGGGCATCGCTGCTGGTCTGCAAACCCCCACGTCAGCCCCCAACTAAACAGCCTCCAGCCCACAGGTGTGAAGCTAGTGCGGTCGCCGGCCACTCCACACGCACTGGGGACCCCACAGCGCTGCGGGCGACGGCTCCAGCCCACCTGCCACCCCCCACCTGTCCTGATGCTTCCACACCAGGCAAGTCTCACTTCCAAGTGTCTTACGTATCCGCCACCTGCAGCCTCCTGTCTGTCCCCACTGTGTCTCCTGCGGAGGGATCCCCCCACCCTCTCTGGGTCCCCAGTTTGACGACTCCAAGCTGTCCTCAGTGTGCAGCCACAGGGCTTTCTGTCGGTGCAAGTCAGCCCTGCTCTGATGGGCAGCCCTTCACACCTTCCCCTCCCCGCCGGGGTGGAGCTCAAAGCCACACAGGGCTCCCATGATGGGGCGCGTCTCTGCCTTCCCTGTCCGTGCCCGTTCTCGACATCTGCAATGACCTGGAGAGGCGCTTGTCTCAGCGTCCTCTCCTCTCAGCGAGCCCGGCCCCACCCGCCCTTCGAGGTCCTTCTCCGTCACCACCAAGCACTCCTCCCCCCGAGGCAGGAGACACACAGCCCAGAAACGATGTCCACTATGTACACCTGACACCCCCAGGGACGTATTCAGCTCCTGCCTCTGAAAATCGTCCGTGCCTCTTACCAGCTGTTCTCGAATAGCAAAACAAAGAAAACCGAGTATTACGCAAACAAAGAGAAGCATGATTCTGCTGGATTGTGTGGGTTTGGAAGATCGAGAGGCAGGGGCGCCAGTGCCATCGACACAGTCAGCGGGGGGCTGCTGGGAGGTGGCAACCTGGCCAGGGCCCCCTCCACTCACCGAGGGCCACTGCGGGCGGGGCTGCTCGCCGATTGCTTTTGGAGCCTCTTCGGGGCGTGGTCTTGAAGTTGGGGTTCTACCTGTGGCTTCAGTATTCTTTGCAAATTTAAAATACCCAAGTGTCTAAAAACTATATTCTAACGAGTAAGTCCCAGCTATAAACGCATCAGGACAGCTGGCACTGCCTCCACTTAAGGTATTAAAATTGAAGTTGATGGTGACCCCACATTATTCATCACAGCAAATGGAGATGCCTTTAAATTTATATTAAATTCAATTTAAATGCCATCAAAACCATGGTTGACAAAGTACTGACAGATGAATATTTTAGTGTGATTCGATAGTGGTAAACTGTATTTTCTTACCTTGAGGCAAGGTGATGGAGTTTTTATATGCAGTAGGTTGAACTGGGTTTGTAGTAACATGGCTTATGATTTCCATAAAATAAAATTTTATCTTTAAAAAATGATTTTAAAGGGTTTAAGTCTTGAACTCTGAAAACATTTCTTCAGGGTCCTTCTTGCTTTACTCATTACTTTATACTAGGAAATCCAATAGCTCCCTTCTCCCAGTCTGCCAAATCCCTCTGGTTTAGACTTAATAATTAGTCGTTTTAAAGGACTCATGTTTGTTGTTGATATTCAGTAATACTTCATCTTGATTTTTCCACTTAGGTCTTGGGCACAGGCGGGTAACAGAAACTCACTTGTACCTNAGTGCCTTACACAGAAACTCACTTGTACCTGGTCCTGAACACACAGGCGTCGAGTGAATGAACGAAATGACCAACTAATTGATCCTGGTGACTGGTCTCTGCAACTGGATCTCTGAGAGAATCCGCAGCCCTTCGTGTGACCGCTAGAGTAACGCTGGGCTCGAAAGTTCACGGGCCTCATCACACAAGGGCACGACCGGCCTCCCTAGACGTTGTTAGTGGCCTGTACGTACTGATACTATGTATTGATTACTAGTGATAGATAATGATGTGTAGATGACGATTGGTTTTCTCTGTATTATTATCAATTTGGAGAAACAGTGTCTGTGTGTGTGCTGCGCCCGCCGGCCTCGGGCTGTACGTGCTCCCACCTAAGCTGCTAGAATTCTCTCCATGTCTGTTTCCTAGAGTCGAGAGCCTGGCTTTCCAGTCTCTGTCTCTCCTGTGGATTTACAAAAGCTCGTGTGCTAGGATTACATTTTGTAAAATATTTCAAATGCTTTACGATTTTCGTTAGCCCACTGTATCTCTGATTCCCGTGAATTATCTCACTAATGGTGCATTTCTAAATGGATGCAGCCACGCTTCGGGGTAAGGACGGGTGGAGCTGAAAGTCAAGACGCAGTGCTCCACGGTCACTTTCCAAATAGACTTTTTATAACACGGAGCCCGCTAGACTTAGGAGCCAAAGTTCAGCCCAGGAGCCACGTCCTCGAGAAAGCAAAGGATTTCCTGAACTCCGAGGGCTTCCTTTGACATGCCAAGGGCCACAGCCTGATGGGCGCAGGACGGAGAATGCATCCTGAGAGCAGGACACGGCGCAGTAGCCTTTCCACCAGCAGAGGGAAGGAAGGTCTGGAGTCCGGGCCTGGCATTGGCAGCCTGTGACCTCCCGGGACATGCAGGGCAGAACGGAGGGACTTGGAGTAGCCTGTGCCCCCGCGTGCTTGGGAAGAGCTGAGCGTGCTGGCTGGCAGCGCCCTGGGCACTGTGATGCGTTCCCGGAGGCAGGAAGCAAGTGCGCTCAGACTGGACTGCAGACAGGAGCAACCAGAGCAAGAGGGATGGAGTCTTGGGGTGGGGGCCGAAGACGAGGTGCAGATTCTCACGGGCGGATGCTGCAGGACGGAGGGGGAGGAAGCCGCTGGGTCCCCCAGTCTGGGTTAACCTGGAAGTGGCTGAAGGCAGCCTGAACCACGATGCTACCGCCCCCCCCACACCCAGCCACCAGCAGCAGAAGCACCGGCCGGGGAAACTGATCCTGAGAGAGAGAAATGAAGTTCTGCGTCTGCACAACTGGACAGGGGCTGCAAGGTTCGGACTGAAAAGCTGAAACGGACGAGGGAGCTGCCCCTTGCTTCCTAGTCTCGTCCCGACCTTGAGGCAGAACGTGAGGAAGTTCGCCGGTGCAGCCGCTCTGTGAGGGTAAAGGGGACGATCGAGTGGCAGCGGGAGGACGGGGCCAGCAGCCGGTCTCATGGGCAGCACTTGTGGGGACAGCGGCCACAGCCCCTGCCCGGTGCCCTGCTGGCCGAGGGAGGTATTTCTGCTCTGTGAGCCCTGTCGTCAACGTCATACAGAGATATGTTCCGAGACCTGGGGACATGAGGAAGAACAGGGTCACTCGGGTCAGAATTAGCTGCTGAATGTGTGCCGTTCAACGACGGCGTTGAGGTGGGAGACACAACCTGCATTTCAGTGACTCCCAGGACGAAGGTGCAGGCCTGGCTCCTTCTCATGAATGCCCTCGGATGCTGACATGGCCCAGAGTCCCTCCAGTGCGGCTTCTGTGATCAGTGCTCTGTTGGGTGTCCTTCTAGGTCAGCTGGGACTGCTTTGGGGACCCTGCAAAGGGACTTCCCAAATCACAAGACATGGGCCAGGTCGCAGTCGGGTGTGTGCGCTCAGGCACGCACCGAGGACCGCGTTCTCTGCGCCGTCCCGTTTCTCACCCTCACTCTGCCGGCTCTGTATCCTCGGACTTGTCCACTTGAGATGCAAACCCCCCCCCACCGTTCCCCAGAAGTGTCACCTCCTCCCACAGCTGCTTGCAGAGACAAAGGGACAGAGCAGGGAAATAAGAAAGAAATGTGCTTTGTTTGGATTACAGTCAAGGAAGCACGTTTTCTCAGAATCCCTCTCCTCCTGCCCATCACACACCCACCGTGATTTTCCGTTTTGCCTCATGGACTTGAACTGTGTCATGTGGCCAAGCCTTAGCTGCAAAACTTTTCTGGGGAAGTGAATGCACAGCTTTCCCAAACTCTGCAGATAGAAGGAATTACGAAAAAGAGGGCCAGGGGCCAAAGATGTGGATGGGCAGCTGATGAGGTGGGCCACAACCCTCCTGCAAACTGTGCTCAGCCCTGCGTGAGTGCACCGGAGTGGCCGCAGGGGCATGCCTCTGCGGCGGGCTGCCACCCCCAAAAGCCCCTGCACGGCAGCTCTCCCTGCGCAGCTCAGTACAGCCTCTCAGGTCACAGAAGAGCGACCTTCTTCATGGAGATTCGACGTAGAGCAGCTTACATTTTAATCCTTCCTCTCTAGCTCCTGAGGGATAACAATTTATTCTGCAAATAAATGACCGTGATCATTATTACCATGAGCGCCGTCCATTATTTCATATCCAGGGTGGAAGCGGCAGGTGCTGGTGGCCATAAATTCCCAATTCCCAGTTCCATTCTGCCTTCATCAGATTGTCAAGGCTCATCTAAAAAGCAGCCACTGATCCAACATAGTTTTAAGTGGCGCCCATTGCAAGTGCTTAATTGTGATTGTCCCATTATTTTTATAAATGTTTAGAAATTTTTTCCAAAAATATTTTTAAATTAATCCAACATGAATCATTTATTTATTTTTTTAAAAGATTTTATTTATTTATTCAACAGAGATAGAGATAGCCAGCAAGAGAGGGAACACAAGCAGGGGGAATGGGAGAGGAAGAAGCAGGCTCATAGCAGAGGAGCCTGATGTGGGGCTCGATCCCATAACTCCGGGATCACGCCCTGAGCCAAAGGCAGACGCTTAACCGCTGTGCCACCCAGGCGCCCCATGGATCATTTATTTTTAAGTGTGTAGTTGTGGGGGAGAATTGGTATGGAAGGGTGTGTAATTTCTGCATGCAGCTGGTGATTTACAGACGGAAACAGAGATCTGCAACCGGACAGACAGAAATCAGGAAAGCATCCCGGAAAGGGTTTCGTCCGCTTCTTGGCTCTGCAGCACCCATCGGGGACTCAGAGGGGACAAGGACTTCATGACGTAATGACACGCCTATGGTACGACATTTTGCCAACCTCTCACATGATTGACTTAGAGCAAAATTACTATGTGATTGTATTTATTTGCATATTATTTGTCAATTCAAAAATGTATGTATATTTTAAAGGAATTTTTTTTTTCTACTTGTCAGAATCCCAATGGACACATTCGTTACCAACTTCACTTTCCCTCTTGAATTATCCCGTTCTCCACAGGCCATAGAGAGACACCAGAACTTAATAATTCTGAGAATATTCCTGCCCGCACACAAACATAGAAGCCATTATATTTCCCAAGTTTTGCTGGATTGCAAATAAGTGAGCAGCGTGAAGGGCGCTGTGATGCGTCAGGGCTGACTTGGCTGCCAGACTCTCACCAAGCCCAACAAGTGTGGGAGGCTCCCTCGCGGTGCGGTGGGAGTGCAGGCGGGGGACCTGGCTAAGGGTCCCCGATGTTCTCTCACGGGCCTGTGACGGGAGCCAGCAGACCCCACTTCTAAAGACACGCGGTCAGCAGCCACTCCTCGGCCCAGGACTGAAGGAGGCCCAGCGCTTAGACAGAGAGGCTTTAATGGACCCGCAGCACCGGCATCCTTGCCCTGAGCGGAGTCAGGGAGCTCGGGATGACGGCAGCCTGCGTCTCCACAGCCAGGAGCCTAGCTCTGTCTAAAACCCCAGGCCACAGAATTCTGTGAATTATTCTGGTCTCAAGAAACAACCAAGTCAGAAGACCAGATGCTCATGATGGTGTGTATTACTTGGGAAAAAAGACAAGACGTTCACATTATTAATTCATTCTCCCCACATGTTCAGGGGCTATGGCTACTTAGCCTCCCTGTGCTCACGGTAGTGGCGAGTCCTCACCCGGCCGCTGGGACCATGCCTGTGAGTGATACTGTGAGGCTGTGGGCGGTGGGTTCTGGGGACACCTGCAGGGGGTGGCCTTTGAGACGGCTTTGCCTGTCTGGACCCGGAACCACCATCCACCGCTATGTGTGTGCTCTATCGGTCCTGCGCCCGCTTGTCCGGCCCATCAGCACACGGGCAGAATCCCGTGCCCAGGGTCTGGCCCAGGGCTGGACATGTGGCCAAGCCAGGCGGTCAGCACAGCCCGCGGTGACTGTCCAGAAATGGGCACCTGCCCCCAGCCCAGTCTCGGCCAAGGCTGGGACGGTTACTTCACCTGCCTTGCTCTCTGCCTCCCCTAACCCCGTTCCTCCCTAAAACACCAAGGACAAGTAGACCCAGAACACAAGGCATGTGTTCTTGTGCAGAGTGGAGGACAGACGCATGGCAGACCTGTCCTCCTTTCTGCTGGAGGGGAGGGGGCCCTGGGAGCCACGGGCCCTGGGTTCCCAGGACCTGATGAGGAAGGGAGCTGTCACCTGAGGAGCTGGGCTCATGCCTGTGTGGGAGCCATGCTCCCTGGGGGGTGCACATTCATCAGTGTGTCTTGCACAGGAGTCCCTGTAACCAGAGCCCTGTGTGGTCCCCTCCACCCTGTCCCACATGGGGCCCGTTTCCCAATGCAGCAGTGCCCCATGTGCTCCAGAAACCCCACTCCCCAGCCAGGGTCACTGCTAGGACGTTTGTTGGGTTCCAGTTGTGGGTATGCATGACACAGTTTGGAACGTGCAAGCACGTGTAAAAGACAGATTAGAGGATCACAGCCGACTCCTCTGTGGCCGTCAGCCCCAAGGGTCTCACCCATCCCTGTATTCACTGGGGTGCCCCAAACTCAGCCGGGAGCCCCTTGCTTATTTAACATGAGCCCTTGATAAGAGGAAGAGGCAGGTCAAAGGGAAGGAGCACATCCTGGCTGGCCCTAGATTCGTGGTGGGACATCACACGGGGGAGGACGCATTTCCCATTAAAACGGAACCGCAGAGCCATGGTCATCCTTTCCCGTGATGGTGCATGGTGACCACTGGCCTGTCTGGAGGGTAGGCTAATGGGGAATTCACCTGTGGGAAATAAGCTGCCCCTCTGTGGGCAACGAAGCTTCACAGTCCCATCATTCCAGGACGGGTCTCTCCCCTCTTGGACAGGCCCCTCTTCCGCCCTGACAACTCTGTGTCCACGGATGCACCAGCCACACCACCCTCAAGGACACAGGTGAACGGTCTGCCTACTGGTATAAAGAAACGAGAAACTCCTGTTCAGCCACTCTGGGGTTTGGGCGTTTCGGGATCATTGCAAGGTGTACATAATGCACGGAGCACTGTTTTTGGAGGAAAAGTGTTCTTTGTAGTCTAAAATAGAGTGGCAGACAAGAAGTAGGCCCCATCTCGTGGGCACTGAGCGCATGCGTGAGCCACGGTTCTCCGTGAGCGTGGCATGCCAGCCGTGGCTTCTCTCTGCCCCCATTCTGAGGCTACCAGTTCCGGGGCTTTAGGGGGTAAATGTACTTGCCAAAACAAGGACTTAGCTGGGCATGATGCCCACAGTCTCCAGAACCTTCCGCGTGGGTACCGTGCATTAGAGCGTGTTGAAGTTGAGTCTGTCCGACACAGGCCCCCTCTTGCACTGGGATCCAATTTAGGAAGGAAGCGATGGCAGTGTAATTTGGGGGCAGAGATGTGCTGAGCGCCGCCCAGAGTCCCCGCAGTTGTCTTCAGCCAAGTGGCAGGAAACAGCTGGCCAGAATTTCTGAGTGCCTTTAATGAAGAGGACGCCTCCTGGTTCTCACTCAGTGACTAAATGCAATAAGACTAATGCTCCTTGGTGAGTTTCCTGGAAGAAAGGTTGCCCTGAAAGACAATTGACTCTGTGTGTCCATCCCAGGGCCCGAGAGGCGGAAGCCGCGCTTGGAAATCAGGCTCCGCCACACAGGGTCTTGGTCAGGGCTCTTTTTTTCTATGTATTTTAAGAATTTGTTACACTCAACTCACAGGTTTGGGCTATTTATTTGTTGGGATTTCTGTCCTCGGAACACCATGCCAAAGATTTGTAAAACAGTCTCCCTCGTGGCCTCTGCGGAATGCCACGTGGCCGGTGGAATTACAGAGGGAGGCCACAGAGTGCTTGGGGAAGAAACAGCAGGGCTGGAATCTTCCAGAAGCAAGGACTCCTGCAAGGGCAGCCGGAAGGACTTTCTGGGCCCTGCCACCCCTGGTTGGGCACAGGCTGGCCTCTATCGGTGATGAGGAAAGGCATGACAGTCCCTGGTAATCAGGGCAACTGACGAGTGCAGTCGATGCCCTACCTGTTCCCTGAAGCTAGACACCTGTCACCATGGCTCCAGTGTGCACACCTGGTTAGCTTTGCTTCACTCACCTTTTAGGGATATTCACCGTCTTTACTGACGGGCAGGCCCCCTCTCTACCTCCTGTTCATAGCAGCAGAAGCAGAGCCCTGCCATGCCGCAGTGGGAAGCCAGGGGGCACGCTGGCCTCTCTAAGCCCCATAGAAACAAAGGGTCCCACTTAGAGTACAACTAAAATCCTGACCACCTTTCAGAGAAGCAGGATAACCTGTTGCTTATCGACTACACCAGCGGCCTTCAATCTGTCCAACCACAATCCTCTGCAAGAAATATATTTTCTTATCTACACACAGACACACAAACACACCTGAAACACTGGTTCACAAAGCCTCCTTATCTACCCAATGACCTTTTCTATTTTATCTTATTTAAAGGAAGCTGCTAATTGATCTTAAGACTCACTATGGGTCACAACCCACATCTTGAAAACAGTCTAAACAGTCTAAACCCACATCTTAGACCATCTTGCACATTCACGACTGTGTCACTGCCCATCCACGGTGAGAAGCATCTGTCCATTTGCTTGTTTCGTCATGGGGCAGATACTTGTGTTCCTACAGCCACGCTCAGTCTGGTGTCAGGAAGCCTGTATTCAAGAGACATCAGGCTACATTTTTAATGCAGTTTCCAACTACCACTAGGAGGACTGAGTCCTAATGGAATTGAACCTATGACTTGGGCTTTTAAGTAATTTAAACTCAATGGAACAAATAGAAGTTATTGGTGAACTTCGTACGGGACTTCCTTTGTTCAAGGGGCTCTTACTAACTATAAAAAGATCCCACATCAACCCAGAGAATCTTGAGATAATAGACACTTAGATCTAGAAGAAATCCCATTGATTCTGCTTCCCGATTCTTGTCCTATGGACTAAAAGGAAAACATGTATGGGTCAAATTGAGCGGTCCGGCCTCTGGAGCACAGGCAGAGCTCAGTACTGCGAGTTGAATTAAGGGACATGCTGACGTGGGCAAGGCCAAGGCCACACAGCAGGCGCCAGAACTAGGGGTGTGCACGTGGGCAGTTCTGTGTCGGTGCCTTGGCTGTCTACCGTCCACGCTCACCGTCTCACCAGGAGGGGAAAAAGACAGTCGACAGGATCACGGACACTCTGAACTATCTATACATTTTGCGAGGGTGTGAAGACCTCAGAGTTGAGCGAGGATGCGGGGGTCACGGCTCTGAAAACGAGTTATCTGTGCTAAGCTCCCCCAAAAGTCGAATGTACAACCCTGGCTTCATCAGCTCTATGTTTTGATGAGGTCAGATTGGGGGGGGAAAAGTAAAGGGGAGGAGAGGGGAGGGAAGGGAAGGGAAGGGAAGGAAGAGGGGAGGGGAGGGAAGGGAAGAGAAGAGAAGGGAAGGGAAGAGAAGAGAAGGAGAGAAGAGAAGGGAAGAAGAAAAGAGAAGAAAAGAAAAAAAAACAAGAAATAGGAAGTTTTTTTGTTGTTTTTTAATCTAAATTCACACCCATGCAATGGCACCCCCAAGGGAAGTGAAACTAAGACTTTGAAATGAAAATTGCCTAAGAAAGGCCATGCAAATGATATAAAAGGATAAGAACCCACTGGGGCCCTGCTGCCTGCTTCTCACCCCTGGATGTGGCTGGGAACATTTTCCATTTGTAAAATCCAAGGTCATTTTAGTCACTAGTGAAGTGCTTGTGGAATTATTAATAGAAATTTTGAACAATACTGCTCAAACAGAATCATGATCTATATACCTCTGACAAGCAGAGTGTTACGGATTCTGAGAGGTTTGGATAACAATGGCTGGGTTTTCTCATACAAATGGAACACCTGTCAGCTTTTCCAATAAAGAACTTTCACTCGGAGCATACTAAACTCTTCCTTACCTAGCTGCCATCATCCTACGATCCGGGAAAGGTATTTTTAAACGTCTTTCAATATATTTCATGACTTCCAAGAGCAGCAGAAATAGTTTGTCCACGTGTAAAGCGCCCCTTTCTCCAGCGCGGCTCAAAGCCAGCGAGCGTTGGAGGGATGGTGGCCCATCACCGTAATCACTTTTGACTTTTTGCTTCAAAACCACATCATGAAAATGCAGCAATCTGAAACAATGGGGGTGGGGCAAGATGGGGGGGGTGTTCTCAAGAAAGAAAAGCTGGATTTCCAGCCAGAGCGTGGAGTGTATCCTGCCACTCTACACACTGCCCTGGACTGTGGTCTCGGCAACAGGCTTCTCTCCAGCCACGTGACAGCCGCATGGGACCCCGGAGAAACCACATTGTCTGTGGGACGGCTTCTGGAACACAGGGATAGAGTTGCATTCTGCTCTCCTGAATCTCATGGCCAGTGGTGCGTAATGAGCTGGTGTCTGTGAAGTTCTGTGAGCTGTTTGGACAAGGGTCTCGGGGGTCAAGAAGCCATGGATCAGCTCACAGGCCGAAAACACAGGGAAAGAGACGCAAACACCCAAGCTGACTCAACGGAACGTGCCGTGGTCCTGCTGCACGTTACAAACCCTCCCTGTGTGCCATCTCCAAGAATTCAGAAGACGTCCTGCCCCAAACAGGCGTGCAGAAGCTCATGGGCCCACCTCGCAGATCCCAGCAATTTGCCAAGGCGTTTGCACTGCTTTACCAAGAAAGGTCCTAAATCCCAGAGCTAACGCTGGCTTTCTTTGCGATGTTGGAAGTCTTTCTTGATGTCTCTCCTCCTTCCTACCTGCCATCAAGTGAACACACCACTATGGGAGGGTCACATCGCTTTTTCTTTCCAACATGTCCTTGTAGGTTTGAAATTACCTTTATGGACGGCATACGTAACATCCATTTGCAGCCCAGAAGATGTATGAGCCGTTCCAAGCTACTCCTCTAATTACAGATTCTGCAAGTAGCACAAAGAATTAATAATAATCAAGAAAGGGAATGCTATATTAAATAATTTTTCACAGACCTATAAAATCTTCTGACTCCTGTCTGCTTCGTGTGTGCTCCACTTTAAACAAAACCTTCTTGAAAGAAAATAATTTTAATTTTGTTACTGCAATGTTCACTTTGCAGCTAAGAGTCTGCTGTGAAAGCAAGTGGTCCTCCCAGATAATAAATCGATGATTATGTTGTCGGGTATTTTTCTAAGTGTTGTAGAACTGTCTGGCAGCCTGATCCAGAAAAGGAACTGAACGCCAGGGTTTCCGTGTGGACGCGTCCTCAGGACTGCTGTGCTCCATCCTCTGCCGGCACACCTGAGGCAGGTAAGGTCAGGGGTTTACGGGACGTGGCCCGATGGGACCGGAAGGCCGGCCGCCGGACTCCACACGTGGCATGTTCTTCCCACACCCTCTCAGCTCACTAGATATTTGATGAATGTCTGTGCACTGTATTCAGCCCAACAAATACAAATGTGGGTTTCAACATACCTGCTCTGATAATTACTCCTGGGGAACACACCTGTCTGGCACTGTGCCAAGCGTGGGGCCACACAGCTGGGCAGTGGACAGTCCTTCCTGGGCTCCCCTGCAGGAAAGTTTGCTAGCACCTCGACAGGAGGACGTGCTCGAGAAGAATGTGCCCATGTGGTGCTCAGCATCGCCCAGAAGCCACTTGCTTGTCCACCGTCAAGCCCTGCCTCCACACGGTGTCCCAAACCTAATATATTTACCTGCATTCACAACCTGCACGTGTGTATTCATGGGAAGTCGGCCTTCAGACCCTTCCTACCAGCTCGAGGCATCTGTGGAGGGAAAGCCTAAGGAACAGGAAGGGGAAACTCCACTCATACCCTGCAGTGTTGTCCACGCAGGGACAAGGTGCTGACTGGTTGATGAGTGACAGTCCCAAATATTCCTGAAATGCCTGATAGCCTCAATACATCTTGCCGAGGGCTTGTTAATCCATAGGAAGTAACACAGACAGCTCCTGTTCCAAAGTTAGATGGTGCAGTCAGAGCATGGATCCGAGGGGACGAGCCTCAGTGTGCAGTTAGGGCAGCGGCGTGGTCTTCCGGAACTGAACAGCCTTTGCGCGTCCGAGCAAAAGGCGACGATGTTGTGCACGATTCTGAAGGTTGAAGCAACGTTGCCTAATGTTTAAATCAAGAACACTCAAAAAAGGAGAGGAATTTGGTAGAAAGCACGAGAAATGGGATGTGCTTGTGTAGGCCGTGCCCTCGGCTCCCTGTAAATGGGACAAGCCCGGCTGTGTCCTGGGGAGCTTGAGTCAGCTGGAAGCTGGCAGCTCACTCCTTAGACGAGGGTGAGTTAAAGGATGTTTGCATGAGCCCCAGCTCCATGCTTCCTCCTCATTTCAGAGTTTTACTTACTCTGGGAAATTTAAACTCCGTGGGAGAGTGGCAGATAGCTAGATATATAAAATCAGGAAGGAAAGATCTCAGGAAAGAAGCCGAGGGCTGAGGACAAAGATCATGAGGTTGGACCCAGAAGGGCGCTGCCCCCGCGAGCAGCCCTGAAGGTGACAGAGGCCGGCCTGAGGCTGAGACCGCTGTCCTTACTGCCATTTTGCATTGCACCGGTTCTAGGCAGTACGGGTCCTTGGTTTGTTTTCGTAAAGGCTGAAGCCGTGAACTGCTACAGAGTAATTGAAGGAGATCAGCTGAAGCTAGCTGCTGCTTTGCCTCCCTCTGGAAGCGCTCTGCACGTTCTCCACCCGTGCAGAGGAAGCCTCGTTGCATGTGAGACAGAGTCTCTCCTCCCTTTACTTTGCTCTGCGCTGACCCAGATCTGCAGGTCCTGATGGGGGTTCACAAAGACAGTCCCCGCAATGGAGGAGGTTTGGGGAATATGTCATCCACGTGACCCTTGGCTGGGTTCTCGCTCATTTGCACAAAAGCCAGTTTGCAGCAGGGACAGCTGAGCATGGGTGAAGAGGGCCTGCGGTGGAGGGAAGGACAAATCAGCCTGGAAGAGCAGACTTGGGGGGAGACTCGGCCGGGCCCGGAAGGGAGCAGGGGGCCTGCACTTTGCCCAGTGCAGGATCCATAGCCCATTCGTTGCCTTGGGTTATTTTGGGCTGAGTCCAAGTCTGTTCTGTATGTCCCTGTAACTTGCAACAAGTTTCCTCACTGTGGAATGGAGATGACCGTCCTTGCAGTTGTGGAGTGTGGGGGTGAGGCGTGGATGAGGCCCACGGTAAGTGCTCCGAGGAAGCCCTGCACCTGCGCTGGCGGGTTCTGGCAGTGTAATTGGTGGCATGTCCTGAAATTTCTGAGCTCCAGCCCCCTCCTACCTAACGTGTGAAGTGAGTCACATCAATCCAGTGTTTCAATGAGATACTGGATGTGAAGGCACCCCAAGGACACAGACCCCAAGCAATTACAACAGTAATATCAAAGATCACTGATCACAGAATTACCAAGGCAAATATAATAATAACAAAATTTTCATCATTCAAAGATTGGGGAATTTAATGAAAAGTAACACAGAGACATACAGTGAGCAAATACTGTTGGGAAAATGACTCCAATAGAGTCACTCCATGCAGCATTGCCGCAAACCTTCCGTTTGTGAAAATGCAGTATCTTCGAAGTGCAATAAAGCAAAGTACAATAGAATGAGGTCTGCCTGTACAAAATGCATTTATAAACAGAATTATGAACTGGATTGATGCCATTGCTAAGAAGCCATCACTTATTCCGTGGCAGCTAAGAGTTCAGTGACACAGAAATTAAATTTCAGTTCCCTTTGCATTTGTCCTCCTTAAGAAAACATGAGAAGGTACCGTTGCACTCACCTCCTGCATAGCTAAGAGTGGAGTGTGGTGACGGTCCAGGAGCTGCCAGTGAGCGCCTGGATGAGGCACCCACCTGCGGCTGTGTCCCTCCCTCCCCCCGATGAGAAAACCTTCCCTTCTCATCCCACACGAAGTTTAACCAGTCTGCGGCTTTTCCAGACATCACAATCATTTTACAAGCATTTAATAAGGGCACATACATAAAATAAGTTCGAATCATCTGTGTTCAATTCAGATTGTGCTACAGATACGTGGAGGCACTTTCATGTGAACAGGATCCTAACTAGTTCAAGAGGGAGAAGAAGATTCTTGTGAAGAAAAGAAGACACGGAATGCCTCTGAGAACATGCCCCAGGTGTAGTCTCCGGACCCACTGCGCACTCTGCCTATTGTGCCCTCTGTGCACACTGCATCCTGGATCCTGCTCTTCACACCACCTCCTGCACTCCACTCTGCACAAAACCTCCTGCACCCCACTGTTCACACCACCTCCTGCACCCCGCTGTTCACACCACCTCCTGCACCCTGCTGTTCACACCACCTCCTGGACCCATCTGTGCACACCGCCTCCTGCACCCAGCTGTTCACACCGCCTCCTGCACCCTGCTGTTCACACCGCCTCCTACACCCCGCTGTTCACACAACCTCCTACACCCCACTGTTCACACCACCTCCTACACCCCGCTGTTCACACAACCTCCTACACCCCACTGTTCACACCACCTCCTGCACCCTGCTGTTCACACCACCTTCTGCACCCCGCTGTTCACACCACCTCCTGCACTCTGCTGTTCACACCACCTCCTGGACCCATCTGTGCACACCGCCTCCTGCACCCAGCTGTTCACACCGCCTCCTGCACCCCGCTGTTCACACCACCTCCTGCACCCTGCTGTTCACACCACCTCCTGGACCCCTCTGTGCACACTGCCTCCTGCACCCAGCTGTTCACACCACCTCCTGCACCCCGCTGTTCACACCGCCTCCTACACCCCACTGTTCACACCACCTCCTACACCCCACTGTTCACACCACCTCCTGCACCCCGCTGTGCACACCGCCTCCTGCACCCCGCTGTTCACACCCTCCTGCACCCCACAGTGCACACCGCCTCCTGGACCCCTCTGTGTACACCGCCTCCCGCACCCTGCTTTTCAACCACCTCCTGCACACTGCTGTTCACACCACCCCCTGCAACCCGCTGTGCACACCAACTCCTACACCCCACAGTGCACCATGCCTCCTGCACCCCGATGTGCACACCGCCTCCTGCGCCCTGCTGTTCACAACACCTCCTGCACCCCATTGTACACACCGCCTCCTGCAACCCACTGTGCACAACGCCTCCTGCACCACATAGTGGACACCGCCTCCTGAACCCCACTGTGCACACCGCCACCTGCACCCCGCTGTTCACACCACCTCATGCATCCTGCTGTTCACACCACCTCCTGGACCCTTCTGTTCAAACCACCTCCTACACCCCGCTGTTCACACTACCTCCTGCACCCTGTTGTTCACACTGCCTCCTGCAACCCATTGTTCACACCGCCTCCTGCACCCTGCTGTTCACACCACACCCTGCATCTCACTGTGCACCAGGCCTCCTGCACCCCGCTGTGCACACTGCCTCCTACAACCCACTTTTCACACCACCTCCTGCACCCCGCTATGCACACCGCCTCCTACCTCTATCTATACAGCCGCCTGAACCTGATTGTCTACACAAATCTCCTGCAGGTTACTGTCTACACAGATTTCTTGAGACTGTCTACACTAGTTTCTTGTTGCTGACTGTCTACACAAGGCCCCAGACAGTGTCTACACAAGATTCCTGCAGCTGACAGTCTGCACAGAGCCCCATCACAAAGACGTGTTTTCAAAAATGAGCAAGCAAGGGGAGCAAGCAAGGGAAGTGGGGGTTATGCAGAAGGCCAGTGAGACCCAGGTCCTATTGGCCAAGGCCTTGGTCAGGCCAGTGTGAGGGCTGTGATCTATGTGAGGAAGGTATTCTGGAGGTTGATGTGGCATGGCATGGCGAGAAGAAGGCTCGGAGGCAGAAAACCAGGGTTTGGATGCTGTTGTGGGCAGAGGGGAGAATGAGGGCGCAGGGGAGGGCCGTGCTGGGCGGAACAGAGGAGCAGGGGAAGAGGACAAAGGAGGCAGACATGTACCATTGCTTTTTCAATGATCACGAGTCTCCCATCAAAACAGTTGAAATGAAAATGTTCCACAGGTGTCCAGGGCTTAGCACAGAGCATGGCCCTGGTTTCTCCTTGTCACTACGTCCTCTCCGCTCAGAGCACAAATGGCTACTTGGAGTCGCGTTCTTGTGGAGCAGCCCGGTGTCTTTCCACAGATGGGTGACGCAGCGGCAGTGAACCGGCCTGGGGCTGTGTGCGGGTCCTGCTCCGCGCTGCGTCTGGTAGACAAAAGCCTGCAGACCAAAGACCAGAGAGCAGCGGTGTGGGAAGCGCACTCACAAATGCACAGGGATTGACATCCCCTGAAGCCAACAGGAAACTCCCAAGAAATCTATGTCCCCTGTGGGTTTACAGCGGATTTTAATGGGCTTATTGATAACACATCTAGATTCATTAGTGAGACTGCACAGCAACACAATGGAAGCCAACAAGAAATTATTGAAAACTCAAGCTGCCATCTCCAGCTTTCTGTCCCAGTTGAACTGACAAGTGGGGGCTTCAAAGGGACTCCAGTCCTTCACTGACAGCCTGGCAATCCAACATGAGCTGACCCAGTGCAGCTTGCAGGGGCATCTCCTGCATCAGGACTCTCAGTCTCCAGGACAAGCCTCGTGACTGGAGTTGGCACCATGATCACATCACATTGATTCTCGTTTCTCCAACTGCAAACCCTCGAGCCCGTAAATATCCACTGTGTAGACTTGAAGCCAGTGTAAACCCAGCAAATCCCTGGCCCATTGCATTCGTGAATCTCGGTGCTGGCCGAAGCTGGGGTGGGCAGCCTTGCAAATCAAACAGTTGGCAGAACAGAGGCGAGGCCCACATTTCCACGCCATCATCCCTCCGTCCTGCTGTGCGTGATGAAGCCTGGTCTGTGGACCCACCGCTGAGTCAGGGCCAAGGCCAGTTTCTAACACTGGGCATCATGACCCATAACATGCAGACACTTACCCTGCTTCTGATGGAAACCAAAGAGCTTTCACCCACTGATGGCCAAGCAAAACTACCCAGCCCCCACAGTCTACGGACAGCTCTGCCTGCAGGACCTCTGTGGTCTGTGGAACCTCCTGGCTCCTTCAAGAGTGTGCGAGTCACCATATTCCAGATCCACCCAGGTGGTATTTCAGGCATACTGCAAAGCCCCGGCTCGTTCCCACTTGGTCCACCACCCGAACAGTGTCTGAATTTCCACTTTGGGCATTTTACTTCTTAATTTCACATTTTCTTAGCCTCAGGCCATCACCATTTAAAAAAATACCTGTGCCTGGGTCCACGCCAAGCCACCGGACCCTGAATCTCTCTCCAGGTGATTCCAACGCCATTCTGGCTTAAGGACATTAAGACACGCGGTCACTTCATGTGGACTGTGTAAACACCGGGCACATCGGTGACCATCAATGGGTTTATGCTGAATTAAAGTGACCATTTTTAAATAGTAGCATTTACTTATGAGAAGATACGTGATTTGAGAAGAGATCTTCGTGGTAGAAAAGAGAGACGGGAAGGTGTGGAGAGCCGGCCATGGCAAGAGAGATGTCAAAAGGATCTCCGTGTTTAAAGGCTCCCTCTTCACCTGTTTCCTATCTTACGAAAGGGGATTCTGGATCTAACGAGAGCGACCGGACGCCCCCAGCTCCATCCATGAACACACAGTAAATTTCATCCTGCGGACTTTGCTTCGCTCCCTCCCTCTCACTCCTCCGTTTCAAGACATGTATTTTAAAAAAGTATCACTTGACAAATATTTTTTACTGTGCCTCATCAATATTGAGATGGCCAGGTTTAGCAAATAAAAATAAAATAAAACAAATACAGTTAAATTGAAAGTACAGAAAACCAACAAAACTTTAGAGGTAAACACTGCAGGGGACATACTTGGCTCTTATATTTCAGAAGTATCCACTGTTTATAAAAACGATCAAATGTAACTGGATGTCTTGTATTTTATTTAGCAACTCTGGTATTTATATATATTTACATATTCATGTTTGAATTTTTTATATAGTCACGTGTACATAGTACTCTATTTGTATTGTACCTATTTATTGATTGTATCTGTTACTTCTTGCAAAAGTCTAAGGGACACATCTAAGGTCGGGAAGAGGTCTATTTTTGTGCTGTATAAAATCAAACCTCATGCCATGTGCATTTGTCAAAACCCACAGAATGTGGGACATGAAGAGTGAACCCTGACATAAACGATGGACTTCAGTTAATAACGTATCGCTATTCAATGATCCGTGGAAACAAGTGGACTACTAGGAACCAAGGTGAGAGGAGCTGGGGAAGCTGTGCCATGAGGAGGGGGCACAGGGAGCTCTCTGCACCTGCTGGGCAATTTTTCTGTGTCCCTAAAAATGCTCTAACTTCCTTCGTGTTAGGAGCAGTGCCGTATGTGTGAACAGGGTCCAGCTTCATCCCGCTGAAGTTAGCGGGCCCAGAGGTCAGCTGCCTGGAGAATCCAGCCTGGAGTGGGGCTGCTCTCTGCTGCAGGCCAGGTGGGGCTGGAACTGTGGACCCCAAGGAAAGAAGTCCCCTGAAGCCCTTCTTTACCTGACCCTTCCCCTGTTAGGGCATTACTGGGGTCCCTGTCTGCTCCTCATACTATATGAAGTTACCTGTTGCCCACTGCCCACCCCACAGACTTCGGACCCCGTGTCCTTGAAAGCACCTTCTCCGCCCTGCCCCCGACGTCCCCTCCACACCTTGGCATTTCATCTTCCCAACAGCTGCTCTGTGTGGGGGACGTGGCTTCCCACGTGCAGAAGGAGAGAAGGAGGCCCGCCTGAGTCCATACCTGCTCTGTGCAGGGCCCGGGAGGCACAGGGGGGCCGCCCCCACCTGCCGTCCACGCTCGCCACCCCCACCTGCCGTCCACGCTCGCCGCCCCCACCTGCCGTCCCCCACCTGCCGTCCACGCTCTCCACTCCATGGAGATTTCTCCTCGGGTGTTGCCCTGTCTGGGATGGCATTTCAAAATGTAAAATAGGGCAGCTTTATTTTTTTCAAGTTTTTATTTAAAATATGGGTATTTATAAATTGTAATGTGTATTTTGCCTTTAAATCTCAAGAGATAACTGAATACTATAGAAGAAAATAACTTTTTTGGGAAAACAAACAAGTTGGCTATTTTGGCTACTCTTATTTCTTGCATCTGGTGAACTGCACAGTTTCTGTTGAAAATATGTCTAAGTCCACACTTTGAATACAATAGCTTTTTAATTTTTAAATCATAGATTGTCAGTGGGACACAAATCATATGAAAATCTTGATTGTTACAAGGGATAATCATGCTAAAGACAAGAGAAAATCAATGGAATGAATGTATGATTTGTGAATGCTGCTGTTTTTCTGCTACAACAAATGCACACATTGCCGCCCCTCCGAGCACAGTGCCCAGACAGGCACAGTGACGATTAAATCCAGTCCTCGCTCTAATGTCTCAACTTCCATGCAAATCGTACTCTGCACGTGTTTTGTGATGCTTTCCCTCGAAGGTGTACTTCCCAAGGTGGGAGCCTGATGGACCTTGTCCAGAGCACTTAAGAAGCCTGGTTTGCAAGCGCTTCAGTATTCAGACCTTCAGTCCGGGCCTCACTTGTCCCCGTGGTGCATGGCTATCGCTGGGCCTCAGGCCAGGATGAAGGCTGGGGCTGACCCACCCGGGCAGGTGGGTGGTGATGCTGGGACCAGCTTCACCCAAAAGGAGCCTCTTGCACAGCCTCCTGGGTGGGAGGAGCTAGGGTTTGGGGGAGAGGGCCTTCTGGGCCACTCAAAGAGGCACACGGGACAGTCTTGAGGGCCGCTCCCTCCCCTCTCCAGGCTGCGGAAGTGGCCTTCCCGCACTGGCTCGCCTGGACCCCCCTGCGAAGCAGCACCCACCCCCCAAGAGTGTGCACTGGCCCTCCTGCAGGGCCACTGTTCAGAGCCCGAGATGAGGCCATGCCAAGGAGGCCACCCACCCTGAGCAGGGCTTATACTCTGTCTCGAGGGGACACACTCCAGGGGATGACCCCACCAAAGGAGCCAGCACCTGCCCCCACGCACCCTGTCCCAAACTGCCAGTGCTCACGGGAGGGCGCCAGTACCATGGACACATGCTTTTTCTGGACCCCTAAGATGACTTAGATGACTTAGAGATGACTTGAGATGACTTAGAACCATCCTGTTCCCTTCCCCACGTCAGAAGTTATCTGGCCTTTCTTGACCTCAGAGAGTCAGGCCAAAAGTGCTCCTGGCCTGAGAGTCGTACCTCCCGCTCCCCTCCCCAGCGCACAGCCCACCTACAACTAGGCCTTCTTCCTGCTCACTGGGCCTTGTCTGCCCTGGAAAGAAGGGAGAGGGGGGGTGTGCCCCTGAATCCATTGCTTGCTTCTACTTAGCCTGGTGAAGTCAGTTGAGTTGTTTACAGTGTAACTCATTCGTGGTTCTGTCTCCCGGCGGGCCGGCTTTATCTTCTCTAAAACACAGCCTCAAGTCAGCCCCTGCCTTTGTAAAAAGTCCAGCCCCACAGAAATGTCCAACTCACTGCTCGCCGCTCCAGCTTGGGCTCAGCCTTACCCTCTCCCCTCCCCAGATCGGACCTCCTGCAGGAAGCAGGTGCCCCAAAGCCTGGGCCTTTTCAGTAATTCCTGTTTATATCTGGGGCCATCGCCACCAAGGGCACTTTTATTTGAGGGGCTGAGTATCATATAATCATTATAAAACAAATTGTTTTTCCACTGCTTGAGAGTCAGGAAGAATAAACCTGGAGCTGGTCTGGGCCTCCTGTTTGAAAGAACTAACGTCATGGCTGGGTACTGCCTGGAACCTGATCTGCACACACACCCCCCCCCAGGTCACTTGGACCCAGGGCTGGGGATCTCTGTCTCTAGGCCCTGGTGGGCTGATCCCACAGCAGCTGTCCTCAGAAGGACTGAGCTGAGGTCTCTTTGGGGGCCATAATGCACCCCAAATAAACAAGGCCAAAGGTTAGGGGGCACACCACCTCCCCTGATCTGACCCTCACTTCCCTGTCCCTCCATCCCCCAGCGTTCCCCCGGGCCCCCATGGCCTATGCTGCCTCCTGTAGGTCCTGTCCTCGCTTGGGATCCTCTCCCAGACCACAGGAGTCCGTATGTGGTTCCTAGGTCCTACCCTTGCTCTACCAGCTTTGAGCCCCTGAGCCAAAGCTGTCCCACAGAGCCCAGAAAGGAAGGGGTTAGGGAGGGGCTGTATTGGAGAAACCCCCCACCCTGCACTGGGGGGCTGTAGCACAACGGAAACCAGGTGACAGAGCACGCTCTTGGGCACCCCATCAGGGCCACAGACTGCGCTGCATACACAGGGCTCCTCACCTCCTCCAGGTAGCCCGCTGGCTGGTTCTTAAGGAGGAGTTCAAGGAAGGGGTCAGGCAGTTCCTCGAGGTCGAGGTGGCTACATTGGCTTTGTGGGGTCTATAAACCCCTGACCTTGTCTGGTAAATTCCCCAAAAAGAAGCAGGAGCTCTGAGGGCCACTGGTCTGCAGGCAGTGGTGCCGAGACGCCAACAGCTCCCTCGGTTGCCCTGGCCCGCTGCGCTTATCCGAGGCAGTCCCTGGAGGTGCCACCTGCCAGGCCTGCCTGCGCGGAGTGAGAGCGTCCGGGGCGCCGCGCGGGTCCGTGTCCACGCGCCGCTCCGCCGACCACCGGGCGCGCAAGGAGGGCCCTCGGTCTCCGCAGCTTCGGTGTGGCTGTGGAGCTCTGCTGCCCACAGACGTGCGGTGCCCGTGCAGGGAAGAACCCGACACCTCAAGAGAGAAGGGGACACGGGAAGGTGCTGCAGCTCGGAGAGTAGGGCCTCCGCCCCTCCACCTGGCCTACTGCGCGACACTCTTCACCTTGGAGCTGCGCTTCCGGGGGAGGGGGAGGCGTGGGGGGGCGGGTTCCGAGGCGCTCAGGGGAAGGGATGCGGATCCCGGAACCAACCTCGGAAGGGGGACTGAGCAGGGCTGGAGGACGGGAGAGCAAGGGACCTGCCGAAATAGAGGCGGGGGCGGGGGGTGCGGGGAGCCTGGTGGGTCTCCCGGGAACTGGCAGCCATGGAACGTTCTGGCAGGCTGCTCCAAGGCCCAGGGCGCCTGGCTGCCGCCGCCTCTAAGGAGGCTCGAGGGCCAGATACCCCCTAATCCCAAGGGGAGGGAGTCAAAAGTGGGAGAACTGGGCAGGCAGGAGGACTCGGAGCGTTCAGGCCGCAGTGACATGGGGCCCATTCTGCACTGCGGATCCCAGACCCCCACTTCCAGGTGCCCCACCCCCCGCCGCGGGCTCCCGGCAGCGACCCCACAGGGATTCCGGCCAGGGAGTCGGGCGCAGGGACAACCAGAGGTGGTTCACCGCATCTGCAGCTTCCTTGACCTGCCGCTGCTCTGGAAGTCGGGGTGGCTGCCTTTGGGGCCTCGATGTGACCAGCGAAGCACACGCGGCGGCGCTGTGCTGAGGACGGCAGGGCAGACGTGGGCCTGGGTGTCAGCTGAAGCCGTCCCCATCTCGGACAGCTTAGGCCTCTGGAGAGCTCCGACGAAAGTAGCGCCCTGAAGGAATGATTGTGGATGTGCCAGGGCAAAACACGTGTGCTCGCCCCCGACCCTGTGGGGCTTTAGGGAATTAAGGGGCTTGGGGCCCCGAGGGAGAACGCAGCGGGCGCCTCCAGCTCGAGCACCTGCACTCAGGGCCGCCGGCCTCTGGGACGCAGAGGGCGACAGCGCCGACAACCGCGGTGCTCCTTCCAAGCTGCGGAGCGGCTTCCCTCCTGCGGACGCAGCCTTTCCCCTCCGAGCTCCTCCGGGCGCAGATCATCCGCCGCTCCCGCTAACGCGGGCCACCTGTTTGTGCCCAGCTAACCCGCCAACTCACGACCCAACCTCTCAGGGCGGAAGACCACCCCCCTCACCGTGCCCGGGGGCGGAGCGGGGTGCACATGGGGTCCGCACCGCGCTGGGCGAAAACCCAGCTCCCTTCAAACCCCAAGCCAGGTCGGCCCCTTTCCTGCGGGGATTTGCAGGGCCTAGGAACCAGGGTCCTCCCCCAGCCCCTCTCCCCTGTTAGTAGATGTCAGGGCTTAAAAAATTCCCTTTGCCCTTTCTCTTAATCTTGGGCGAACAGGCCAGAGCTACGACGGGCACGTTTATGAGCCTCAGACCTTCTTCGCTGCCAGCGGTTCCACTGTCACTAACTTTGACCGCCCTTATTAATTCCAGCTGCGCTCTATTTGTTTGTCATTTCCCCCTTTTCCTTTGGAATCATTATTTATGGCTGGGGGAGCGGAGGGGGAAAGTTCCCCCCACTGGAAGGCAGCCTGGAGGGAGCTGCTGAGGGAAGGAAGGTTACTGAGGGTGTTTTCCCTAAAGGTCACCAGAGCGGAGGGGTGGGCAGGGGCCTGGTCACACCAGCTCCTCTTTGAATCCTTGCTCAAGAGCATTAACTGATTATGGATCAGAGGAATGAAAAAAAAATTCCTTTAAATAACCAAAGGTAATTATAACCCTGTTGTTGACACTAAGGATTAATAATTGATCAGGACTTACACACAATAAATTGTCAATTTATCTCCCCACAAAAAATGCCAGGGTTTCTGTAGTGTTGTGTTTCGTTTCTGCCCTCTGGGTATTTCCTATGAAGATCCGCTGTGTTCCCATTTGGAGGCAGCTCCAAACCTCACAGTTTGCTTCTTTAAGAATATTAGATTTAGTTTGTGTTCAGTTCCATATAGAACAAAGTAACATTGAGGACACCTTTTTTAAAGACTCTCCCTTATTATCTCAGGACCAGACTTAAGTAAACAAACAAAAACCATTCTTCCTCTTTCCTTTTACCTGGGATTGCAGAACAGAGGAGGGAGATTTCATAACTCATTCCTTTTTTATTATATTGCCAGTATAGTCCTCCTTAATGACATCTTCAATTTTTATCTTTCTTAGAAAGAGCGAGAACGCTCTGCCCTCAGTAGAGAGAACAGGAGCCTATTCTCTGCTTGGAGGGTGGAGGGTGGAGGCACCAGTGAGTCTGTATGGCTCTGTTTGCAGGAGATACAGGTGAGAAGGTAGTGAAGCATGCAAATGGGGGTGTCTGCACCCTAAAACAAATGTTTTCTCCTTTGCCTCCCAAGGGCGAAGGCTATGAGCACATCATGAAATACTGGTCTCCTGCAGCTCCAGCCAAAGCAAAGGGGAGGGCTGCCGTGTGCTTTCATTACGGCCCACAGAAAGTAATTTTCAGCAACTGGAAAATTATATTGTCATAGATTACTTCTTCTCATAATAAGCCCTTAAAGTATCTGTAGGGATTTGTCACTTACATAAAGGTTTGAAAATACATCAAAGGGACATGTCCCCTTTGTGATTTGTAGAAATTCAAATGATGTTAATCACAATATCCACATATCACAGACTGTTGTGTATTGTTCCCAAGATTGCCTCTTGGGTTAACACTTTTTAAAAATGTTTAAAATGTTATTTTTGTAAAAAGCTGTGTAAGAACACTTATTGCGTAGATCTACTTATATCCTTAATTTGGGGTTAAAATAAATGCTTTTCTTGGGATTTTCAATGCACTAAGGAAAAATCATGTTAGGTAATCATTGCATCGTGTTACTTGGAGGAAACTTTCTAATAACCCAGTGCAGTGTTTAGATTCCAAAGGGTTGCCTCAGACGGAACAAATAAATCGGTCCGGAATGATTTTTTCAAACTGTTGTCTGTTTACGCGACACTAGCCGTTGAAGTTCAGGGCACATTTATTCCCTAACGATGAAACACTAACGGCCCAGTTTACGCTCGGCCTCCGTAGTACATATTTAAATGCAGTCTTCCCTGACCCTGAAATGCAGGCCGGCTGCAGGGCAAGTGGCTTCCCGCACTGGCCGCAGCGCCCAAGCCCCCAGGTGTCCGCGGGGAGCCCCGCCGCCCTGGCCCGGCTCCCGCCTGCACGCGGGCTCGCACCGGGCCTCGAGGGTAGGTGCCCGCGGCGCCCCCCAAGGGCCGGGCCGCAGCCCCTTCCCCTCCGCGCTCCCGCCCTCTCGCCTCGGCGTCAGACAAAGGTGGATGAAGTTCTTTTCAAGTTTCAAAGGCGGTCGCTGGGCAGCTTTGCAGAAACAATAACTCTTTTATTGGGAACAAATGTTGACATTTGACGGGCGCGGGAGGCCGAGGCCGCCGGGCAAGCGCTCCCGGGGATCTCGGCAGCGCCCGGCCCCCGGAGCCCACCTGAGATGAAAGCGCCGGGTCCGATCCACCAGCGGACGCCGAGGGACGCGAGCGCCCGGCCCGCAGCCGCAGCGCCAGGCCCGGCGACCGCTCCGCGCCCCGCTCGCCAGCGCCCCGCGCGCCCGGCGGCCCGCTCCGGGAGCTGCAAGCGTCTCTCCTGGCTGGCGACAGTTTGATTAACTAGACTTTAAAGCAAAAATAAAAATCAGACCCCACACCAACTTCCTTCCCCAGGGAAGATTCCCTCTCTCTCCCTCCCTCTTCTCTCTCGCTCTCTCTCTCTCCCTCCTCCTGCCCCTCCTCCCTCCTTTCCCCCTCTCTCTTCTTCCTCCTTCATCTTTCCTAATGATCTTCAGGGAGGAGAGCTCATAAATCATTCTGCATTTCTCTTTTAGAAAGATCCCTCTAAACACCTGCGGGTTTTATGTTCTTAGCACACATTTAAAAATCAAGTTCTCCAGAATGAAATTCAGGTCAGGAGGCAGGGTGAGTAAGTTATGGAAATCTTTGATAATTTGTTGGGCATATAAACATCAAAGAAGATTCGTTAGCCTGAGCTAATCTCCTGAGCTGCTTTGAGTTTTCAGCAACGGAAAGGTGCGGTTGTCCGGAGAACCGGGTCGGGGACGGGGCGCGTGCGGGAACGGATCACATGTCCAGGTAAAACGATCTTCTGTTCCAAAGGGAGGCAGCTTCTATCCAGGCTTCAATTTCTGAACATATGCACAAAGATGAGTTCTTGTTTGGGTTTCCCACTCCCACACTTGATCCTTCTCTAAGAGACAGTGCCTTAACCGTTACATGTTCATTAGGGAGTGTGGTCTTGAAGTGTGTAATTTGTTAGAGATCCCTCACTTCCATACTTTGCAGTGAAGTCTTCCAAAGACTCAAATTAAAATTTTACATATAACAGATATCGCTGCCATGTGCATTGTATTCCCTGCTGATTTAGGAAATATGGCTAATAGTAACAAAAGCAAACTATTTCATCCCTTCATATTGCACTCAAAAACGCTATCTGGAGGGGAAAAATCATTATCTTCATGGAAATTCTATGAAGGTTTCACGTCCGAAACAAAAATGAGCAAAAGAACTCACAGCTCACTTTTCCGTTCCCAGACCTCACATTTGTTTTCTTCCAGACTCGCTGCCACAGAGTGGCATGGTTTCCCGTGTGAAAAATCTTCCCTGTCACCAAGAAATAGCTCGGCTCCAAACATGTCCAAGTCTCTTTCTTGGGGAGGCAGGAAGGAGAAAACAAAACAAAGCATAACAAAACAGCTCTCTACCCTAAAGGTTGGCTTTATGTCCAGCCTCCAAACGCACGTATACTCAAAACCAACGAAATGCCTAAGAGGTAGCGGAAAACCAAAACCCTGATCTGCTCCTTTTCTCAGGAGACAAACCACTACTGCTCCTCCCCACCAGCCTGGCTGGGCGTCCAGTTCACAGCCCCCTGGCTTTGCCTCGAGTACCTAAGATTACTTTCAAATACCCTTTCTAACAAGACCCCAGCAAGAGGCCACTAATTTCTACGGCACAAAAAGCCGCTGGAGAGAGATCCGTTTGTCAATATCAACTGGTCCAGCAATTTCCCATCCTCAGACACATCGGCCATCGGAGCTGGCAGATGTTTAGACAAGATTTTATAAATTGTTCAATATCAGCCCATAATGAACCCCAACTGACCATTCCAAAGCAGCTAAAAGCATCCGGGACGTCCCCCGCTGGGATCCAATGATGCGCTCACGCTGCAGCATTATTAATCATGGAATAAAACAGATGAACCCCTTGAAAAGTAAGTGTATGATTGATTAAAGGGCAATCTAAGAAGCTATTATTCTTGTTTTATAACCGTAAGTTATATTCACTCAATTTATCTTTGGAAAGGAAATAAATGATTGTTCATTTCTTCTCTGAAATCATATTATATGGATATCCATATAATTTTGCTGAAAATTAAAGTGACAGGTTTGCTGCTTTTATGATACTAATCAAAGGGAATACGCTACTTGCCTACAAATTCTGGACTTGTCCTATAATTAGACAGTGAGCAGCACAATAACCAGGCCAGAGTCTAAGGTGGTTTAAACTTTTCTCTTCCCCCAGGGTAAGGGTAAGAGCCACCGAAAGGAAAATAAATCTCTCCTCCCAGATTTTCACCTTGTGTTCAATGTGAGATATATGAAAAGGAGAGTCAAGGCCCTTACATCTGAATAATCTATGCCAGTGTGGACAATTCAGGCTTTAAAATGAACAATTACTTCCACCAGTAATTTATGGTCCATCAGAGGTGGGACTCCCTTACTATCCGTGCTGTGAAGGTTCTCTAGCTCACCTTACCGAGAAGGTCCAATAAGCCAGCAGAGAGAAATACAAAATGGGTCCTAACGCATAAGGATGTCAGGTCATTTTATTTTGCCAAGGTTAAAAAATTGACACTAAGAAGTAATTTGCATATTCAGAGCACAAAATCTTAATTTTGCTCCAATACGTGTGCAATATAAATAATCCAAAACTGGATGTTATTGCCATACTGTGCATTTCTCTTCCATCTGCCTTTCTCCTTTTTTTTTTTTTCTGAGTGGGAGAAGGGAGAGATTATTTTACACATTTTCATTAAAAAGCCTGAGGTCAGATCGCCTGTGGGGAGGGGCTGCTATCAACTGGGGCTCCCTACCCAAATCACTCTCCTAGGAAAAATGAGCCCCAAACACCATATTGTCATAGACTAGTCTGTTTTTATTTACAATTTAAGATATAAATTAGTAAAGAATTCTTGTTAAACAACCAACAAAGATTGTATAACCAGCAATGTTCAAATAAAAACCAGGCAGAATTTATTTACAAAAAGTTTAGATTCCATTGCAATACAACTTGCATAAATTACTAGAAGCTTTATATCATTATAAAAATAAATATCAAATTTGTTTCCACTTCTTAAGTACTCAAGTTCTTCAATCACATTTTATTTCTACTGTGTACATCTTTTACAAATAAATTTTACAGTAAGTCCTATCACACCTATAGAATATATACCGTGGCAATGAAGTGATCGATTCAAGATATCCTGAGAAAAAAGATTGTTTTCAAAAGTCACACATACATTGGGGAAGCTAAACTATGCCAACAAATTCACGTTATGTCCAACAAGAGTCTGTTCCGTTAGAGTCTGTGGCTCCTTGTCCTTTACAGTGGCACAAGATGTGGTCCGGGTTTAGAGACGTGTTTTTTTATATCTGTATATTTATGAACTTGGGGAGAGAGAATGGCCTGCTGCTGACTTTTTTTTTCCAAAGCAATTGTGACACCTACCTGTGGACCAAGGAAAAAACCAAATCATCCCAAATCCTTCAGTTCCACACCAACATCACACATTATAAAAACGAGTCGATCTGAAATGATTCCGCCTCTTTCCCAAATCTTCAAGATCTGTGATTAGTAATTTTGCCTAGTTGTGAAGTAGGGATTTTTTGAGCTACTGCTGTGAGTCAGGCAAACTGCAGGGTCCTATCTACTCCATCTGGACACGGGGGCAGGCCTGATAAAGGGCCAGAGCTTCTCCTGTCTGTTCAGCTTACTCTGCAAACATCACCTCTAGAGGGTCCTGACGCCCGGGCCTCGGCAGCACTAGCTCGGCAAAGCCAGCGTCTGTTACACGTCGAGTGTAGTAAAAAATGGTCCCAAACTGCATACAAATACCCGAATTTTAATAATCTGTTTTTCAAAGAGAAAACGACAGCAGTGGTGCAATATGCACGCCCCGTTAATGGAGCGAGTCTTCACAGCAGAACTTGGGCGGAAAAAGAGGGACTCTACTAAAACAGAACAGCTACTTTCCCACTTAAAGGAACAACAACAAAAAAAGACTGAAGAACATTGCAATGCCCCCCAGACTGCAGGACAAGAGCAGGAAATAGGCGTTAAGCAAGTTGACAGTGCAGTTGGTGCGGGGAGGCTCTCCCAGGGCGGAAGGCAACACCGGGCGCCCACTTACTTGCGTTGCCGCGCACAGGCCTCCTATAGGTAGGGCTGGACACCCCCACCAACCACGGTGCAGCCCTCACTGGCATCTGTCAGGGGAGGGGGCAGTTAGTCAGAACCTGACCCCAGAGCCATCTGTCTCCCAGACAGCTGCGCACCCGCCAGCCCCCACACCCATGCACATTCGCTCCCTGAAAGCAGAAGACAGTTTAGGAAACTGTCTGTGCGGCCACTGTTGGAGAGAGATTTGGGGCATGTTTCCTGTTCTCATTTTCTTTTCTTGCCTCCTTGAGCCCCTTCTGCAGGTCTTAGCTACTCCAGCCTCAACTAGGAGCCATGGGAGGAGATGCAGAGAGATCAGGAAGCGGCAACAACTCTTGTCTTCTATTTGGCAGAACTAGGGCCTCTCAGAGTTACTAGAACGTTTGTTTCCTTCCAGCCAAAAGCAGAAGCGAAGACTCAGCTCAGACTCTCCAAACTGAGAACACATTGAAGCCTCAGCTCAATCAAACGGGAGACAAGCTGTAATCTGCATTTTGTGAAAATTTGTTTTTTGCAAATCAATCATGATAATAATACTAATCATAATGATAATAGCAAGTTAAGTGAAATGCAGTAATAATGGGCTAAGCCTTATTGCAAGGCAAGGGTCGCTCTGCCTTCTCCTCCCCTTTTTGGTGTTACCGCCCCCTTCGCTCTCATAACTTCTGGTCAGAGGGGCGCACTCTGTCTTTTCCCTTCTCTCCTTTCCCAACAAAGGCTCCCCCTGCCAGGCCCACGGGTCTCCCTGGTCCCTTACCCAGGCTTTCCCGGGAGTGCTGACTAAGCCGGGACCCCGTGGCTCTCCCTCCCCGGAGGCCCCGCAGGCCGCACACAGCCTACCTTTCTTGGTCTCGTAGCCACCGCCCGGGGGCCGGTAGTGGGGATCCAGCGGGTGCGCGCCCGCCTTGCCCGGGTCGCTGGCCGCCTTGGGCGCGGAGTGCAGCGCCTCTCCGGGGGCCGCGGCCGCCGAGTTATACCGCAGGAGCCCCTGGCCCTGCAGCGCCGCGTTCAAGTTCCCGTAGTTTGTGTAGTTGCCGTAGAAGGGCGACGTGTAATAGAGGTGGCGGCCGAGCAGCGGCGAGGCGGGGTAGGGCGAGCCGCCTGGCTGCGCCCCGGAGGAGGCGGGCGCGGCGGCCGCGGGCAACCCCGG
>NC_048220.1:145802886-145805533 GCF_002007445.2 Ailuropoda melanoleuca | reverse complement strand
GGCGGCGCGCAGCCCGGGCCCAGGATTGGCTGCTTGAGGTCCGACGTGGCGATCTCGGCCAGAGACCACCTTGGGCTTGCTGGCGGGCTGCGGCGCGCCCGGCGACGTCCGGCTGCCCAGGGGCATCTTGCCGCCGCCGCCACCACCGCGGGGCGCGGCCTCGGGCGGCGGGCTCAGCAGCGGCGCCTCCACGCCAGTGAGCGGCGACGAGGTCACGGGCTTGGGCGGCACCAGGTCCCGCTCGCCTTCCTCTTCATCCTCCTCGTCGTCCTCCAGGTCGTCGTACTTATCCTTGCACTCCGAGCCCGACTCGCACAGGGGGTCCCCGGCCCGGCAAGGCAGCTTCTCCCCGTCCGACTCGGCTGAGCACGAGTGATCCGTGAGCGAGTCGACGTGCAGGCTGATCCCTGCAGGGGCGCGGCAGGGCTGTGGGACACGGTGACAGCCCCTGCCCGGGCGCCCTCCGCCCCACGTGATCTCCCACTTCGACCCCACCCCAGCCACGTCCTAGGGGGTGCAGAGCCTCCCCAGGAAGTGCCCGAGGACTCCACTGGCCCCACGCACACCTGGGTGGTGGCAGGCAGCACCTTCCCCGACCTTGGCTCTGCGCCCGCCTGGGAAGAAAGCTCCCTGCGACCTCACGCCAGCTGTGGCCCTGCTCACCTTCGTCCTCCGCAGATGTCTCCGTGCCCTCCTGCACCTTGTCTGGACTCTCCCCCTTGCTCCGTGCAGCGTCGCCCTCGTCCTCGTCCTCGTCCTCGCTTTTGTTTCTGGGGGCCCACGTCATCTTGTTCTCCTTCTTGAGGCGCCGGCGCGCGTTGGCGAACCAGGTGGAGACCTGCGTGAGGGTCATCTTGGTGATGATGGCCAGCATGATCTTCTCACCCTTGGTGGGGTACGGGTTCTTGCGGTGCTCGTTGAGCCAGGCCTTGAGCGTGGCCGTGGCGTCCCGCGTGGCGTTCTTGCGGTATGCCGGGTCATTGAGCTGGTATGGGTAGGCCGCGCTGCCATACGGGTGGTAGCTGATGGCGCCCGTCATCCCCGTCGTGTGGGCGTCGTAGGGCGCGCCCTGGAACCAACAAGAGCTTGGTGAGTGGGGTGTGTGGGGACTTGGCCCACATTAGCCCAAAGGTGCTCCCTCCGCCCTCCCGATGCAGCCTTTCCCCGGGCGAGTCCCGCTGGAGCCTCATTTCCCGCAGCAAATGAGCAGAAAAAACGCAGCGCATAATGTAAGACAGGCTGCTGATCACGAAAACGCTGCAGTTCTAATCTCAATTTTTTTAAACTATTTCACTTTCCTAAAATGACATATCTTCCCCCAAATGTCCCTGAGCTGCGGGCACAGATGTACACAAACATGCACGCACACAGACCCACAGGTACTTTCTTGATATCTAAATTTCTCTGGCTGGCTCCCGCTACTCCCCCTTCCCCGCCCTTATATGGTTAAAAAACCACCCCAGAGCCCCCGCTCCGCTATTCACCGCTCTAAAGCTCGGCAAATCCAATTTGCAACTCAGAAGCCAGTCACCGTTTCGAATTCTTCAAATACGCGGTAATTAGCATTTTAATTCAGCCTTTAACGTTTAAATTCAAGACATTTGCAGCCTCCACCAAGGCCCCAGCTCCTCTGTCGCTGCCCCGGAATTCCACCGAGGGCGGACAGGGGCGACAACCCCCCTCCCCCCGTAATGGCCTCAATCGCCCGAAACGGGCGTCGCCACCACCCGGGCCGGGCCCAGATGCGGAACCGGAGGCGAGCGGGCAGACCCCTGGTCAGGGAAGCAGTGGCTGCTCTCAGTACGCAGGGGACTTCAGCGGCAATTAGGGCTGCCACCCCTCCGCCGACACGGTTTTCGAAAGCACGGCCTGTGGGCAGGTTAAGGCCGAGATGGTGGCGCGCTTGGCAGGGCCCCAGAGCTTCTGTCCGAAGCTTCGCTCCCTCCCCAAACCCGGTGGCCCTCAAGCCCGGCAAGTGAACCCTAAGCGCAGTCGCCCCGGAGGCTCCAGTGGCGCCGAGCCTCGCTCCCTGAGCCGAGAGAGGCGAGCCCCCGGCCCGCTCCGCACCCTTCGCCAGGCTTTGGCGCGTGAACGGAGTACAACCCGGCACAGATTCCCGAGCCCAGTGGTGTCGCACTTTTCAGGCTCTTTGGGAACATCACCCGGAGAGCCAAGGCGAAGCGGACCTCCAGTCTGAGGGACGTCGCCAGCGGGCCGCGGTGCTTCTCACTCCGGCCTCCCGTCCCGCCAGTGGCGCGGCGGCCCGTGTCCGAGACTCCGGAGCCACCGCCCACGGCACTTTCGCCGCGCCCTCGCGCCCCGATCGCGGTCCCGTCGCCCGGGTGTCCCGCGTCCCCTCCCACCCGCCTGCGCGCGGTTACCATGTAGGACGGGAAGCCGGCGGCGGCGGCGGCAGCGTCGGCCGAGTACTGCAGCGGGCTGCCGAAGCCGGTGGCCGCCTGTGCCGTGAAGGCCGCGGAGCCCGGGTAAGGGCTGAAAGCCGAGCCCGACGCCGAGCGAGCGAGCTCCTCGCTGCGCGGCGCCGCCAGCGCCGACGCGCCGTACGCCGGGCACGAGTAGAGCGCCAGCGAGCCGGGCGCCTGGTACAGGTAGCCCTGCGGGTAGGACATGGTGGGCGCGGGGCACC
>NC_048220.1:145774741-145802593 GCF_002007445.2 Ailuropoda melanoleuca | reverse complement strand
CTTTTGTGGCGCAGCCGCCTCCCGCGCAGCCCCAGCCCGCGGCCCGCGGCCCCGAAGCCTGGCCGGGCCGAACAGCTCGCCCCGGCGCGCCCCCCTCCCACTCGCACGTACTCCCAGCGCCCCCGCGCCCGCCGCCCGGCAACCCCATCTCTCCCGGGCCAGCTCCCCCTACCCGCCCCAGTCACCATCCTCATCGCCCCCCTCCACCCCTGAAGCCACTGCTCCACCCCCCGGTCGGCCCGCAAGGACTAGGCAGAGGCCGCCCGCAGTCGGGCCGGTCTGGTCCCCTTGGGGACGAACGGTCCACGTCCCCTCTGCGCCACGAAGAGGCCGGCCCAGGTGACTGCGCGCGTGACCCCAGGCTGGGGGCCGGAAGCCGGGGGCGAAGGGAGGGCGGAATGGGAGCGCCCGCGGCCCAGGTCCTCCTGGGGGTGGCGTGCGAGACTCTCCCTTCCTCCTTCCTCCGTCGACTCTGCCTCACGGCGTGTGAGGCTCCGCGCGTGGCCTCGAGTCTGGTCGGCTGCCCCGCGCCACCCAGCGCATCCCTGCGGGACCCGGATCCGGGTCCTTCATTGCGAACTGCCGGGAGGGCCCAGAGGTGAGCTTTGTGCCCCGAAGTCCATAGTGGAGACCCGGGTCTCTGAGTGGTAGGACTTTGCGCTGTCGCGAATGTTCTGACACACGCCGCCAGTGTTTCTCCCATGAAGATGCCACCCCCGAAAGGTTTTATTTGATTTTAATAAGTTGACGCCTCTTTCGGACAAGTGTCGTAAAGCATTTGAGAGAATGCTTGTCACCGGACAGCCTGCCTCTGGCACGACGTGAAGCCTCGCGGTCATTTGGGAAGGAAGGAGAGACAGGCTGCTGGCACGAACGGCCGTCAGCAGCACGGGTAGCTCAGGTAACTTGCGGCTCGGGAGGTGCCCTCGGGTCCAGAGGCAAGATGCTTAGTGATGAGACTTGGGACCCCAGCCCCAGAATACCTTCCACTCTTCAGTCCTTCTCCATCCCTCTCCCACCTGGGCAGGCCAGAGGATGTGGGTGCCGGTGACAGGGTGGTCGCCGATGGGGGGCGCTCAGGAGGTCCACGGGAAGTCGGTGTGTGCAGTCCTGGGCCGGGGTTGCCCACCCAACAGGTGCCTCTTCTTCGGAGGCCCTCTTGGGTGGGTTACCTGTAAGGTGACATTGCTGCAGGGGGAGCTCCGGCCTGCATCACTCTCTCCGCCATGCCTCCCAGCACCCTACCCCTCCAGCCCTGTTATGGACTTCTGTTTAGGTCCCAAGGGCAATTGCCAGGCCAGGTGAGGCTGCAGCCTGCGGATCCAGAGGCTCCAGCCCAGGCCTGTTCACAAGCAGAACCTTTGAGACACAGCGAAGCTGCATGTGTCTTTCTCTAGGTCCGAGGGAACGGGTTGCAAACCAAGGTGTTGGGCTTGGGAAGAACCCATCCGCCTGGGCCTGCAGGCCTATGACCCCTAGTAGGTGCATGTGGCCACCAGTCCCCCCCCCCAGTCTTCCCACCCCTGCCTCCCCATTCTTCTCCCCTTCCTAAAACCAGTCCCAGCACCCTCAACACTTCAATCTCCACATCACCCCCAAAGACACGACTTCCCCCACACTGGGCCACTTGGAGGACCCAGCCCAGCCATTTCAACTATGCTGCCACCCCAGGTGGGCTGTCCTAATTCAGTGCAGGGCAGACGCTTTACACCGATTATTGTAGTGTCAAAGAGGAAAGAGAAAAGTGGGGGGGGGGGGTCGCTCCAGCAGTCCCCTGCAGCATACCATTGACAGGATCTATGATATTTTTGGTCTTCCCAGGAGAGGACTGGGCCAGGTTGAGGCCATAAATGAGAGTCACACACGTTGAATGACAAACATAAACAGCAACAGATCAGATTGCAGGCTTTTGGGTTCGCTTCCAATTAGATAGTTTAAGTGAAAAAAATCAGGTCTAATTTTTATCTCCAAGGATGATTGGCCTGCAGTATTTCCATTTCTAAAGGCCAGTTCCTGCTGTGTTTCATTAGCATTTGGGGCTCGCCCCCTCACCCTCCCTCTGTCTCCCTCCACCCCCCTTGGGCCTGATCTCTGCCAGGGGCAGAAAAGAAAACATTGAATTATTACAAAAACATCCCCAGTTTGGAGCAGGAGCGTATGCTCCGGATACACTCGCTTTTGACATCAATTAAGTATATAAGCAGACAATTGCACGTGGCTTGGAAGGGCCCGGGTCGCCCTGGGTGCGTCTCCACAAACGCAGTCTCCTCTTCCCCCTCTTTAGTCCCTGCTGCTGATTCGAAAGACAGCCTCTTCCTCGAGTGTGTTTTCCCCCAGCAATTACACTCCACTGAAATCTAAATTTTCCATACTGCTGCCTGCTACTAATAAAAACCGTCTACCTTGCACTATTAAACAGTCGAATCGCACTACATGCCGTTTTTATTGGTAGTGACTGTAGCAAATTAAAATGCCTACACAGAGACATTAAAACTTACGCTCTGCATTGTTATTGGAATATATAAACTCCGTTTCACTTTAAAGCTCCCTGATTTTTTAAAATCACTTTTCCTTTTCTTAGATTAAAGTTGGCTTGGTCTTCTAAAATAAATCAATGGGAAGAACGGGCTGCGAGTGTGGAGGCCCGACGCGGTGGCTCCGCACGCGGCCGCCTGCGAGGGTGGCCTGGCTTCGCTCGAACTCCGTCTCCGGTGACCGCGGAGAGCGCAGGCCGCGCGGGGAGCGAGCCGCTGCGGCGCGGGCGCCAAGGCCGCTTCTCCCTCCGGGACAGCAGGGACTGGGCCGCTCAGCTCACGCGCGAGGGGCGTCCAGGCCAGCGGAGCCGCCCGGGCCGGGCAGGCGCTTGGCCGCTCTTGTTTTCGGTTGCCGTCCGAGCTGGAACGGCGGAGAGCGAGCGGAGGGGCGCGCAGGAAAACTGGAGAGCTGCTTGGGAATCGCGATCACTTTGTAACAATTTCAGGGGCAACGCGCAGTTTCAGGCTTGCGGGGAAACCTCCCCCTCCTCCCATGTGTGCGTTTGTAAAAATAAGTTAACACTGCCACATTTTTTGTTTCTTGTCCTCACAGTGGCCGATGCATTCAGAACGAGTCGGCGCGGACATGCACATTTCAACGAGCCGGGGATTCCTGCGAGGCCGAGCCGGGAGAAATGCCTGGAACGCGGGCTTGGGCCCGAGGGTCTCTCCGGGAAGCGGCTGGCTGCGCAGGCCGAAGCGCCTCTCAGACACTGCCCGTCCCGGGCTGTCGGGCGCGGGAGAGGCCAGGGAGCGACGCGGGCCCAAAAGTCGTGCGTGCGGGCGGCGAGGGGGCGCTGTGGCCCGCGGCTGCGGCCTCGTCCCTGCAGCGGTGGCCCCGGTGCTGTCCCCGACCACCGATCGGCGGTGGGCGCCCTAGCCCCGCCCGACCTCTCTCTTCCCACGTCGGTTTAATTTGGGGAAGAAGGAAAATTATGCAGGAGCACTCTAATAAAACCAAAGCCACGCAGGGACTTATTCTGTCTTATTACTCTGGCAATCGGCCGAGTTTTTCTAAGTTTGGTGGGAAAAGAGCCACAATTTTGGAATGCTTAATTTTTATGGGGGGTCCATTAAGATTAAATATACACATTTTACATGGATTCCCCTTAATGCAGTAAGTTTTACAACGTAAGAAGTTTCCTTCATCAGAGCACCTTCCCATTGGATTCCTAATCAAGGGTCCCTCTTGTCCCAGCACTTGCTGGGATCCTGGAGGGAGTGCAGCAAGAAGGAGTAAAGGGTCAAGAAGTTCGGTTCTGCACTATCCTTTGTTTCTCTCTCTCCCTGCTGTTTGCAAATCTAAATACGCCGCCATATATTGTACTAAGTGCCAGTCAAAATGAAACGTAAATATCCCTCCAGCGAGGTTGAAAACCCTCTCCGTATGCTTGGACTGCGTCTGGATTTCAGATGCAACGGTATTCTGAGGTTCTCCAACAAGTTTCTGAGGCTGAGACAGATCCCTGGAAAGCAAGTGCGCAGGAGAATACCCAGCAGGCGGACAGGTCCCCCTCCCCCCCCGTCCCTGGCCTGGAGCTGCCTGGAGCCCTGCGGAGACCCCAGGTGGCAGTCTCTAGAGGCCAGCGGGCAGGCCCCTGGGGTCGGGATCCCAGGACTGAGGGCACTCTTCTCTGACTTTCTAAGAACCGCGCTTTTGGTTACCTGGCTCTTGCCCACGTAACTGACTCTGAGCTCTTAGTGACTGTGAGGTCTCTTCATTGCTGCCTCCTCCCTCCCGGTTTCCTTTAGTGGGCAGCAAAGTGTCCGTCCTCTCCATGGCGCCCCGCCTCCGACGTGCTTCCCGAGCGTCTCTCCCCATTTCTCCGCATCTTGCAGACCCGGTGTCTGCCCCCCACCCCTACTCTTCTCACTCCTCTCCCGCCCCTCCTCGCCCTGGTGCGCAGCCCCTCGGGCCTGGGAGGGGCTGGCTCGGGAGCGCAGCGCGGAGACGGAGGAGAGGGGAGACGATGTGCAATAATGCACGGGCCTGAGCTCCATTCGGGGAGACCCGTTTCGGGAGCAGCCTTGGCTGGCCAGCGACTGTTGGAAGAAGGTTGGAAAGCCCGCCTTTGCGCCTTTTCCCCCCGCGCTGCAGGCAGGCCCGGACCCCCGCACCCAGACGCGGACACACGCACGCGCACACTCGCGCTTCCCGAGAGGGCCGCGCCGCCACGCGCCGGCTTTTCTGCGCAAGTGGAAACACATGAGCAGTTGTTGGGTTTGGGTTTTGTTTTGTTGTGCTTTTGGTTTTGGTTTTAGATCTTTTTTTTTTTTTTAAGTGTTTCTGCAAGACAGAAGGTGTTTGGAAGAACTTAGCTCACCCTCGTCCTCGCCCCTGCGGCAGCTACTCCCTGGCTTTGTCCTCGCCGCTTTAACACCAGAGCACACCTCGGTGGCGTCCTCGGCGGCGCATGCGGCACCCGGAGCGCGCCCGGGATAGTGCAGAGCCGGCAGGAGTCACCTCCGATCCGGCGGGAGCAGGTAGGACTCCTCGATCCCAAGAATACATTGGCAAAGGGAGATTTTCTGCACTCTTCTGACAATGACTTTTAGGCAACAAGAGAAGCTCCGGAGAGCGTTCGTCTAGGGCTCTGTTGCAGATCTGTTGGCTAATCTTACTTCGGTGTGTGTACCCCAAACAGCTCGACCAGGCTGCTAATTCGGGGGGCACATGGCATGCGCATAGGCGTGTCTGTCCCCCACCAAACTCTCCCTCAGGCCGTGACACAACTGGCATTGCTCGGGAAGGGAGGAGGGTTTTGTTTTGTCTTGTTTTCCCTTTTTAAAAACCGGAGGGAATGCGGAAACACCAATTCGACAAATCACATTAAAAGTAAAAACAAAAACAGCTTCAGCTGGACAGCATGTAAATGGCTGACACCCACCAGCGAGAAGGAATGGGAAACACCTGTAAGTAGGACAACGCTGCTCTACAGTCAGGAAGAATTCTGACAGTCAGGGGGTGAAGACAAGCCGTTTGGTGGGAAAATGGGCCAGAGATATGAACAGACTCTGCACAGAGAAGATCGGAAAAAGCGTAAAGATGCCCCAGTTGCCTAGAGATGGGGGAGTCAGACAGTGGAGTAGCTGCCACGTTCCAGCCACTGGATGACCCCACACTAGGCCCAGGGGTGCGGACGCAGGGAGCCCTCCCTCACTGCCCTGCTAGTTTAAATTGCTACAAAGAAACTAGGGAGATGTTTGACAGCATCTGGGAGAACAGGAGATGCCCACTTCCCTCTCACCTGCAACCCCTGGCTTCCTTGCCCACCACACAGCAAGTCCTGGAGGCATGGCAGGCTGGCCAAGCACAGCCCTGCAGCATTGTTTGCAAAGGGCAAGATTGGAACCCCCCAAACTGTGATCAGTACAGGCCTGGGTAAAGAATTTGTGGCATATTTCAGGGAATAGAATGGTCCCCAGGGGTGAATGTGAATGAAGGTAGGTTTTGTATCAACAGGAATAAATCCTGAAAGTATAAAGCTGAGTGAGGAAAAATAATAATTAAAAAGAAAAAGGATACAGACCAGATGATGCGGAAGGTGGGCGTAGACCACCAGCCTTATTCAGTGCTATCTGCAGCCAGGCTGGGGCGGGGCGGGGGGTGGGGGCACAACAGCTGTGCTGGAAGGAGGTCTCCACTCTACTGCAGGGCAATCAGAAGAGCTTTGAAGAGGGGCAGGGGGACTAGGAGGTGGGCCCTGGCACTCTTAGTGATGTTTTATTTCTGAAAAATATACCTGTTGTAAATGTCACAAATGTCACAAAATATTAATGATTATTAACTTGGAATGATGGTTACATGCAATTATATTACTCTGTACATTGTTATTGTGTGAAAATATTTTGTTTAGAAAATTAAAACAAAAATAATAATTAGCGTTTTAAAAAGTGTTATAGCACAGAAGTATAATTTGCTAATTTAGCCTTTTATTTTAAAAAATTCTTAAAAATTTAGATCCTTCATATCTTTTTTCCTCTCTCCATTTCCCTACGCTTCAGAAAAAATTAAAAAACCAAAAAACAATGTGTTGGGTTTGCAGTTTAGACTTTTAAATGGATTGTCATTTGGGTGTTTGTCTTTGTGCAGTTATCCAGGGCATGGCAGGGGGACAGGCTTCTTGGGCAACAAGCTCCCCAGAAGCCCCATGTGTTCCATCTGGGATCTGCAGAACCACTGCCTCATTCTGGGGGAGGCTGGGCCTGGCCCCGGCTCTGCTCAAGGCCATGGGCTCCAAGGTCTTTCCTGAAGGAAAGGACATCACCCACCACAGCCTGGCTGTCCACTGGTCACCTGCATGCCTTTATAGGGAGACGCATGCCTTTACACTGCGTGGAATTCTGCGTCTTCTCTTGATGTCACAGTGGACATATTTTAGAAATTCAAATTAAGATTAGAGAGTGGGTCTGGGGGGCAGCAAGTTGGGGGAAGGCAGAATGCAGCCTAGCAAGGAAAAGAGAAGAGAGTCAGTGCCCAGCAAGAAGGTGCCTGCCCTGGCAGGCTGTGGCTCGTCCCATACCTCCTCATTCCTGAAGGAGAGCTCCTGCCTTTCTGCCCTAAGCTCTTTCTAGAAGGGACTCCCTCTCACCACTGCAGCCAGAAGGATATGGATCGTCAAGTACAAATCTGCTTAAAGCCCTTGCCCAGTGGGAGAGGCTGTGAGGCCAAGTCCTTCGGCCTGGCCTGGTCAGTGATTACAGTGGTCTGCATATGTCATTCTGTTCCTCAACCTGTTCTGAGCCGGGCCAGGAGGAGGGCATTATTTCCTGGGAACCACCAGGCTTCCAAAAGCTTCCCCGTGCCAACATGGCTGAAAGCCCTTTAGAACTTGCTTCTGCCCACAGCTGTAGGCCGGTGGCCCCCTTGCTCACTGCTGCAAGTGCCCCGGCCCCCTCACCTTTCTGCTGCAGCCACACTCCCTCCCGTGTCCGGCGTCCACACATTGCTTCACCCCCTCAGGCTCCCCATGGTTCTCATTTACCCCTTGTCCTTGGGAGCTGCTGGCGCTTGGTATGTTGGCTCTCTGACCTCGTCCCCCTGCCCCACTCCAAGCCTGGGAAAGTCATGAGCAGGAAACAAGTATTGATGGGATGGATGAATGAATGGCTCACTCCTGGTTATTCATTTTTACTTCTAAAAGGCACAGCAAGGAGTTGAGGGAGATAAACAGAAAACTGACCCGGACACTTGCTTACACGTCACCACTGCTCCCCCCATGGAGATGCCACTGGTCTGGAGCATGGTGGCACGTGAGCACCGGGGCGCATCAGATGACTCCTCGGGTCCCAGCTCTCTGATAAAGTACATGATCGATCCGGGATGTTAAACTTGAGGACCTAATGGATACTCACTATTTATTTATTTGTCTATTTATTTATATGTTGTGTTAGTCACCATATAGTACATACTTAATTTTTGATGTAATGTTCCATGATTCATCGTTTGCATATAGCACCCAGTGCTCCACGCAATATGTGCCCTCCTTTAATACCCTTTCCTGGCTAGCTAACCCATCCCCCCACCCCCCTCCCCTCTAAGACCCTAAGTTTGTTTCCCGGAGTCCAGAGTCTCTCATGGTTCATCTCCCTCTCTGATACTCACATTTAAAATAGCATGGAGTTTTACAAAATTTGCAAAAATTCCTGAGTTAGCAATCAGCCCCAAACCTTGCATTCCTTGAGGAAAGTGGGCATGCATTTTTAGTTTTGCATCCCAAATGACCTGTGCAGTCCCCAGCACATAGCAGGTGCTCACAATGATTAATTGGGCTACTGAATGAAAGCGCATTGACATTAGGGAAAAGGAAGCTTGAACATAAGCAAACTGAACTTTGGCGATATTTTTACATAAAATATTCAGAGTGGGTAAGAGTTCTAGTATTTAAACAATTAATTTGATCCCAGCAAGATTTTTGTGGCTATGGGCAAACGAATTCCAAAATTTATTTTTAAAGGCATGGTCATTAGTATAGCTAACATTTTGACAATAAAGTGGGAGGAATTGGTGTACCTTATTTCAAGACACTGCATGGCTACAGGAGTCGAGAGTACGTGCCACTGGTAGAGGAATAGGCAGGTAGGTCATTGGAGCAGAATCAAGAGCCCAGAGACGTATCTGCAGAAATATGTCTGACCTATTTGATGAAGATGCAAAATAATTCAATGGAGGAAAGTTACGTCTTTCTGACAAATGGTGTGGAAGTAACTGCATATCCCTAGCAAAACACCAACAGAAAACATGTCAACCCAACTCTCACACCTCATACAATAATTAGCTAAAAATGGATTGCTGACTTAAATGTAAGACTTTCAGAAAAAATATAGAAGAAAATCTTTAAGATCTAGGGCTAGGCAGTGAACTCTAGACCAGACACCAAAAGCACATCCATAAAAGGAAAATTTGATGAACCGAATTTCATCCAAATCTAAACTTTTTGTTCTGAGAAAGATTATTTATTTTTTTTTATTTATTCACTTATTTTTTTAAGAGATACTTTTGAAAGAATGCAAAGACGGGATGCAGACTGAGGAAAATATTTGCAAACCATATATCCAGCAAAGGACTAGTATCTAGAATATATAAAGAATACTCAAAAAAAAAAGGGAAGAAAACAATGACAGAAGACAATCGATTAGAATTTGGACAAAAGACACAAAAAGACATTTTACCAAGGAGGATATACAAAGGACAAATAAGGGCGTGGGAAGCCCTTAGTCACTGTTGGCCATCAAGGAAATGCAAACTAAACCACAGCGGGAGCACATGCACCTGCCAGAATGGCTAAAATAAACAAGAGTGAGGACTTCGACTGCTGGTGACCATGTGGAGAAATTGGATCATCCACACATTGCTGGTGGGGGTAGAAAACGGTGCATTCGCCCTGGAAGACAGTTTGGTAGCTTCTTGTAAAACTACACTTGAAACTACCACCAGGTCCAGCGATCGGACTCTTGGGCATCGGTCCCAGAGAAACAGAAACATACGTTCACACACAGCTGCGCACGTGGGCGTTCACGGCAGCTTCATTTGTAATGGACACTGAAGCACGCAGATGTCCTTCCGTGGCCCCGTGGTCGAGGTAGCACTCCTCAGTGCACCGAGGAGTTGGTCCACAGGGCGGCCTGGGTGGATCTCCAGGGAACTAGGCAGAGCGACAAAAGCCAATCCCAAAGGCTATTTCCTGCACCATACATAGAATTTAAATAAAAAAATGTATCGAGCATTTTTGAATTAGAAGGTCTTGGAAGTGGGGATAGTTTGGTGGCCGCCAGCACTTGGGGACAAGGGTGGGGGCAGTGAGGGCGGTGGACGTGTTTATAAACGTGAAAGGGAGGACCCTCGCAGAATGGCAGTGTTCAGACCTCGTGCATTTCAGAGACCTTACAGGACAGCTAGAGCCTGACAGCTAAAGAAGTTGTGAGGCCAAGATCATGTGCAGTCCCTTCTGAGCACAGGGAGGCCAGGCCATAAGACCGCACCCTTCTGAGGACGCGGAGCCAGGCGCTGTGTCACTGTCCCCGCTGCCAGGAGCTGCAGAAGTGCCGGGCCGACACAGTGATGAGGGTAACTCTAAGAGGGGACATTTCTGCACTGATCTTTTACTTCAAGGCAAGCCTAGCGGGGAAGATTTGTAACGTTACCAGTGGGTAAAAATCGGTTCTATGAACAAATACAAAATTTGGCAGGATTTTTGTTCGTGTGTGTGTTTTTTTTAAATGCTATTATTGTGTGCAGAAAGAATTGTAAGGATAGAAACAGAATTCCAAGTAGTTACTTATGAGGAGTGAAATCTGCAGCATAAATAGGGAAAAATTTACGTTTTGTCACTTATGTATTTTTTTTTTACCTCTTCAAATATATTTGGTAATTTTAAAGTTATGTATGAAAATGATGAATCGGGTATGTACTATCATAGAACAAGAAGACAAGCAAGTCTTTCTGTTATCTTGTGAAATCTCTGACATCTCCAGATTTTTATGTGACTCTCTGAGAAACATGTTTATGGTCAACTTTTATATAGAGAGTTTGAAGTACGGTAGATAATCAATTATATCTCAGATAAACACACACATATTTCTAATTTATTTAGCACCAAAATATTTATAGTTATATCTCTCCCCATATATTGAAAGTCTTGTTTCCTTCAGCATTGTATGTTTATTTTTTTGATTTATCTTAAAATATACATAAAAGTTTCAAAGCTATATCAACATTACTAATAACAATAAATTCATGAGTACAGTTTTCTTTTTCTTTGCAAATCTTTTTGTATCTGTAAAATATCACATTCAGGATTCACAAAGCACTGTGTTCAAAGTTACTTGAAAATATTATATTATCTTGTCAATTTTATACACAAATTTATATATTTCTATGTTAATTTTAGAGCTTTTCCCGTTTTGTACTGGATTCCATTTTTTGCGAAGTAATGTTCATGGTTTAAAAGTCACAAACAGTGTCCTCAGCAAAGTCTTGATTCTTTCCTTTCCTTCCATTTGTCCATCCTCGTTAGCTTCTCACGGTCCTTCTGTGATTGTTTCTGCTAACCTAAGCGAAGATATGCATGCGTTCATGAGAATAAGTAAATCCTTTTCCTTTCTTTCTTAGAGACAAATAGCCTGTTGTACATACCCTTCTCTACCCTGCTATTTTTCTGAACAGTAAATCAAGGAAATCACTACAAATTATTTTATAGAGATTTTTCTCATTTTTTCTAAAGTATCTTCACAGCATTCACCTTGGGAACGCATTGTGGCTGTTTGACCAGATGTCTAGGAAAGACATTTGTGCTGTTAGAAGCTTTGGCTTTGAGAAACAGTGCTGCAGCGTGCAGCCTCCCACAAAGGCAGTCCCGTATTCGTGACAGCACAGAATCAGGATAGATTCTAAGAAGTGGTGACTGGGTCACAGGGTGAATGAGGAGTTTTTCCAGGGATGGAAAATGTCCCATTTATGTCTCTCAACAATGTGAAGACTGCTGGCTGCTTCATGCTCCTGCCAACACTTGGCATGGTCACTGATTTCCACTTAGCCACTCTGGTGGCTGTGAAGCGGGCTCTGACTGTGTTCTCTTAGACACTGTCCTTGTCCATTTGATGTCCGTTCATCACAGTGCCAAGATGTCTCATGAGCAGAGAAACAAGAGTCCTCCAGTTTATCTGGGAATCGAGTTCCACAACACATCAAACAGTAAAGCACCATGCACAAACGGGGTTCATCCCAGGAATTTAGGATTGGCTCAACTTGAGAAAATCAATGTAATTTGTTATATTAACAGAATAAAGGAGAAAAGTCCTATCAGTAGATGGGCAGGAAAAAAAATTGTGCAAAATTTACAAGTTCCTTGTTAACACTCAGAGAACTGTGGGCAGAATGAAATCTCTCAACCTGACAAAGGACAGCAACCCACACCAGAGCTGACATCATTGTTAATTACGAAAGAGTGAATGCTTTTCAGGATGGGAGCAAGATAAGGATTTCCACTTGGACTCAACATTACACTGGAGGCCTCAGCTGGTGTAAGAAGACAATAAGTAAATAAACAAACAAGCAAAAAAAGACACAAGACAAAATTTGGAAAGGTTTTCTAGGCAACATGATTGCGAAAAACAAAACATCTATTAGAATTAATATGTGAATTTAACAAGGTCACAGGATCCAAAATCCATATTAAAACAATCAGTTGTATTTCTTTTGTTCATCACGATTAGTGTGCTAAGTGTGCTCTTTAATCCCCCATCACCCACCCCACCTCCTCTCTGGTTATCCTCAGTGTGTTCTCTGTAGCTAAGAGTCTTTTTCTTGGTTCGTCTCTCTCTTTTTATTTCTCCTTTGCTCATTTGTTTTATTTCTTAAATTCCATATATGAATGAGATCATATGGTATTTTCTCTAACTTATTTCACTTAGCATTGTACTCTCTAGTTCCATCTATGTCATTGCAAATGGCAAGATTTCATTCCTTTTATGGCTGAGTAATATTCCAGTCTATATATACACCACATCTCATTTATCCATTCATCTGTCGATGGACATCTGGGCTCCTTCCATATCTTGACTATTGAAAATAATGCTGCTATAAACATAGGAGTGCATGTATCCCTTTGAATTAGTGTTTTTATATTTTGGGGGGTAAACACCCAGTAGTATGATTTTTGGGTCATAGGGTAGCTCTATTTTTAATTTTTTGAGGAACCTCCATACTGTTTTCCATAATGGCTGCACCAGTCTGCATTCCCACCAACAGTGCACAAGGGTTCCCCTTTCTCCACATCCATGCCAACGCTTGTTGTTTCTTCTGAGGTATTTTTTAAAGATTTTATTGTTAAATAATTTCTATTCCCAGCGTGGGGCTTGAACTTACAACCCCGAGATCAAGAGTCACATGCTCTACCAACTGAGTGAGCCAGGCTTCCCACTGTGTTTTTTATTTCAGCCGTTCTGACAGGTGTGAGGTGATATCTCATTGTGGTTTTGATTTGCGTTTTCCTGATGACGAGTGGTGTTGAGCACATTTCCATGTGTCTGATGGCCATCTGGATGTCTTCTTTGGAGAAATGACTATCCCCGTCTTCTGCCTATTTTCTAATTGGATTATTTGTTTTGGGGGTATTGAGTTGTATCAATTCTTCATACATTGTGGATACTAACCCTTTATGGGATATGTCACTTGCAAATATCTTCTCCCATTTGGTAGGCTGCCTTTTAGTTTTGTTGATTGTTTTCTTTGCTGTGTGGAAGCTTTTTATTTTGATGGTCTCAGTAGTTTATTTTTGCTTTTTATTTACCTTGTCTCAGGGGACATAGCTAGGAACACGCAGCTACAGCTGATTTCAGAAAGATTACTGCCTGTGCTCTCTTCAAGTATTTTTAAGGATTCAGGTCTTACATTTAGGTCTTTAATTCATTTTGAGTTTATCTTTGTGTATGGTGTAAGAAATAGTCCAGTTTCATTCTTCTGCATGTGGCTGTCCAGTTTTCCCAAACCATTTGTTGAAGAGACTGTCTTTTCCCCCATTGGATATTTCTTTCCTGCTTTGTCACTGCTTTGTCAAAGATTAATTGACCATATAGTTGTGGGTCCATTTTTGGTCAATTCCATTGATCTATATGTCTATTTTTATGCCAGTACCATACTGTTTTAATTTCTATAGCTTTGTAATATAACTTGAAATCTGGAATTGTGATGCCTTCAGTTTTATTTTTCTTTTTCAGTTCCTTTGGAGATTTAAGGTCTTTTGAGGTTCTATAAAAATTTTAGGATTGTTTGTTCTAGTTCTGTAAAAAAACAAAAAACAAACAAGCAAAAAAACTGTTGGTGTTTTGATACCGTTAAACCTGTAAATTGCTTTGGGTAGTATAGACATTTTAATAAAACAATCAATTGTATTTCTACAATGTAGCAAGAAATTATAGGAAATTTATTTTTTTAAAGATTTATTTATTTATTTTAGAGGGGGGTTATGGAGGGCAGAAGGAGAGGGAGAGAAGCAGACGCTCACTGGATGTGGAGCCTGACATGGACTCGATCTCAGGACCCGGAGGTCACGACCTGAACCAAAATCAAGAGGCAGGCACTCAACCGACTGTGCCACCCAGGCACCCCAGGAAATTTAATTTTTAACAATTTTTTTTAACAAATAAGAATTTAAATTTAAACAAATAGAAATCAATTAAATCAAATGTAATATACAAAAGTTCTACATGAAACACTACAAAATAGTGCTGAGAGTAAGTGAAGGAGATGTAAATAAAACAAGGGGAATAGCCTAGCCCTGGATTGCAAACTCCATGCTGTTAAGATGCTTATTCTCCCAAAACTGGCATGTGGATTCAATACAACACCAATTAAAATATCAGTAGGATTTTTTTTTTTGTAGGAACTGATGGATTGATTCTAGAGTTTACATGGAATTACAAAGAACAAGATTAGTCTAACAGTTTTGAGGAAGAACCAACCTGGAAAGCTTACGCTTCTTGAGTTCAAGCCTTGCTATAAAACTACAGTAATTAGGACAGCTTAGCGCTGGTGGAAGGATAGCCCTACAGGCCCACAGAGCAGAATAGGGCGCCCCAACATGGGTCTGCGTATGCGTGATCACTTCGTCTTCACGTGAACGTCCTGGGACAAGGACAACTCAACAGCCACATGAAAAATAAACAACTGTGTCTTCACCTCACATCATTTATCAAGCTATTTTGAAATGGATCATAAATCTAAATGAGGAAGCTAAACCACCTGGAAAAGACATATGAGTAAATCTTTACAATTTGGGGTATGCAATTATTCCTTCAATAGGGCACACACAAGAATATCCTTAAAGAGAAAAGGGATTAATTGGACTTCAAATTGTCTGTGGTGGACAAAGACAATATGATGAGAGAGCAAGCCATAGTGTGTAATTATGATGCGGATTATACTGTACATAGCATATCACTTGTGATACGGGATATATTGTTGTTAGTGTATAATTTGACAAAAAGACAAATATATGTATGTATATATGTCTATATATAGAGAGAGAGAGACACACATCACACATTTTGATAAGACAAAAGAGTCTGATGAATAATGGATAAAAGTCTTGAATGGACACTTGCCAAAAGAAGATAGATAAATGGCCAATAAGACTTTCAAAAATGATCAACATTGTTTGTCATAAGAGAAATGTGAACTTAAAGCACAGACGTTACAACAAACCCATTCGAATCAGGCTAAATTTAAAAAGACTGATAATGTCAAGTGTTGGCAATGATGAGGAATATCTGAGTTCCTGACCACCCCTGGGAGAAGTGTAACATTGCATGAGTGCTTTGGAAGACTGCTGGTGGCTTCATATAAAGTCAGACACATGCTTGCAGCTTGTCTAAGAAATGCTGCTCTTGGTGTCTACCCAAGAGAAATGAGAACACGTGCCCTGCAAACTCTTTGACTGAAATGTTGGTTGTGGTATTATTTATATTAGCCCCAAACTGAAAACAAGCCAAGTAGTTACGGATAGATGGAGAAGTTCAGTCGTGATCTATTTACTGAAGGTAACCTGTGCCCCAATACAAAGGCATGAACGACCTCGCACACCATGGATGACTCTCAAACCCACCATGCTGAAACAAGAGATAGCTACAAAAGACGGCGGAGTCTATAACTGCATTTACACGGCATTCTAGAACAGTCCTGGCTAATCTGAACCATAGCAGGGGGAGTCCCCTGGGGTGAAGGGTGGGGGACCAGCCTGGGACACGTGGGGACTTAACTTTATATGCTGCTCGGTGTTGTGATCACGCGGACAGACATGTTTACGAAAACCACCCAAGTTTGCACTTACCCTCCGATCTTTTTATCATGTAGAGTGTCTCAATTAATAAACATAAACATCTCATATTTAACGAAAATTATAAATTAATGTTCAAAATACTCATAAAGAGTATGTGTTTACATCAGTCTGCCTGTTTAGCAAACCTCGTCAGACCTGGAAAGCTCCCCATCGTTTCTGTCTTTGTCCGTCTGACTGGAGATAAATGACGTTTTACTCCTGTGCGAACTTTCCTTCATCTTGTGTTGTGTTTGAGGCTGGGTATCATCATCCCCTCTTTCCTGAGCAGTTATCTCTCCACTTCTCTGAATTGTCTCCTCAGTTTCTTCGCTTTTTTGTCTGTTTGATGATTGATCTTTCTGTTATTAATAAGTGATCTTTATAATTTATGATATTAAGCCCTGTACATCCATGTAAATAGAGATTATTTTCCTAATTTTTTGGTCTTTCAAGTCAATTTAAAGTATTTTTTAACTTAAATAAGTCCTTGATTTTTAATAGTATAATTTGTTAGTGTTTTATAAGTTGTGACCTTTTGGTTGATTGACGATATTTTTTAAAGAACCTAGAATACAAAATGTGTATTTCTTCTTATAACAATAGGACTTACACAACAGCATTTTCTGTTCATTTGGAGTTGTTTTTTAATGGCGTGAGGTCACATTTATTCCATGGACAGCAAATTTTCCCAAGCCTCGAGTTCATTTCTTCTACAAACACTTGTTTGAAACACCCCCCATGGTTTCATGTTATTTATAGGTCTTATCTAGTCTGTCTTGTTTTCTCCTTCTGTTTTATTTTTATCAAAGTATACATCCTCATATTTTGAAACCTCAAATCCCTTCTACAACAGCCCCCTCCCCCTCTTCTCCATTTCCCACCATCAGGAAACAATTTCTTGTTTGAAGATATTACTTATTTGAGAGCGAGAGAGAGCGCGAGAGAGCGCGAGAGAGAGCGAGAGAGCACACAGGCGGGCTGGAGCGGCAGAGGGAGGGGGAGAAGCAGACTCCCCGCTGAATGGGAAGCCTGACATGGGGCTTGATCCCAGGACCCTGAGATCATGACCTGAGCTGAAGGCAGACGCTTAACGACTGAGCCCCCCAGGAGCCCCAGGAAGCAGTGATGGTCACTGTTGGTTCTGTGCGGATTGTGCTCCTCGAAGCCTTGCACGCTCATGTCGCACACTCCTCACACTAGAAGGGAGGGGCCAGCCCCCATCCCTTGGATCTGCGCTGGCCTGTGACGGTTTTTCATCAAAGAATGCACCGGAACCAACTTTTAGTGACTTCCAGCTCCAGAAGGGGACTGGGGGCGTCACTTCCTGGGCCCCCAGCTGCCACGTTATAAGGAGGCTCAGGCTAGACCCCTCGATGGACAGAGGCCACACATCCTGGACACGTCGAGAGCCCCCAGCTGGTGGAAACCCCTGTGGGGGCCAACAGAAGGGACTAATGTCCAAGTGCAGCCAATTCCACGAATCACGGACAGTAACAGTGTTTTTGATCCCAGCCACAAAGTTTGGGACAATGTGTTTCCTAGCACTAGGAAACTGTTACACTGACCTCAGGCCGATTGCCTGGTCTCTGTGAACTTCCATTTCTCATCTGTAAAATAAGGCTCTGAAGCCGTCCTTGGAGGGCCGTTCTTCAGAAGGACATGCTGCTGGGGCCTAGCAGAGCCCTTACGTGCACCTAGTATGTGCCTGTCAAGAGCCACGGGCAGAGCTGTGGACGACGTGTTTGTTCTCCTAGCTTCTCGTCAGCTCTAATTTGGGTTTAACAGTTCTTTCCATATTTTTAACTTCCTTTTTGGTTGACAGAGGCATGGGAATCCCTTTTGTGGTGCTGATCTCGGGCGTCCCTGTGCTCTAGTGGGGACGATGGTGACCGGTCTTTGTTTTAGACTAAATTCAGCCACAGGCATGAGGGGAAAGAGGTAAGTAAGTACAGCCCGGTGCTGCACAAGCTGGGGTGTAACATCTCCTTCTGCCTCACACCCGAGTGATCTCTAGAACGCCGGGTTGGAACTGCAGTGGCAGAGAAGGGGGTGCACGGAGGTGGCCCCGGGACTCCGCGTGCAGGGGAGGCAGCTTTCCTTTCCATTAGAGAAAGCTCGCAGGATGTGCTCACTCCCCGTCGGCAGGATGGGAGCCAGCATTGGAAGGAGTTTCAGTTGAATGACCGAGTCAGTAAAACCTCGCCAGTTGCTTTCCAGAGGTCATACTTGGAATTCACAGGAGGCTCAGCTGGCCTCCTGCAAAGGGCAAAGCGGTGCTTCCAAAGCTTGACTTTTCAGGAGCGGCGGGAGAGGGCTGTGGTCGTGGCGTGGTTTCAGGTTGAGAAGGGCCCTGGACATGACGGCCACCAGCAGACAGCAGAGGCCAGAATGGGAGCTGGGGGTGCTCTTGGGAAAACCCCTCTCTCCCGAAGAAAGGGGGACTAAGGCTGTTTGGAAACGCACACAGAGGCTGTAGCCATCAGGACAAGAGGCAGAAGGCAAGCGGAAGACCAAGTAGCCGGCAGGAAAAGTGGGGTCAGATGAATGCCAGGTCTTCTCCAGGAAAGGAAAGAAGCCTCTGGGTTTGCTGGGGTCCCCTGGAAAAGAGGCAAGTAAGAGCTGACGTCCTGGAAGCAGGACTGCGGTGAGCAGCAAGGGCCCAGTGACAATAAACACAGAGACTTTGACGCAGGGGTTTCAGGGGATATCGAATGTGGTTAAGTGACATCTCATAGCGGTTTGTTAACTTCTGGGACAGTGAGACTGCGTGGCCGTGGGCAGCCGTGGGTGCTTGCCCTGCAGCCCTGGGAAGCCATGGGTGCTTGCCCTGTGGCCGTGGGCAGCGTGGGTGCTTGCCCTGTGGCCGTGGGCAGCGTGGGTGCTTGCCCTGTGACTCTGGACAGCATCCACGCTGCACGGGTGATTTCACAAACCACAACCACCCCTGGGACGCTCGGCAAATCTCCAGGGTGTCCAGGCTCCCCATCTCCTGCATCGTCTTTACCACCTGACCAGAACAGCATACCTACTGGGCATCTTTGGTCCTCGTGATTGAAGCTTTGAGAGAATCTGACAACATTTTTTATTTGGCTTCATGTTTCTGTCTGTTAATTCACGTGTTCGTCAAATACACCAGCAAACAGTTTCTGAGAACTGTTGTGGGGAGAGTCTGTCCCCCCAAATTCATCTGTTGAAGCCCTAGTCCTCGTACGTCTACATGTGACCGTCTTCGGACATGACCTCTTTAACGAGGTGACCCCCTACCTGCAGCCATTAGGGATTGCCCGAACCCCATGTGACTGTGTCCTTACGGGAGACAGGCACAGAGGGACAGGAAAAACCGCACCCACACGCCAGGGAGCGAGGCCTCGGAAGGAGCCAACCATGCAGACACCTGTTTTGGACTTTGGCCTCCAGAGACGATGCGTTTCTGTTGTTCAAGCCACCCAGTCCCCTCACTTGGTGATGACGAGCCTTGCCAAGTAAGAGCTACAACTCCCGCCACATGGATCTAAGGAATAAAAGAGGGGGCCGGCTTATTCTCACGTGGGATGAGGACAGAAATTCGCTGGTTAACAGGTCGCCACACTCAACCTCCCAACCAAATCCAGGGAGAATCGACAGGTGCTTGTATTTCCCAGCTGATCTGTCTCCGGAACTGCGCTCCAACCACAGGTTAGGGCTTTAGGTCGGCAGGGATTACTGGCAGATTCCTCGAGGGGGGAGGCCATGGCCAGCGGTCCCAGCCAACACATTCTCTGGACACGTCCGCGGCACACGCTGGCCCACTGATGTGCATGCTGAGGGCCTTGGCCGGGACTTTGTGCACCTTGGAGAAGTAGGGCTCGGGGAGACCCAATCCCGTTTCCTTCGGGAATTTATGTTCACAGGAGTGAGAATGACTGTTCGCACTGGAATGTTCTGGTTATTTATTTACGTTTATTGCACCCTTCCTTTGCATGAAAGAACTTAGCGCTGTGGAGCAGAGAGAGGTCCTGGAGCAGAGTTTCTTCCTCCGCCCACTGAAGATGGGGGGAGACCCCTGGCTTCGTGGGCGACACCAGCACCGGCAGCGCTGAGAGTACAAAATAGGAGCTGAAAATCCACTGCCCGCATCCAGGAGTGACTTCAGCCCCCTCAGGCCGCTCACGCCGTGGCTCAGACCGTCCTCAAGTGCGTTTCTGGGCGTTCGCGTGCACGCCTGTGTTCATTCCCCAGACTCACCGCTGATGTTCCTCTCATCTTCCTTCTGTGCCTCTCACGATTGCTGAAAGACATGTTCATCTTTCTAGGGCTTAGAGCATGCTTTAATTTTTATTTTTAAAAGTATTACAGTGTCCTCTCCAAGGGGCCTCTGTCTTACCTGTGTCCATTTTCATGTGTTTCCTTAATCCACTGTGAACGAAGCATGGTCTCTCACCCGCACCTCGATCACCTTTGCTGTTGGGAGGAATAACAGATTCATGGGCATGTATCTCCATGGGCTGGTCTTAGCCAAAGTCAATTTTCAGGCTTGTGCTCGAAGGGTAGAAGGCCGCCCCGGGTCTCTATTTTCAGGATCCTTTGTGGTATTGGCTGGCACTCAGATAGACATTTGTTCAGGGCCCCCGAATCCAGGAGCACACAGCTGGGGCTTGTCTGTGTGGTTGGTGGTGGCCAGGGTGGACCCAGGTCCCAGGAGGTGTCCGGTGTGATGAAGACAGGTCTGAGCTGGCTTCGGCAGGGGGGCTGCTGGTCTGCTGGACACAGGGTGTTTTCTCCGGGAGTGAGCAATGCTAAGAAAGCAGGGAAGCCAGGCAAGCAAGCAGAGGGCTATCTTATCAACAGCCATGAAAGAAGGTCACAGTGAGGAGGTGACATCAGAGCAGAAACCAGAATGAAGGGAGAGTGAACGTCCGGAAGGCGTAGGGAAGTGGGACGGTGTATCTGGGGAATGTGGCCACAGACTTCGGAAGTCCTAAAGGGAGCATCTCCTGGACCCGTGTTGCGTTGGTTTCCTGTGGCTGATGTGAAAAAGGACCACGAAAGGGTGCCTTAGAACAGCAGGAATTTACTGTGTCAGAACTCGAGGAAGGAAGTTTGCCATCAGGCTGTCGGCAGGGCATGGATACTGCATCCTTCAGCTTCTGGTGCCCGAGGCACCCTGCCCTGGGGTCTCCCTGCTCCAATCTCTACCTTTCCCCAAGTCTTCTCCTGGAAGGATCCCGCCCTTCGATTTAGGCCCACCCTAATCTAGGCAGGTCCTTCCCTGAAGCAGGTTTGCAAAGACCCTATTTCTAAACAAAGCCACGTTCCTGGGTTTTGGGTGGACGCCATCTCTGGGGGGTGGGGAGGGGAGGGCACTATTTAACCAGTTATATATGCAAAAGATACAGGTTTTAGGAGGAATTCAGAATCAATACACCACCTCAGAAGAATGGGAGAGAGAGCTGCTCTTCCCAGGCAGGCAGATACAGGTGGAATCTAAGCGGACAGGACTTTCCCAGTGAGAACAGAGCTGATCTTTTCAGAGGACAGGGCCAGTGGGGACTTGGAGGTCTGCCGTGCTGGTCTCTGGCCTCCCATCTTCCTGGGCCCCCGGGGCCCCTGTTCTTTGACCTGGGCTTCAGCACCCCTATGCTGCCCTATGGCTTCGAGAGCTAAAATTTGCCCGGGGCCTCCCTGTGCCTGGGGCTGAGTACTGGCTTCCTATCTGTCTGTCTTCCTGGCCCCTGACCCCATGTACGCAGTGGCCCCGCTAGCAGTGGGGTTCACTGCTTTCAAGATTGCCGTACTGACGGGATCCTCTAAATTGGGAGCTTGCTTTGTTTTGTTTGCGTGTGAAGCTGCCTCCAGCCTGGTGTGGGCTGGCCCAGGGGCCCGCTCCCTTTAACTTCTCTGGACCCCACCCCCAGCCCTCCATTCCACGGCTGGCTGGAATGTGCCCTCAGGTCCCACACACCTCAATGCAGGTGAGAGGTCCTCCTGAGCACAACTGGTTCGACCTGTTTCCACACCAGACTCTTCACCACTAGGACAACTGGAACCTCGGCCATTCCAGAGACAGGCCTGTTCCCGAGGCAGGGTCCAGCCCTGCAGCCTGCGGGGCAATGCTGTGCGCACACAGATCTGCAGGCCAGGTGGGCTCTGGGGGCAGCAGGTGCGGGCAGCTCTCCACACCTGCTCTCCCACATGCTCTGGCCTGCGCCCTCCGTCTGCCCAGCCAGCTAGCTCTGCGGCGTCTCTGCAGGCCAGACCCACTTGTTTCTCCTCCCAGTCTTCCGGCCTTTAATGAATGGCGGAGGAGATGGGAAGGGTGGGGGTGGGTTTGCTTCAAGATAAAGGCAGTTTAGATTTGATGTTGGGCCGTTTCCCCTGATGGCTGTCTTCCTCTTTCCCGCTGTTCCTCTGTCCCAGTCCTGCGCTCTGCTCTGCGCTTTCACATTGGGAGAAAACACACAACACTCAGTCTTTCTCATGAAGCGCAGAGTGTATGCTTCTGCCAAGGGCCACAAAGACGGTCTTCGGTTTCTTAAGAAGAGTTTGCACTGACAAAGATGCCTTTCTCTCTAAGGGGAATTCTTGTACCAGCTGTTACCTGATACATGTTATGTGACCAAATAGAGATGGTGTTAGACATTCCTAAACACGTATGTATGTATATGCACGTTTTCCACAAAAAATACATACGTTTATAAGGTACCTAAAATCTATAAAAAGATGCAAGTCTTAGGTTGCAAAATTATTGCATAATCCCCCAAACAACAAATACCTAGGCAACAATAATATAAATCAACAGCAGGAGAGGAGCTCATGCGAATGTGAGAACGTGTTCATGGTGGAGGGGAAGAAGGGCAGGCTATAAAGTTTTTTGGAAGCTATTTTTAAATGTTAATCAAAATTTAAAATCTTCATAGTCTCTGAATAGGAATTTTGTTTCTAGAAATGTAAACTGGAAATACCCCAAAATATAGGTCTAAGAGCGTTTATGACTGCACGTCTGTCATAGTGTAAAGCTGGAACCAGCTTAAACACAAGTCAGGGGTGTGCAGTAGTTCAGGGTCTCCCAGACCAGAGAGGTCTCCCCGGCAGCCCCCCAACAGGTCTCCCCAGGAGCTCTGAAACCGTGCCCACGCCCTCCCGTGCACACGGAAGTGTTCGTCAGGATTCGCACTATACGGTTAAAGGTGTTTAACTTCTGAGGAATAGAATATGGGGTCTACGATGGGTTTGCATTCTTATCAATGGTCATATTACTTTTCATCACATGTCGCATTTTATAATTAAAGAAAGAGGAAGTAGAAACTAGGTCCTCGGTGCAACAGGCTGGCTATCATACAGCCTCGCCGTGGAATGTTGAGTAGACACTGGAATAAAGAGGGAAGCAGAGAGATAGGAAAGGAAATGTGAAGAGGGCCGCTGTAACTGGCTAGATGATGTGTGTGATAAAGCAGGTGTGACCATCAAAAACCTGGAAATCGTAAGTAATAAAAAAATCTGGAAATAAGGCCAAATACATGTTTCTGTGACTTAGCAGGTGGCCCGGGGCCCTTGTCCCTCAGCAGCTGTGCGCTGTTTGAGTGTTGCAGGGACGGGCCATTCGGGGCCACGCGGCAGAGGCTTCCATCTGTCCCTCACTAGCAACCCCCCGGCAGAGCAGTGACGTCCACAGGAGGTGGTGTTCAGTTGTCGTGAGGACAGACACTGCGCAGTTTAGGACCCTGCCGCACCACAGGGCAGGCCACGCCAGAAATACCGTGTTCAACACTAGAACCCTGTGTGGCTGCTGAGGATATCATCATGGAAATAAAGCCTACAGTTTTCAGAATGTCCGGCCGCGAGGTCTGACCATGCTATGGGGTGCCGGCCATTGGGATGGAAGGAGGCTGTCCCTTGTCCACCTTGCCCTGGCTGGAGCTGAGGGTGAGTTGTGTCCACAGGCTGGAGCCCACGGAGACCGCGCCAAGCCACAGCCCTCCGGCGACTGGTGCTTTGGTTTTCCTGCTTCACATATGAACCAAGTCCGAACAGAAACAAGCGGAGTTCGCTGTTATTGCCACACATTAGACGTGACTACATCGTCCATATCAACAAGTTTAACGTTATTGGCAAAGTCGCGATGCCTGTGGCTGCTAAAATGACCAGAGACCGGGCCGCAGGACACCGTAGAAATTCATTCTCTCTCAGGTCTGAGTGCCGGGGTCCGAGGCCTGGGTGTCGTCAGGGTGGGCTCCTCAGGACACTTCAGGGGAGAGTGGTGTCATCCCTCCGTCTCCTGCTCTGTGGCGGGTGCTCGCGACCCTGAGCACTCCTGGGCTCGCAGCCGCCTGCTCTGATCTCTGCCTCCCTGTTCCGGAGCCTTCTTCCTGTGCACACTTGCTCCTCTTCTGCTCTCCCGCGGAGAGCTGTTCTGGACTTGGCACATGCAGAAAGCCCAGGAGCGCTTTATCTCAAGATCCGTAATGGACACCAGCAGACAATGTTTTCCAAACAAAATCTCATTCACAGGTTCTGGGATTAGGATGCAAGCATATCTTTCTGGGGGTCACCATTCCACACACTGTAGACCCCAACCTCAGTCTCGTTTCCCCTCCTCAGCGTGAGTGCGTATCCCCTAGCGCTGTCTCAGCACATACGCGCACCCGCGGACGTGTAAGCGCTGTGTACGTACGTGCACACACAGCAGTCACGTAAGCCGTACACATGCACACGCCCGTGCTCCGGTCATGGGCTTGCAAGATGCCCTGCACCCCACCTCACGAGACACTGAGTCGCTCAGTTTTCCGAACCACCAAAGAGTGACACGATAACAGTCCTCACAATGGATGATATGACACGTCTGCGGCACATGCCGTCTGTGGTCTGAAGCTTTCTTCTTGTGCTAACAGCATAGGGAAGAGGTTTCCACGCTGCCCAAGTCCTTGCTTTTTACTGACTGCATCGTATTCCACGGCTTTAGCTTTTCTTAGTCTCCAGACAGTGTTGGCTATTTACATTTACAAGATTATTTTATTATGTCTCAGTTTTAAAATGTCTGCATAAAGTTTTAATTACCTCCCACCTTGAATTTTGGTTAGTTGTGCCTGCACTATTCATATTTATATATGGTTGGACTAGGATTTCTTTTCAAAGCACCACTTTAATTTTTGTTTTTTTTAGAGAGAGAGCAAGAGCGAGCAGGGTGTAGGGGCAGAGAGAGAGGGAGAGAGAGAATCTGAAGCAGGCTCCAGGCGCAGCACAGAGCCCGACATGGGGCTCCATCCCATGACCCTGAGATCATGACCTGAGCCAAAATCAAAAATTGAGCGCTTAACCGACTGAGCCACCCGGGTGCCCCTCAAAGCACCACTTTTATATTTGTTAAGAGATAATGTACTCAGGGGTCCCTGGGTGGCTTAGTAGGTTAAGCAGTGGACTCTTGATCTCAGCTCAGGTCTAGATTTCAGAGTCATGAGTCAGCCTGCCTTGGGCTCTGCTGAGCGTGGAGCCTACTTGAAAAAATAAATAAAAAATAAAGAAAGAGGAAATAAAGAAAGAAAAAGGAGAGAGAGAGAGAGAAATAATATACTCAAACATTGATTGATTTAGAATATGTTGAGATCTCATCGTACAATAAAAAATGCTCAATCTTCATGGTAGTTTCCCGAATATTTTAAAAGAATATAGTGTATCCTGTAACTGTTCATTTTCAATAGTGAAAGGCAAATTAGACTAAGCTTATTAAATATGGTATCCAACTTTTCTACTCTTTATTTTTCCATTCCATTTGTTAGTTTCTGATATTTAAGTTAATGTCTCTTCCCGTGGTTGAGATTTTTCTACTCCAATTTTTGGCTTTGTGTGTTTTTCAACTCTGTTTTTGGGTACAAAAAGTTTCCGACAGGCATATTGTCTTAGTGCCTTATTCCTTTTATTTTGTTACTCTCTAACTTTTCACTTTGCTTTCACTCTAAATTCTCACTTATTTCACACCCACATCGCTCCAGTTGCTTGCCTTTTGCTAGCCTGTGATGACCGGTTCCCTCTCTTCCCTTCTTTCCCACTTCGTCCTTGATGCGTCTCTAAACTGGCTTGTAGGAGGATGTCTTTTACCCGGTTTGTAAGACTGTCTCGTTTATGACATGAATGGAGCTCACTTACATTCATCACAAGTACTGACCTATCTACTTAGCTTTTCTTTGCAGTATATTTTTGTTTGTTTCTGATTTCCTAGATGCAATATTTTCCTGTTTCACTCTTTATAAACCTCGCTTGCTGAATTGATCGTGATTTCTTAGTTACTTCTCAGCTTCCCTGTGATTGTCTTTGTAGGCGTATTATTAGGGCATAGTTTTAATGTACTCATTTAGTGGCTGCTGAGAATAAAACTGCTGGGAACACTCATGAGCTGGTCTTGGCGTGGAATACGCTTTCATTTCTCCTGTGGAAACAGGAGTGTTCGTGCTGCGCCATAAAGTAAGGGTAAAGGTACACTTGAGTCTATAAGGATCTCCCAAGCTGCTCTCCCAAGTGGCTCCTCATTTTGCATTTCCACCAGTAATTACAACAGTTACTCAGCATCTGTACCAGCTCCGACTATTTTCAAGATTTAGAATTTTCACCATTCCAGTGGGTTTGCACGGTTAACTTTTTGGGGTTTTAATGTGCATTTCTTTGATAACTTAAAGAAACCCTTTCCCATGTGTTTATTGATCTTTCACAAATTTTTGGCTTATAAATGGTATGCTGAAACATTATCAACATTTTCAAACATTTGGCTGTTTGTATTGTTTTTTTTTTCAAGATTTATTTATTTGAGAGAGAGAGTGCAAGAGTAAGTGGGAGTGGAGGGGAGGGGCAGAGGAAGAGGGAGAGGGAATCTCAAACAGACACCCCACCTTACTGAGCACAGAGCTGAACGTAGGACTCGATCTCCTGACCCTGAGATCATAACCTGAGCTGAAATCAACTGACTGAGCCACCCAGGTGCCCCACTGTCTGTTTGTGCTGTTATAGTTGAGCTGTATTTTGGGTATCAGCCTTTGGTCTGTCACGTGTATTGTGAATATTTTCTCCAGTCCTTGGCAGGCCTTTTCGTTTCTTTGATATCCTCCTGAGAACAAAGTCTTCAGTTTGGTGAAGTTTAACTGTCAGTTTCTCTTTTATGAGGTTTATGTGTTTTGCATCCTAAGTGATCTTTGCCTGGGCCAACATCACAAAGATTTTCTATTATTTCTTCAAAACTTTTATAGTTTTCTGTTTAGCCCCATGATTCATTTCAAGTTAAAATTTTATTGGGTGTCTGCCCTAGTACCATTTGGGGGAAAGGCTGTCCTCTCCCCTCTCTGCGGAAGAAGCCGTCTCTCACTGAAGTGATATGTCGTGTGCAGTCATCAGCCTGCCTGTGTCAACGTCCACACCTCGTGGACGTCATTCCTGCAGCAAACTTTGAAACCAGGCCGGTAAGTCCTCCATCTCCGCTCCATTTTAAAGAGTCTCACTTTGCGTAAGTTTAGAATCATTTTCTACTGAAAACCCTGTTGGGATTTTCATTTGTACTGCAATGAATCTATTGACGAGTTAAAGGACGATGGGTATTATAACCAATCGGGTGTTCTGGTCGACACATTATATTTTGCCATTTAGATAAGTTTCTTTAATTGTCCTCAGCAATATTCTGTAGTTCTGAGAGTACAAGTACTGTACATACTGTGACGTGTTGGTTTCCCCATATGTTTAATGCTCTCAATAATGGATATTAAAACTCATTTTCCAGATAGGAGGTTAAGATGGCGGAGGAGTAGGGGGACCCCTTTTTCAGCCGGTCCCCTGAGTTGAGCTGGATAGGTACCAGACCAGCAGGAATATCCACGGAATCAGCCTGAGACGCAGGAAGATACATCTGGATCTCTACAAATGAACATCTCCAGCGCTGAGTATCGAGGTACGAAGCGGGGAGCCGTGAAACCGCGCACAGATATCGGAAGCTAAACAGAAGGGGGAGGGAGCCGCCGTGTCAGGGCGCCGGGAAGCGGTAGCCACCT
>NC_048220.1:145774499-145774687 GCF_002007445.2 Ailuropoda melanoleuca | reverse complement strand
CTGAGAAGGGAGCTCCGGGAGCGCACGCGGGACGGCTGGCGGTTGGCGGGCCACCTGCACGGGGGAGCAGGCGGACTCGCGGTCGGCACCCGCGAGACAACAGACTTAGAACTCGAGCTCCAGGAGCGCGCGCAGGGTGGCTGGCGGGCCACCTGCACCGGGGAGCGGGCGGACCGCGGACCCGCACT
>NC_048220.1:145712635-145774399 GCF_002007445.2 Ailuropoda melanoleuca | reverse complement strand
AATCTGGGGATGTACTGTATGGTGATTAACACAATATAATAAAATAAAATTAAAAAAAAAAACAAAAAAACCCCCCTCATTTTCCAGTTGCTTGCTGCTAGCGTAAATATAATGAACCAGCATACATTGACGTTTCATCGTGTGAATTTGCCAAATCCATTTCTTAATCCTAGAAACTTTTGATGACTCCTAAAGATTTAGGATTTACTAGATAAAATTTATATTATTCACAAAATATGTGACCCACAAATCTACAAATAAAGAGAGTTTTATTTCTTCTTTGGGAATCTGTATGGTGTTAGCTTCTTTTTCTTGCCTTATTGCACTGGATAGACCTCTGGTACAATGTTGACCAAGTGTTGGGGGGGCACACACCCTTGCCTTGCTATCGATCCTGGAGGGAGGCGTTCAGGCTTTCACCACGGAACATGATGCTACCTGTAGGGTAACTGCCGAAAGGCTTTCTAGGTTCAAGGATGTGCTCTGCTGCTCGGTTTGCTGAAGGTGTTTTCTCCCTCGCTCAGCGGTCATCAAGATAGTGTACTCTTAATCCCTTTTATCTACTTCACGCACCACCCCCACCTCCCCTCCAGCCACAACTAGTTTGTTCTCTGTAGTTAAGAGTCTTTGTTGCTGTTGTTGTTGCTTCTTGTCTCTTTTTGTTTGTTTGTTCATTTGTTTGGTTTCTTGAATTCCACATACGAGTGAGATCATATGGTATTTGTGTCTCTCTGACTGACTTATTTCACTTAGCATAACACTCTAGTTCCATCCATGTTGTTGCAAATGGCAAGATTTCATTCTTTTTTTACGGCTCCATAATGTCCCATTGTGTATATTTATACACCACTTCTTCTTTATCTGTTCACCGGCCGATGGACGCTGGGGCTGCCTCCGTATCGTGGCTATTGTAAATAGTGCTGCAATAAACTCAGGGGTGCACGTATCCCTTTGAATTAGTGTTTTTATATTCTTTGGGTAAATACCCGGTAGTGGAACTACCGGATCATAGGGTAATTCAGTTTTTAACTTTTTGAGAAACCTCCATACTGTTCCTCATGGTGGCTGCACCAATTTACATTCCCTCTCCAACAGAGCTAAGTGTTCTTTTTCCACATCCTCACCAACACTTGTTATTTCTTGTGTTTTTGATTTTTATCCACTCTGACAGGTGTAAAGTGATATCTCACTGCAGTTTTGATTTGCGGTAACCTGACAATGAGTGATGTTGAGAATCTTTCCATGTGTCTGTTGGCCATCTGTATGTCTTCTTTGGAAAAATGTTTATTCAGGTCTTCTGCCCATTTTTAATTAGATTATTTGTTTTTTGGTGTTCAGTTGTACAAGTTCTGTATACATTTTGGACATTAACCTCCTATTGGATAAAAAATTTGCAAGTATCTTCTACCATTCAGTAGGTTGCCCTTTTGTTTTGTTGACAGCTTCCTTCACTGTTCAAAAGCTCTTTATTTTGGTGTAGTTCCAATAGTTTAATTTTGCTTTTGTTTCCCTTGCCTCAGGAGACATATTTAGAAAAATATTTCTATGGCTAATGTCAGAGAAATTATTGCTTATGTTTTCTTTCAGGAGTTTTATGGTTTTGGGTCTCAAATTTAGGTCTTTAATCCATTTTGAGTTTATTTTGTGTATTGTGTAAGAAAGTGATCCAGATTCATTCTTTTGCATGTAGCTGTCCAGTTTTCCCAACACCATTTATTAAAGAGACTGTCTTTTCCCATTGGATGTTCTTGCCTCCTTTGTCATATATTAATTGACCATATAAGTATGGGTTCATTTCTGGGTTCTCTATTCTATCCCATTGATCTATATGTCAATTTTTGTGCTAGGGCCATGATGTCATAGTACAGCTTTGTGGTGTACCTTGAAACCTCGACTGTGATACCTCCAGCCTTGTTATCTTTCCTCAAATTTGCTCTGGCTACTCGGGGTTTTTTGTGGTTCCATACAGGTTTTAGGATTATTTGTTCTAGTTCTGTGAAAAATGCTGCTGGCGTTTTGACAGGGGTTGCTCTAAATCTGTAGATTGCTTTGGGTAGTATGGACTTTTTAACAGTTCTTCCATTCGATGAAGTTGGGTATCTTTCTGTTTGTGTGTCATCTTCAATTTCTTTCATCAATGTTTTCAGTTTGCTGAGTTTTTAATCATGAATAGGTGCTGAATTTTGTCAAATGCTTTTTTCCCCATCTATTGAAGTCATCATGTCTCCCCTTCCTCCTCTTCCTCTTCTCCTCCTTGCCCTCCTCCTCCCCCCTCCCGTCCTCCCTCCTCCTCCTCCTCCCAGTCCTCTCTTCCTCCTCCCCCTTCCTCCTCCTCCTCCTCCTCCTCCTTCTCCTTCTTCATTTCTTGTTAATATGGTGAATTATGTTAATTGATTTTCGGATGTTAAGTTAATCTTAAATTTTTGAGATGAATGTCTATTTGGTCATAATATTTTCTTTTTATCACTAGTTTTAATTTACTGGCATTTTGCAAAGGAATTTGCATCTTTTTTTTATGATGGATTTTGATAGTTCTCTTTTCTTATGTTTTTGGTGTCTTGGTATTGAAGTAGTCCTGCCTCACAAAATGAGATTGGAAGTATTTCCCTCCTCTTCTATTTTCTGAAACATTTTGTGTATCATCATCATCATCATCATTATTATTATTTCTGAAAGTGTTGATGGAATGATCACTGAATTTTCTTTGTAGGGAAGTTTTTCATGATAAATTTAATATTAGGATAAATACAGAACTACTCAGACTTTTTGTTCTTTCTTATGTTTTGCATCTTTCGAGAAATGTCTCCATTTCATCTGAATGGTTGAATGTATTGGCACAAAACGCTTTAAAATGTTTCCTTATTATCTCTTTAATATCTGTGAGATCTGTAGTGATGTACCTTCTTTGATTCTTGATATTAATAATTTATATCTTCTCATTTTTTCTTTTTAAGTCGACTAGAGATTCATGAATTTTATTGATTTTTTTTTCAAAGAATGAGCTTTTGGTTTCATTGACTTCTTCCTATTGTAAGTATTTTTTTTTTAAATTCATTGATTTCAGCTCTGATCTTTATTATTTTCCTCCTCTTATTTACTTTGATATTTCTTTTTTTCTTTTTCTTTTTTTTTTTTGCTTCTAAAGGTGGAGGCCTAGACCATTGATTTTCAAATGTTCTTCTTTTCTAACATAAGTATCTTTAGCAGTAAGCTACAAATCACCTTTTAAGCACTGCTTTTGCTGAAGCCTGCAAAATTTTATATGCTCTGTTTTCATTTTTATTTAAACTGTTTTCTAATTTCTCTTTGTTCTTGCCCTCTTCTTTGACACATTGGGTTATTTAAACATATTTTGCTTAATTTCCAAATACTTGGGAATATTATAAATGCATTCTTATTGTTTATTTCTAATTTAATACTACTATATCAGAGAATATATTCTGTATAATTTCATCCCTCCTAAGTTTATTGAAACTTATATTACAGTCAATTACTTGGGTCTGTATTGTGGAAGATTCCAGATTCGCTTGAGAAACTACGTATTCTGCTGCTGTAAGGCAGAATATTCTATATAGATCAATTAATTAAATTTGGTTGATGGTGTTATTTAGGCTTTCTATGTCCTTATTGATTTCTTTCTACTTGTTCTATCAATTACTGAAGGAGTAGTGTTAATGTCACCAATCATTCATGTCTGTTCATTTTTCACTCTATCAGTTTTTTTGCCTCACGTATTTCAACACATTATTAGGTGCACACAAATTTAGCATTGTTTTATTTTCTTGATTAACTACTTTATCATTATGAAATACCTTATATAGACATACGAATATTCCTAGTCCTGAAGTCTATGTTGTCTGATACTAAGATAGTCCCTTCAGGTTTCTTATGATTAGTGTTTTTATTGTATACCTTTTTTCACCCTTTTATTTTAACAGAACTCTTTTTTTTAATATTTGAAGTTTATTTCTTATTGACAGTATATAGTTGGGTCTTGCATTTTATCATGTCTAATAATCTCTGCCTTTTAGCTGGTGTCTTAGATTCTTTTTTTTATATTTAATATCACTTGTTACGATTTTGCTTAAGTCTGCCATATTGCTACTTACATGTTCTTTTTTTACCTTTATCTTTCCTTGTCTTTTTTAGAATGATTCTTTTCCCTTATTCCACTTTATTTCCATTATTGGCTTATTAATTATACCTCTTTTTAATTATGGTTTTTAGTGGTCTCTAGGGTTTACAGTACACAACTTTAATTCAATAGACTCTACCTTTAAATATTATATATCTTTGTATGTAATGCAAAACCCTTATAAGACAATTCCCTAAGTCATACATTTTATTTATACATATGATATAAGCCTCATAATATGTTATTTACATTTTTGCTTTAAATGGTCAATTAACCTTTAAAAAATTCAAAATTAAGAAAAATAACTTTAGTATTTATCTACATATTTATCAGTTCTGGAGCTCTTTATTCTTTTCTGTAGACCTACGTTCCTATGCAGCATTATTTAACTTCAGCAATAAGAGGTTTTTAAATTAACATTGCTTGTAGCAAATGTCTTCTGGCGATAAATTCTTTCTCTTTTATTGACCTGGAAAAATCTTTAAAAATTTTTTGAAAAATTTTTGAAAATATTTCTCTGGACACAGAATTATAAGTTGACTTTTTTCCCCCCTTTCAGCACTTTATAGATTTTTTTCATTGTCTCCTAGCTTTCACTGGTCCTAAGAAGAAGTCTGCAGTCATTGTTATCTGTGTTCCCTGAATCATGTGCTCCCACCCCCTTAACCCCAGTTGCCTTGCATGGTTTTCTTTGTATCTGTCTTAACTGGGTTTTGGTAAATTTTCTCATTAATTTGTAAAACTATCCAGTGTTATTTTTTCAAATATATTCCTGTTCCTTTTCCTTTCTCAGAAACTCCACATGTATTTATATTAGATTTTTTGATATTTTTCCATAGGTCATCGAGGTTCTAGTTTTTGTTGTTGTTTTGTCTTTTTTCCTCCTTTGTGTGCTTCTTTTTGGATACATTATATTGCTGTGTCTTTAAGTTCCCTAATCTTTCCTTCTGTGGTGCGCAGTGCTCTCTCTCTCTCTCATTTGGATAATGGCCTCGTAGTCCATGGCATGAAAGTAGATTACCATAATTTATTTACCCATTTCCCCAATAAAACACATTTATATTATTTCTAAGTGTTTACTATTTGCAATGGTCATACAAAAAACATCCTTGTGCATATATTCTTATTTAGTTTTGTTTCTGTGTGATAGGGTTCTAGGTGTGGGATTTCTGAGTTAAAAAGCATATGTGTTTCTTTTTTCATTTCAAAATTATTGCCAGGTATTGTCGCTTTCTACATATTCTGTCTCACACATGTCTGTTTGATTATGTACTTATATAGTTGACACAAAATAGTTAGTGTGATGATTTCATACATTTTATTTCAGCACAGTCTTCCTTTTTTACCCTGTGTGCTTGGATGTCTGCTCTCTCTGCCCTCCAAATCATCCTTTTCTGTGGTGCTTAATCTGCTAAGTCCATCAGTGATTTTTCTTTTTAGATATTGACTTTTTAACTCTAGAAGTTTCATTTGGCTCCTGGCTGAATTTTTATAAGGAATAGCATGAGAAGGCACAACACATAAAATTGAGTACAATATAAATCAATGACCCAAACCAGCCAAACAAAAAACCTGCATATGCTTTTATGTAATAATATGTACATAATATATGAATAAAATACATACTAGATTGCCTAGAGAGAGGAAGCTATCATATTACCATAGAAAATGTAAAAATTTACTTTTTTATATGAAAATCTATGTTCATGAATTTTCTATAGTTTAAAATTAAGCAGAAATGCTGGAGTATAAGATATGGCTTCCTCAAATCCGGTAGATATACCACGTGATTTGGGTGATGGTGATGAGGATGATGAAGAGGATGAAGCTGGGGGTCTGTATTTGACCACTGAAACCTTTTTTTTTTTTTTAAAGAGCATATGGGTTTATTTACAATACTTTCTGGCCTCAGTTTTAAAAATGGATGTTATTCTTTTAATTTGCCCATTTCATTCAAGTTTTCAAATCTGATTCAGGAAATAGTTTAGTTTAACCTAAGCAAAAAGGAGAAGAAAGCATAAATGGGAAAATGTTATCTAGTGCCTATATACTTTCCTTGTCAAATATTCAGTTACTAAATACAAATAAGTAATTGCCATTAGCCAGAGTGAGTATGCTTTATATGCTGTGTTGAAAATTCATTAATAAATTAGACTTGCAGAGAATCATTTCTAAAAAAGAAAGACTACTATTTAAGGAATTGTGTGATTTCTCTTTGTAAAAGTCATTTTTCAAGCCCGTTGGCAGATCTCAAGATCCTGTCTGCCATGGAAGAAAATAATATATCTGATATAGATGAAAATTTTCAAACATTAAATAAGTCTCTTAGCAACCATAGAGATTTAAAGAGTTCACTTTCTTAATACCCATTGAGAAGTGTGTCAATGATTAAATGTTTCCTAAAAGAAAAATATGTAGCACCACTGGCGTGGGAGGGTCCTGGGGAAGGCTCACGTGATTGATGTTCCCAACCCCCCGATAACACCTGGCAGCGGTCTTGATGTATGGCCCACCTTCACAGCCATCTTGGTAAGTGAAGCTGGTGTCAGGATCTGGGATGGCATTCAGTGGGCTTTCAGGTGACTTTCTGTGAGTGAGTCTCATTTGTAATCCATTTGATGATTTGATATATAGTATTATGTGAAAGTAAATGTGGTATTTCTGAGGATTGATATTCAAATTCTTCGCAGTCCAAATGTTTATATTCTGGGTTCTGAACCAGGCAGATAACAAGAGCTCAGTTAGTCATTTCTAAGAAAGAAAAGTTATATTCAAGGAACGGAATAATTCAAGGAACGGAATAATTCAAGGAACGGAATAATTTTACAAATAGTATTCTACTTCCAGTACTTAGTCAGAAACAAGTGCCCAATTTGAAGGAGATTCTCCGAGAAAGACTGGAAGACACCAAATGAGCTGAAACATTATCCTCACAGTAAACTCTTCTAACATGAGAACGTTGTTTTAGGCTTTTGATATGATCTGTAATTTGGCTCAAGTTCGGATCATTCTTGGAATAGTGAAGGATCCCTCTGTTACTTTCTGATGTCATGTGAGGCAGTGGCTTCTCGTTTGGTTGGCCAGTTCCTCTGAGTGCTTGGTTAATGCCGCTGCAGGGGCGTCGGGGCCCTGGACATACCCAGCAGGCGGGTGGGGGAGAGCTCTGCTCTTCGGGGTGCACGTTCCCAGGGACACGCTTGCTTTTGTGGAGATCTCTACTCTGTGCCAGCTGAGCAGCATAGTACTGGATGTTCCGTATGCTCTGTCCGCCATGCCACAATCTGTGACCTGACACGCCCTCTGGGAATACTCGTAAGTTCTCCATCTGAGAGTCAAGATCTGCATGGAGCTTTCCTTGGGCTAGAGCAAGGAGTGGAACCCAACCTCACATTTGCTAGGGAAAAAATCTAAGGGCATGCACCTAGTCTAAAGTAAAATAAAAGCAACTTCAAAATGTCAGATAGATGATGAATCATGAATATCTACATAAGAATATATGTGAAAATGATTTAGAACTTTTGATTAAATATAAATCCCCAATAAGTCAGCGATGATGAGGTTTCTATCACAACCTGATGTTATCTTAGTTCTTACTCATAAATACGTGGTATCTAGATGTGAACGGTAGGCTGCGTGTGCTTGTCAGACAACACCCAAATGAGGCGTTCGATCTGGGGATGCGTATTTAAAGATGAGATAACTGGGTCCTGAGGGTAGTTCAGTGACTGGAACCGAGGAAGAGAACATTTTCTTATTCTGGAATAAAATATGGGGATTGCTCCCTAAACTGACACAAGCAGGATTTACTTCAAAAGAGATTTATTTGGGGGCCTCTTCAAGGGATCGTTTATTCCAGTATATGAGGAACCTCGTTATGAAGCCAACCGTGTGTCCCGCCGTTGCACCGAGGAAACTCGGAGGAAGCCGTTCTCTGGAGCTCCAAGGGCAGGTGACTTCGGGAGGGTGCATCCGTCTGCTGGGGCCGCGGACACCACAGACTTCTACTTTCCCACCATTTGGAGGCTGGAAGTTTAAGATCAAGGTGCGGCAGGGATGGTTTCTGGTGAGAGCGGTCTCCTTGGCTTGCAGGTGGCTCTTGCCTGGAGGCTGTTCCTCTTCCCGGACACGAGTCCTGCTGGAGGGCCCGCCCACCCTTCGACCGCATTAACCTCGGTTACCTCTTTGTAAGGGCCCCATCTTCACAGAGCCACATTCTGAAGTGCTGGGCGGTAGGGCTTCTTTCTTTCTTTCTTTCTTTCTTTCTTTCTTTCTTTCTTTCTTTCTTTCTTCCTGTCTTTCTTTCTTTCTTTCTTTCTTTCTTTTAAAGATTTATTTATTTGACAGAGAGAGACAGCCAGTGAGAGAGGGAACGCAAGCGGTGGTGGGGGGAGGAAGAAGCAGGCTTCCCGCTGAGCAAGGAGCCTGATGTGGGGCTGGATCCCAGGGTCCTGGGATCATGACCTGAGCTGAAGGCAGACGCTTAACGACTGTGCCACCCAGATGCCCATGGGGGGGTAGGGTTTCAACCTACGAATGGGGGAGCAGAGTTGGGTCTGTCAGGGACAATGTGAAATCTCCGTGGTTAGTCAAGAGGAAGGGGACCGCAAGCAAGCTCCAAAGACATGAGCCAGCTCTTCCGGAAAAGTCCTCGTGTTGGAGGAAGTTTGTGTTTTTCAAGTGCTTCATTACTGTGTGTGTGCCCTGATGTCTGACAGAGGTGAGGCTAAAACCCCCTAAGAATAGCAACAACGTCCCGCTTCCCAGAAATCATAAAATTCAGGCTAGGCTTGAAAGCAAAGAGACCGTGCCAGTGGGGAGCTGCCCCCCTTTGGAAGGGCTTCCCCGGCGTTTTCTCCCGCGTGCTCCAAAGCTCAACAGCCTCAGGGGCTGGCACAGCGTGGCGGCGGCTTCTGGCTCGGGCTCTGCGTCCAGGGTGTCCGCCTTGTCAGTCTGTCACCCGCAGAGCCCACTGCCCGGCGCCTAGGATCAGGCTCCCCCCTCGTAGGGAGCAGACCTCTGGGGTCTTAGCACCCAGCTGCTTCCCCTTGGGCAATGGGGGTCAGAAAAGTGCTTCAGAAGCTTTTTAGGAAGTTCTCAGGGGAGCAGATGCCATATGACCCCGTGTGACACTGTGATAGATTCTCCAGGTGGAGGGGCTGATGCCTGTGTTTCACGGCTAGAAACCACGAGGCTACACGAATGAATGAATGAATGAATGATCAAATAAATAAATCAAATCACTGGGATCACTTGCAGGGATGACTGAAAGCTGCCGTTCGCATTTTTATTTTACAGTACCGGTAATTGCTTCCTATCTGAGCCCTATGGCTACAATAGATTTTTTCCTCATAATTATAATTTCAGCAAATTTCTTGCAATTGTAAAATACTGAAATTTTAAAGAAATCCAGCTGTCATTCCCCATTGAGCACACCTTCGTTTTATGTTGTTAATTCAGTTGTCTTCCTCACTCTGGGCACCCAACTCCATGGACTCTTTACAGGGACGGATTTATGATGGATGCCATCTGGTCTGATAGAAGGAAACAGATATTGATTTTTAATATTTTCTCCCAACATGTTTACTCTAGGATAATACAGCAGCTGTGTGGCAGCTTGTCTTGGAGTGGAAAGGATTATTACCACTGCCTTTTGATGAGATAAATTACCTGGGATGACTTGAATAGCTAAAGGGTATACTGTGATGTTATGTCGCTTCATTTACCCTTATGACTAAATGATTATTGATTTTATATTTTTAAGCTCTTGAAACGTGAAAATAAGTTGGTGGAGGAGCCCGGCTGTGTTAGTTTTATTAATTTATTTCTGCGGGGCATAATTCACTTTGGACCAGGTTGTGAAGGTTTTGGGTTCATGACCGGCTGTAGATACAGTTGCAAAGAAATGGCTTATTTATATAGTCATTGCAAGTAGTCCCAAAATCAATACAGTCTGGGATTGGATGATTAAACTCAGTCCCTTTGTGGGGCTCATTCCTGTAGCTGCTGCCGGAATCATCTTGACTACAGCAGACCCATGTGATCAAGTGTACAAATAGCAAGTTTGTTCAAGTTGAAATATTATTTTTTTTGCTCATCATTTTTTTTTATCTGCTATGCTCACTCAATGACATTTTAACAGCCTGGGGAAAAAAAAAAGTGGTTGATTGACCACTTCAATGAAATCAGTAATCTGCATTGAGAGGGCCTCCGGGGCCTTCTCGAACGCCAGTGTGTGGGCTTGGGGCACCTGGATCAGAGGTCCCACGGTGTGCGGGGTGCCGTCCTGGGTGCTTCTGCCGCAGGAGGGGTCCGGGGTGTGCACTGAGTTGCAGCTACTCTGCAGGGTTCAAGACGGTGGGCACGTCTGCGAGCCAGGGGCGGAGACCCACGTATTTCTGGGAAGTGTTGCCTTTCCTATGCTCCTTAATGTGCCAGCACCGTACCACTCCATTTCTTGTCGACCGCTCCCAGGTCAAGTGCAGAAACGCTGTCTCTAGAAGATAGAAACAAACGGACTGCTTTGCTTTATTTTTCGTCATTTTCCCCTTTATTTTCCCAGATTTTTAAACCAAATCACCAGGTCACCTGTATTTCTTATTAGTAAGAAAATCTGGTTTGATTGCTGAGCCTTGTGGATGTCTTTGAAGAGGAGTTTACATTTGAAATTGGGAATTTTGTCTTTTATTTTTTATTTTTTGGTGATCTCTGCTCGCCTCCCAGTCAGACCTGAGGACGGCTTGGATGCTGGGTGGGAAGGACGGATATTCTAGGAAGATTCTGCATTTCTTTATGCAGACCGTCAAAACCCAGAGTAAGCCGAGGCCAGGGTAGGTGTGGTGAAGAAGGAAGCCCAGGCTTTATTTTTATTTCAACAAAGTCCCTGGTTGGCTATCTCCCTTCCCTGGGCCCTGTCCCCACCTCAGCGGCTGGCCCTCAAGTGTTTTAAGGGATGGTTGGGCAAAGTTCCCTGATGTGCCTCATCCTGGGATGATATTTTAAAAGCCAAAACTATATATATCGATTGAATTAGGTTATATATATATATATATATATATATTTTTTTTTTTTTGCCTTGGAAACCTATTTCACATAAATCTACGTGTTTGTACGACCGAAACCCCCCTAACCAGGCTAACAAGCTATAGACACACAGGAAGCAAACATGTAAGGCATTTCATTTCCCAGACAGGACTTCTCAGTGTTGTAAGTGATAGTGGCACGTTTTACAGAGTTAAAAAAGGTGTAAAACACTTCTTACTTTAGTCAGTGTGTATGTATAATTAATGTGTAGTAAATTATATGGCTCCAGTTTAAAGCTTGTTTAAATGCATAGAATTTGAAGTGGAATGAAGAAATAAAATAACTTTTGGAGCACTGTAATGTAATATGTTGATCAATTTTATAGGGGAGTGGTGCATATTTAATTAATCACCTTTTGACAATTATTCACACTGGTCGGGATCAAGGTCTCCATTAAAGCCGAAGAATGGCTTCATTACAAACGACCCATAAAAGTGTCAAGTACTGGCTGGGAAGACAAGTAATTTCCTCTCCCTTTAAAACCATTAGATGGAATGATGGGGGTGGGGAAGGTGACCAAGTGCATAATCGCGTGATTACAAAGAAAAGCTTAAACAGTAAATTTGACAGCTAGGTTGGAGAGGCTAGAGGAGAAGGGTTATAAAGCGATGCCTGTGTTCCTTCCAGGAGCTTTTAATTTTCTAAGACGATAGGAATGACGGCATTCTATTTTTTGCTGGACTTTTTCTTCATCCTGCAGTATTTGCTTAGGGTTTAGGTGTGCCAAGTTTGTCGTACTGGAGGATGTAAATAGAGGAATAACTGACTTTTTTTCAAAATGCCTGTCTTGATGACTCTCAGCACAGGGAGAACACATTGGCTGCCATCTTGATTAATGCCCGCCAAGGTGGGCCTATTGGAATGGCGTCTGGACAGCGAAGAGGGACCAATATGTCAATGGAATCAGCACATGCATTTTCGGGGTTGGTTTCGAGGACTCAGAACAGATTGATCATCATAGCTCCTCTTCTGCCTGAGAACAATCTGGAAAGTTGATAACCGCTTGCATTTTACCGAATCCATTTCCTAATTCTTCAGGACTGGCCAAGAATCCTTGACGTGTATCAACTTTCAGATGCCAAAGATAGGTCTCTGGGCTCCAGGAACTCATGCAGGTATTTCCCTGAGTGAAAACTGTTTTCTTTCCCAAATGACTCAGTGGTGAAAATTCATTTATGAGGATGTCAGGGTTCCACGGCCTTGAGGAAGATAGTACAGAATAGACTCGTCCTTAAGATTTTCTCCTCCCCTCCTAGCTGAGAGAGGCATGCTGGGTGTTAGGACCAAATTTCAGCTGTGAAGAATCCTGCTAGATGCCAATGCCTGCCGGCCGAGTTCTCGGTGCTGTCACGAGGGTTCCAGACACTCGATTTAACTATAATTATAAATAACGTCCTTAGCTGTTAGACTTCTGCTTAAAATTGAGCTAAATGCAAGCCGCTATTCCTTGCTTTCATAGAAGCAGGTAACACTTGGGTCTACAGGAGTCCAGCAAGTCTTAGCTGCCCCGAGACGTGTTTCTTAAACCCGACTTCTCTTCATTTCTTTGAACCTCATCTATTTGAAGATCCTTCCCCCGTGGGTAGCTGGCTCCGGTGCACACACCCACACACACAAGTTCAAGTGGTCACTCTTAAAAACTAATGGCTATTTACTCTCGTTGGGATTTCTGTGATGTTATCTCGCCCCGTAAAGACTTTGCGGTATGCCGTTTACATTGTATCTGGTGATTGTATAATCATTATTGATTTTCCCTGTGTGTAGTACTTATGTCAAACAACCTCATATATTTAAATGGCGATTATTTCAATTCTATATCTACTATTAGATAAGATCAAAGGTAGTTAAATGTGCGGTAGATGGGGAGAGAGATAGCATGATGTACTTGGGCTCTACCCGTGCTATTGTACAGCTCAGTAACAGTTGACAGTATTTAATAATTAACTTTCTAAAACATGTTGAGATTTTGGGCCTGCAGAAGAATGAGGCTGGCAGATGGAGGGAACGCGTCCCAGACTTGCTGCGAAAGGCGCCACGGCCGTGTGAATGCCAGCCTCGGGATGGATTGCTTTTCAAAGATCCTGGGAAATCACTCTGTGTGCTTAATTTACTCCTTGTTTTTGTACAAATACTTCGGAAGAAATGAGAACCAAATCTAGACCGTCGTGTAATTTCCCCCAGGATGTCGTCACAGCTAATCTGAGGACTGGGGTGCACCAGAGCCAGGGCTCGGTGGTGAGCGGGCCTCCGAAGGTCAATCTCGGGGGTGCTACCATTATTGTGCTTATTAATCAGCAAACGGGGACGTGCGTCTGGTCGGGCGCATTTACAGGAAGGCACAGCAACTTGTTTTGTGGCTGTTTTAGAATTTTCTTAATATCATTTTTCCCCCCGAAATACATTGTGGACTACAGTTTTTGGAAATCTGTGTAACCTATGTCAATAAATGCTTATTATTTTGAAAAGTACTGACACTACAGTTAAGACAGTCTAACGAAAATGACAGAAAAACAAAGTCCTACAAAAAAACGAATCTGAAAATGAGGCTTAACAGACACGCCCCCATAGACACCCTTGAAGACTTGTTTGTTGTCTCTCTGCACCAAGACTCGTGCCAAATTTTAGCTCTCCCCCCTGCCCTGCTCTCTGTCCCTGGGCCCTGTGTGGGTGGGCAGCCCCTGCGGAGGGGACCTGACACGGGCTCGAACAGTTCCCCAGAGGGTCTCCTGGGACCACATGTTTTCCCCTTTACACAATGTTTGTTAGAAGTCATCTGTGCAGTCGAGGTGGCTGAGTGAGCACGAGGCTTTTCCCGGGAAGGTCAGGTGCTTCTGTTGGGATGGTTTGCTTTCATAGACAGGTCCACATTTGCAGACGAAAGTTCTTTGTGCAAAACCCATGGAAACAGCTTGTGAGGTTTCTAAAATGTGTTTGGATCTGGTATTACATAAAACCGAGCAATACCTGGAGGAAGCAAACCAGACTGCCATGGGCCCAGGCTCCAGTGGGAAAACCAAGGGGGATGAGGGTGCCAGCACAGCCCCCGGTCTCGAGGCCGTCCGAGTTCTGTGCTGTTGCTTCCCTTACAAGCCACCTGTCGTGGATGTAAGGGACACAGAAGGGCATGCTCGATTTCTCCAAACACCATGTTGTAGCAGTAACATGAAAACTGAGCTCCAAAAAACCCCTACGCACAGTTCACCTTGACGCTGCTGGAAGAAGATGATTGGGTAAGTGCCCTCAAAATTCAACAATTTTACTGAGAACATTTGATTAGATTTTCATTTGATTTGCTGATTTTAACTGATTTCATATTTGGTTTCTGAGCCAAATTCATTACAATATTTACCCCTTAAACTAATCTCCTATGCTTATTGACCTATTTTTTTTTTTACTTATTTTATATTGTTTTCTTGTAGATCATATCGTGGTCAGCAGAATATAGAAGATATTTTAGGGGGGTGTATTACCAACTGTTTTCTCGTGGGCCATCTGATTTTGAAATATGAAATTTTATGCACTGCAAGAGATGCTCTGGCCCACAGTACGGAAGACGGCCAGCAGTCCTCTCCACAGCGGCGCACTTGGTCACCCGAGTCCACACGGCGATGCAGGCAATATCAGGGAAGTCGCTTGAGAGAATGGGAAGCCGCTCATTCCAGCGCTCACTGGACGCTCTCCCGGTGCGGCGGCATGAAGACTAAAGGCAGGATGGGTACAACCCGCGGCCCTCAGGGGGCAGACTGGATGCCCACGCGCCACTAGGACGAGGACTGTGGACCAAGTGTGCAGTGGAGCTGATGCATCAGAGTGGGCTTTAGCGGGCTGCAGGTGCCAGGGTGGGTGGCCGGCCTCCTGGGTCGAGTGCACCTGTGGGGGGCAGTTTCAGCATTGGCTGGGCGGCCTCCTTCATGGAGTCTTAAAAGCATGCAGCCAAGAAGAAAGACTGTGCTGTGTCGGGCTGGCTTCTCCCAGAGTCGGCTCTGGGTGAACAGTCCTGCATCAGGGAGGGATTCCAGTAGGGGCACAGGCACGGGATCTGGAGTGGGAGGAGCCATGCTGGGCATGGGGTCCCGCAAACTCCATGGGGGGAACCCTGGGTGATGCCCTAGGAAGGGGTGGACTTTGGTGCAAGGGCGGAGGGAGGTGGGATGCCCCCACCCCTCAGGGATTGCTTAGGGGCAGCCTGGGGAGGATGCTGTTTGTCAATTCCCAGGCACGGCCAGCTCAGGGGAAGCAGGTTCTAGAAGCTACAGGTGGCCCCTGACAGTGACCCAGGTGCATGGTGAGGGGTCCAAGGGGACATGGGACACACACAGACCACCAAGAGACCAGGAGACACGTGGACTCCAGGCCATTTCTTGCAGTGGGGGTTCCTCCCCCCAGCGGCCTTTGGGCTGGAACAGGCATGGTGTAGAGAACATGTTACATTTGAGCAGTGAGAAGATGCACACACTAGCTTAACGGCTGGACTGGTCCCTCCGAACCCCGGCCGCACTTAACGGTGGCATCCTCACATGCACATGCATCCATGCATACGGCACATGCGCCACCTCCCCCAGCATGCACAGACATGAGTATGCACGCATGTGCACACACTCTACACACTCATTGATGCTCACACGCGTTTACCTCCGTGGTCTCTGGGCGAGGCCACTTCCTGCAGGCACGTGTGATCGCCATCCCTTATCAGTCCCCTCTGCTGTCCTCTGCCTCCCGACTCACGGGAAGGGTGACTACCCTGTAAGTGGGGTTTCTTTCTGATGCCGTGGGAAAATGAAGTCACGGTCTCAACCAGGAGCATTTACTTCCTAGCAGGGAGCGGCTGTTGCGGCTCCCCCAGACCGCGAATCTGTCTGATCTTAACAAGACAGGCTCGTCCTGGGGGACGTGATTTCAGGGGCGACCGTGATTAGGTCTGCAGCCTTCAGACTTCCTCCTTCCCTAGTGCAAGTTGACAGACTCTAACTACCTCTTCAGATATGTAAGTACCATTTCCCTTGCTTATTATTTTGATATATTTCTACCCAGATTGCAAGCTCACTTCCCAACAGTTGTCCAAAAAAGCTAACTGGGTTGTGATGGTCCAGCAAACATGAGGGCCAATTGCACGTCCTGTGGGTGCATGGTCCACGGGGACCGAGCCCCACTCACAGGGTGTGCGCCGCGCGGGCCAGCTCCACAGTCCTAGGCATGTTTGCGCTCCAGGCAGCGGATCTGAGGAGCGTTCGGAGTCTTGGCCTTTTTGATTTAAAATCAGGGAATATTTTTATATTTTATTTCATAGTGTTTATTGGCATGAGAACGAAAACAAGACAATGAACCAAACTTGTCCTGATTGAAAACTCCATGCAAACCGGAAGAGGTCGCTGTTGGAGCCCCACGGCCACCAGCTGTTCGCGCTGTCCTCAGGGCTCACCGACTCCGTGAAGATAGCCCTCTCTCTATTTTTTAAAATTTCAGTATCTTTCTCTTGGAAAAGCAGTTTCAGCGCTGGGACACATGCAGGGTGCGTCAGTGATCGGCAGGTCCTGTTTGCTCTTAGGGAAGTTGCTCACAGAACCTGCACAATTCGCCAAGGGTGGGACCGGCGCCCAGCACCCCGCGTCCCGCGTGGGACCTATCTCATTTCACTTCCTGCTCAGGACTACTCCTCTGGCCCTTGAAAACTCGCCGCCGTGGCAAGCTGTAGTCCACCAGTTGGAGCCTCATTCCACCTAGTTTGGGTTCATTTTGAACAATCTGGGGAGCAGTGGGGAGAGAAGTCCCGGTTTTCACTCGTTCCCAGTGATTTCTGCCTGGTGGCCCTAGCAGCGACTTTCCAGCTGGAACACTGAGCAAGCTCGCCAGTGAAGTTGGGATAGCATGGTCTTGAGGGATTTTCTAATAACAGTGGTTTAAAAAGGTGGGCACAAACATTGTAAATTTGAAAATATAACCCAGAGTGATGTGTTCACCAAACAATTAATGGGTTCCTATTTCTGGAAGTTATAAAGCTAAATGCCTAGAAAGATTTTTGGCATTTCTGTTGCTATTTCTTGCGATTCTTTCCTGCTCATGAACAGGAACAGAGACTCTGGTCTGGGGAGGTTCTTTGGCCTCTGCAGAAACCTTGACCCTGACGTGTCAGAGCCGATGAACACTTGTTGGGAAGCCCCAGGCTCTGAAGAGCAGAGTTGACCTTGTTTTCACTTCCACATGCTCTGGAAGCATCCTGGCCATGGCATTTCTATTAGGAATTTCCTGCATCCCACCAAGAGTTCTCCAATGCCACAGTCTGGCTTCCCTCAGTTAATCAGTCCCTGCCATGTATGTAGAAATGTGCTTCACTTCTAGGTAAAGAAAAACCTTTTGGGTATCTCCTCCCACTTATAGTCCTACATTTTATTTTATTTTTGTTTAATAGGAGGAGCTTATTGGCTCTCACAACAGATAAGCCCAGAGATTGGTATGGAAATCAGGTATGGCTCGATCAAGCCTCTGGCTGGTTTAGCTATGACTGTCTTAGAACTGCCCTCCTCTGCAAAATCAAGTCTCTCATAGTGGTGAATAAGGAAGAATTCCTACTTTGTACTTTCCTGAGGATGGGGTACAGTCCTGAGCAGATGTTTTCTCCAGATTCATCTGCCTGAATGGGGTCTTAGGGCTCTGCTGAACCCAGGACCAAGCCAAGAGATTGGGTTGCGCTCATTGACCTTCCATTGCTATGTACCTCACTGCAGGTGCTGCTACCCTCTGCTTCCTCCAGAGCAGACAGCATGCCTGGAGGGGGGAGGGACGCCACTGTTGTGGTCCGTACTTTAGTTCATGGAGAGCAATCCAATAGTACAGACTATCCTGTTGCTAGTTTCAAGAATTGGTCATGGTGATGGGAAAATCTCTGAAAAGAGAACCAGGAGAGCCTGCCTGCTCTTCCCTCAGCCTGAACCTGCCCATACCCTGGTTCACAGCATGGGGAGCCCTGTACTCCAGGTGAGTGCACAAGGTAAAAAGTGCCCCCCTCTGCTCTCCCTTCCCTTTGACCCCAGCTTATCATGATTCTGAGCTCTTGGCCCTTCACCCTGCCCTCAAGCCCAGCCTCTGGCTTGTTTCCCCAATATTGGGAACATAGATCTTTCCTGCTATATTGAGTGGATTCACTCTTCAGCCTGGAATCAAACATGGGCTTTCAGAGGGATTCCCCCCCCCCCCGCCCCCGCTGATCTTGTCCCTGGTTGGGGCCCCTCTGCACCTGACAGCTGCCTGGGAGGACAGGGGTGGGCTTGGATAAGTACATTAGTATTTCCAGATAGACGAGAGCTTGTAACATCGCAAGCTACCCCGGGGTTTGGTGTTCAGAGTGACCCAGAGGAGGTCAGGACCACAACACCCATGGCAGGAGGCCAAACCCATCAGAGGCTCCTAGAAAATCCCAGGACCATATAGTCAACGTTGTTCCAAGACAACACAACAGCTGGGTGCTGTGAGTAAGATGATATTTAAAATCAGACTCTTGCCCTCAGGATGCTTGCTTTCTTTCTGTCCACCTCCCCCCCCAACCGGGAGACAAGTGATTTATGCAGACAATCTTAAGTCTGCACATTTTCCACTTAAAGGATGGTGTACTCATTATTTTCATAAAGTCAGCACTGTTACAGAGGTAGAAACGAATAACCCAGAGGCCTGGGAGACACTCGCAGAGAGGGAATATGAGCAGAGCTGCTCGAGCAAGGCCAGGTTTCTGCTGAGCTCCATGGCCCATGGGCGGGGACGTGCTCGGGCTGGAAGAAGGCACTGAGAGGGGACAAGGATGGGGTCAGGACACTGGGTCCTCGAATGCCATGGGAGAGGGTGTGCACTTCATTTGTGGATCTGTGGGGGGGGAAGTGACATGGGTGCATTTTGATTTTATTGGGAAACTGAGGCTGTCTCAGGGTTGAGTCACGGAGGGGTAAGTCATGAGCAGGGGTGGATGGGATGGTGAAGCTGGGCAGGGCCGTGGGGAGGATAGTGTCAGAGCACTGCGGCCCAAGTGCAGAGTGAGAACTGGAGTGGTCTTGACATTCTTTGCCCATATGAGGGGGCCAATGTGATACTGAGCTGTGAAGAAGGGCGAGCAGGTGAAGGGCGGGGCATCTGGTCAACCCGTGTGCTCTGGGCTGGCAGTGAGGCCTGCAGGTGGAGGAAGGTGGTCTCTCACAGAGCCTGTGAGGGTCATGGTCTGGATGCCTCCACTGCGTCCTCTCGCTGGGCCTCCCTCTCTGACACCCCTGACCACCCTCTGAGGCCACAGGACTGAGGAGGAGGGCAGCTCAGCAGCCTTGGGGGCAGGGAAGGAAGACTCGGAACAGAGAGCTGGTTTATATTATCGTATCAATCCCTGAGGATACGTGGGATTTGGTCGGGTGGATGTGAGGGGCCGGGCACACTTGTAGATGGGACTTCATGATGCAGGGAGAACCAGGGACGTGTTGTGAGCCCAGTCTGGATGCAGGAAGAGCAAAGTGCAGAGGTCAGCCTGGCATCCCCCCGCATCTTTATAAAGGAAAATATTCCTTGGAAAATAAGAAAGTCTGTGAACCCTGGTGGGACCCCTGGGCTCCACTGACTGCAAGGCCGGGCAGAGGACTAGCAGGAGACCCACCATCACCGGCCCTGGCTGCTGAGCTCTTGCCTGGCCGTTTCATCAACATGGACTCGATCGCACACGTTCAACAGGTGGAGGCAACCGCTTCTGGTGGATGAGATGGGACGCTGTTATGTAAACAGGAGCATTAAATAGTTTCTGGAAGTTTCCCGTCGAGAGTAAGAGGTGACTGCAGAAGCTAGCAGACCACTCAGTAGTCACGACGTGAGCTGACATCTTTCACTTTGTGTTCAGCTTTTTCTTGCCAAACATTGCGTAGAAAGTTGCAGAGACGAAGACGACCCACGGGCCCACTGACGACTGCCATTTTGCCCACACGCCCACCGACGGCCCGGCTGCCCGGAGCCAACCCAGCTCAGCCAAGACAAATCACTTCGGCTTCCTGTGCGGATAATGGCATTTCGACAATCACATGCTCCAGATACTTAAGGTCTAGATTTATTATTATCGCTAATAATAATGAAAATGAAGACTGCTTATGCTCTACCACAGTTCTCTATAAAAATTGATTTTCCTGAGGTCCGCGTGGTGTTCTAAGACTTCCTTTTCTCTAGTCTCCAAGGTGGATGGGTATTTCATTGCCTCTATCCCCTAAATTCCAAATGAATGATCCACATACTATTGATACCCTCATGAGAGGATGGTTTTAAGATCACATGTCTCTGTCTAATGCCTTTATGATTCAATCGATTACAGACATTGGGGCAGATCCTTTGATTTTCATGAAGGAATTCCTTTTAAGTCAGGATAATGCCCATGCATGGAGGTGTCTTTCCCTCCAGACCATGAAGCCCTGTGTCTTCTAAGCAGACTTTCCTCTGGCTGAGGAGGTGGGTGTGGACAAGGGCTCCCCACTTTTCCCAGCAGAGGGCTTCGTCCAAGAAAGGCAGCCCCATGTTATTAAGCGGCAATTAAACCCTCCCGGTCCAGCCCTTCACGCTGGCTAATCTTGGTGACTGTGTACTGATACTATTTGTTAAATGGCAGAGTTTATTGATTTGGCAAATTCAGTCCCACGTTGTAGATTTTCTCTCAGTCTGTGTTGCTACACGTGGTTCAGCATTTTTAAATGTCAACTGCAAAGTATTATTGATCGGTAATTAAAAGTGTAGAGAAAAATTAGCATAGGAGAAGTTTACGGTCATTAGTACAAGTACCGTCGGGCAATTATTTAGTCTGTTTCAACATTTATTTCCCCTCCTGTTATTGACACAGAGTATGATGCTCACCCAACAGGTTTTGTTTTGCTAAAAAGGAAAGTTTGAACATCAATAAGAATTAATGACATACAATCCTTTTTGAAAATTCGCCTGTCGGTCTCCCTGGTGCATATGTAAGCTTATCCAGAGAGTCCTTTGTGCTCCAAGCAGAATGAGAAAGAAGGCTGAGCTCTGCAGGCTGCTGGGGGGTGGGGGGCACATGCATCCCCAGGACCAGGTGGTGGGGGTCCTGGCTGGAGCCACACGAGGAAGCCTCGGGCATGAGCTAGGCAGGGGCGGGAGATCACACTTCGCTCAATGTTCGTTGTGGGTACTTTCAGACGTGCTGTGGACTGCAGGGTTCTGCAGTCTGTCTTTGTAAGTGTCCTTACTCTAATCAAGTCCCGTGAACAGGTTTTATTCTGAAAACAGGTGTAACCCTCAGAAATCGATACTCTAATCGTGTTTAAAAATCTAAACCACAAAATGGGCATCACAGGTGTGCTCCCTATGGGAGTGTGGCCTGATGTGGGCTGGGGAAGAGAAAGGCCAGAAGGTTCTCTGGGTGGGGCATGCAGTCTCAGGAGTGAGCTGATGTCGTCACCACGTTTGTGTAAGGAAGGGGACTCAGGGAGGGTCTCTGAACCCAGGCGCTTGGACTGCAGGTGGAGTCACTATGGACCATTATAATCCCAGCCCACAAGCTTGTTTCAGAAGCCTGGGTATGTATGTTTATATATGGTAAACGCCTGGGAAGTGCGTTTCATAAGGGAAAAGCCCTGGGGAGGGTTAGGGCGGTGGCTGGGGGCAGCTCAGCAGAGGGGAGGGCAGCCAAGATTTCATACAGACCCTAGAAGAAGGAAAGGTCCGAGGTGGGGTCGTCACTATTCCCACCTGCCCATGCACCCCTCCCTCCCTCCCATCCTCTTCCCTGCCTTCCAACAAATCAGCATTTACAAGTCCTATAGAGTCACTTCCAAAGAGTTTATTTTCTACTAGGAATCAGAGTAGAACTTGAGCGATTTTGATCGCTCAAAATGATGACTTCCATGGCTGAGCTGTGCCAGGACACTCTGCAGACGCTGAGGAGAGGTGACAGGCCCCTGCAGAAGTGGGGGGAGCATATGCACGTCCCAGCACCGCGATGGCAGAGCAGGGAGGCACTCGGAAGGAAGTGTGGAGGACAGGGGTGGGAGCTTTCCAGTTCAAACAAAAAAGGCTCAGTAATGTTGGCAGAGAAGTGCCAGCCAGGGGTGCAGAGTCCGACGGAGGAAAAGGTTATTGAGCTTGACAAGAAACAGGTGGTCGTGACCTTCCGAGGGAATGTTTTTGATGCCACAGTAACAGTGAACTCACTTTGCAGGAATTCAAGAAATAAAATGGATGGAATAACATAAATGTACCTAGTGTGCGTAACAAACGTGAAGTGAGATGAAATAAAACCAGGTAGGAAGTTGAGCGAACGAGGACGTGCACAGGGTGGGGCTGCAGAGCAGACGGAGGAGAGCAATCATGGAGGAAGGCAGAGGGAGGCTCCGCGGGGCGCGTCTTCTGCCGTGGCTGTGTCTGCTCACGCACTCCCTTCCTTGCACCTGCTACAATTGTCGGCATCTTGCTGCTGGTCCAGGAGCGGGCCCCAAGTGAGGGCCAGGAGATGGTCAGGTGCACGGCATCACAGTGCCCAGCTGGACCGAGTCTGAGGGCTGGGTGAGTCATGGTTCAGAGGGGGATCTTGGTACCAGATTACCTGAGACAACATCCTGCCTGATGTTCCAGTTACATTAACTTCCCTAGACCCAGTGCGCTCGGGCGGAAACGGAGGCAAGCCCCCTGCTGCCTTGTAAGCTCTGCTTTGAGGGGCGCCTGGGTAGCTCAGTCGGCTGAGCGTCAGACTGCTGGTTTGGACTCAGGTTGTGATCTCAGGGTTTTGAGATGGAGCCCCATGTTGGGCTCCAAGCCCAGAGCAGAGTCTGCCAGAGATTGTGTCCCTCTCCCTCTGCTCTCCCCCCACTCTTGTGCATGCGCTGTCTTGCTCTCTCTCTCGTAAATAAATAAATGAAATCTTAAAAAAAAAAACAGTTTTGCTTTGAGGACTAAATGAGATAGTCTGTATGATGGTTAGCACTACCTGGAATGGTGAACACACAGTAAACATTAGCTGTTTCTACCACCATTGTGGGGGAGAGTCAGCCCCTGGGGGTTATGAAGGACCCGCAGCGCATCAAACGGAGTGATGGAAGCCACAGAAGTGGGCACGTATCCACCGAGAGAACGGCATGCGTCATGGAGCGTGTTCCCTGTTGATAGAACGCTGTGTTAGCACGCCAACACACTGTGGTCTGCTTGGGCTCAGCAGGCATCGGAGAGAGGGTCCCATGAACAGGAGGGACGCACACACCGGGGCTGGCTGAGTTACGTGGCTGACCTGGGAGATGCTCTCTGGGATGGAAGGTGGCCAGGCTGGGACTGGTGGTGATCCGCACATGCAAAGGGCAGTTAGGACGCAACTAGACATCAGGAGGCCAGTGTGGAGACACCAGGAAGGGCGAAGAGCTGCACTGGCACGGAGAATATCCTACGGCAGTACTTTGTTTTTTGCCCTTTTTTCTAGAAAGCACACCTAAGAAGTGCCTAGACGTCACAGGGCCATGGATTTTGGCTCAGAGAGTCTATGCTGCTTCCATGCCAGACAGATCTCCCTGTCTGGGGAAGTGTTCCGACACAGCCCCAGTCACCCCACTGGCTGCTGGCATCCTATGGGTGGTGCCTGATGTGGCCTATACCATATTTCCAATTGGAACATTCTGGATATAGGTTCAGAACCCCCAGGGCAACTGCCCACTCCAGGTTGGAGGAAACCAACAGGCTTAGATTCTCAGAACCTAGGATGTGAGGATGCAGGTTTGAGGAAACAGGACTCTGTGCTCCCCTGAAGTCAGCAAGGTTTGGTGGCCATGGGCGGGGGGGAGGGGAGGCATTGATGGGGTGGCCACTGGGCATACTCGGGCCTTATTTTGAGTCCGTGGTGTTTTATTTTCAGGAGCTAAGTGATGGGCCCGGAAAGTCAGAGAGGAGGGTCAGAGCCACAAAGCTGGTTAATAAAGGCCACAGGTCAAAGTCAGACCAGGCAGAAAGCAGTGGGCATTCCTTCATCCGTTCCTTCTTCCTTGTGGACGTGTGTTCACTTGGTCAGCATGGACTCATCCAGTCATCCCTTGAGGGTCGAGTGCCTTCCGGGTGGGCCCTGGAGATGCACAGTGGAAGGGCTGTCCGTCCTGCCCTCCCCCAGGCTGGAGCTCACTCTGAAGCCTGGGGGTGAGCTTCTCCCCTGTGGGGGGTGTGCACAACCACACACGGTGGTGTCTGGAACAAAAAATCAACGTCCGGGTCCTCGACCAGCTACCTCGAAAGCTCTGGCAGTGGCTCCTTGCTGGGGGTCCCCCAGGAGAGGGGTTCCAGCAGCAGGCTGCTCTGCAGCCCAGCGGGGTCTCTGCGCACAGGTGGGTGGAGGCGGCCTTGCTGCAGGAGGCTATGCAGTTTGTCGTGGGGACGGAGGCGCGAGGCGCGTTCCCAGAGAGGAGCGGCGCTAAGGCTCAGCGCACACCCACCGGTCACCGGGAAGGGGAGCCGCGCTCTGCAGCATGGGGCATCTGGCTTTCTAATCTGTGATTGTCCTTGGGCCTCCTGTTATGTTTTCCAACCCTTGAAGTGCCACCTCAGGTCCAGAAATCGGTACACTTTGTCAAGACTACAGATTTTATATGAAATTCGGTGGCATGTGATCCCTAGAGGCGCTGCTGCAAGTGGGGGTGCCAGCGAGGGCCCCCGAGTTTGCGAGCCCACAGAGGAAGGAGGCTGGGGCGAGGCTGAGGGCTGGGGGAGGGGGCAGAGGAGCACCGATCCCAGAAGGGACGTTGCCATTAAATAATTTAGCGAGCTCCTCTGTAAAAGAATTGAAATCTATTAAAAGCCGTATTTTCATTTCATTAATAAATGCTATATAGGAACAACAAATAACCACTTAATTAAAGCAAATCCAATCTCTTAATGCAAACAGCCTTTAAACAGTCCTTAATTTGCTTTTAAATATAAATACGAAATAACACCCGATCCTTCAAAGAATCCCTTCATGAGCTTTACTTTCCAGACGAGTTTTGCCTCCTTAGTTTTAGCTGCGAGTGGAAACGCTTTCATCTGATTGCACAGCGCCTGCTGCCCGCCTCATGGATGCAGGATTTTTCTTTGCTGGTGATTGATTTGATACAGTGAATTAAACATCTGTCACTTACGGTCACTAATATCTTGGACATTAAAACTTGGAATTAAAATTTGGAGTATAAGTTTGAACATAAAGCATAATAAAACATTTTCATTTGATTTCTCTAATTCATTTTATGCATTATTATTTTTTCTTTCTTAAACAATTGCCCTCTGTTACTTGGACATGTTTAAGAACTTCTCCGGTGTTGGGTAAACCAATTGTTCAACAGCATTTTACTTTCCTAAGATCATCCAAAAATAGATAAAAACAGAAGAGAATTACACCCATCTTCCTTTTCTTCTCCTACTCCTTATTATTCTGCATTTGTGCCTCAAAGATTTCCAGGTAGAACACTGAAGGCTTTCCAGAAGTTGATTCTCTGACTCACACCGGCCATCTGGCAAGAGAGCCGAGCTGACCTCTCGGAGGGTAAGGATGAGGCTCAGCAGAGCTCAGACACAGGCTTGAGGTCAAGAGACAAAGGCTGGAACACGGTACACGGGTTTCAGGCTACTCACTGAGTGTTCCTCGATGCTACCTGTGGACAATCTCTGTCGGTCGGCAACATCATGTCGTGAGCATTATCCGCAATACGAGTATCTTTTATTTTTCATGGGCAAGTACATCTCATTCCAATAAAGGGGGAAAAAAAGATATTTATTTGCCTGAAAAAATCATATACATGCAAATGTTCCAAAGTGAATGAAAAGTAAACCCATACTTATTGTCTGGAAAAAATGTTTCTGCATTTCCTTTGTTAGAAAGTATTTCCCATTTAATTTATATCTTTGTAAATTCTACGTTTTTTTGTGTTTGTTTGTTTTAAATATTCCCAAAGCAGAGCCCATAACCCTTCCGAGGTTTGGGAGGCTGAGTCTAACGGTGTCTCTGGAAACTTGAGAGGAAGAAGCTGCTTATTGATGATTCTTTAAAACGAAAGGTCTTTCCTGAAATGCCAAAGTGTTGAAGATAATCCTAGGATTCATATTTTGGTAATGGGAAGTCTTTTCTTACATATGGTGTCTGAGGCTATCTCAATGTCCTAGACTGCTCCCACAGCCAGTTAGTCATCCTGTAAACGGAATATGGCCTGAATATTCATCTTTCCAATGCACAACATCGCATAGATGTCTTGAAAGAAAGAGATGGGTGCAGAAGGCATTAGTAGGACATGAAGCATGATTGAATGTGAGCCAGACCTCTCGTCCCAACCCTTTGATGGAGTTGAAATCAATCCCTTCAAGTGGAATGGTCTTATTCATCACCTCAAACTACGTATGAGCACAGCCCCCTAGCTAGAGGCTGCCCCTTCTGACATGCATGGGGCGGTGTGTGGCCGTGCTGGGTGGTCCCAGGTGGGTGTCAGCATAGTGACGGGATCTCAGATGGGGTCAGCCCAGTGCTGTGCTGACAGTGTGCTCAGATCATCACGGGCTTAGATGACCTTACCCATTCCTGCTGCTAGGTCATGTGATATCTCACACCCACAAGGCCCCCCCATCTGGCACCCACCCTAGAGCTGGTTTCTACTCTCCCCTACCTTGGATCGAGGGGTGATTGTCTGTCTCTTGTTGGTCTTTTCTTTTGCAGTAGCTTTGAGGAAATGGAGTTGCTATGCAAAGACAGATTCTGGCTGTGTGCTTCTCCCAGGGCCTCTGACATCGAGTCTTCAAAGGGAACCAGGGCCAGCAGGTCAGCGGGGAGCCTGGCCTCCATCACCCAGGGATGCCCGAGTGTGCCTGTGCTCTGCTCACACGGGAGCCAGGAAGTGAGGGCATCTCTCGGGTAACAGGAACGTTGAGGGCTGCCCTCCTGAGCCCGGGTCACCAGGCTGCTTATGTCAGCTGGGAAGGGAGGGCTGATGCAGGCCAGACGGCTCTGGTGGGAGGGGTCCTTTCCTTGTATCACTGGATGCCACAAACATGTTCTGTGGTCCTACGACTTTGAGGATTTGAAGGCACTGTGACTGGAGCTTTAGGGGCTCAGACATGATGATCGTCCCTGGGAGCTTTCAAGCCCTGCCCAGACAGGACACTCCAGGAAGGGAGCACTACTTTCTGGGGGTGATCAGGTCTCCCCAAGGAAGAGGAAGCATTTGGTGGGAGAACCTGTCCAATTGCGGGGTTTGTGGGGTTGTGTGGGTTTGTTCCAATTGTGGGATGGTTGGCTCGAAAGAAGCAGTAGGGTGGAGATCAGCGTCCCCCGTGAAGAGCCAGTAGCCCAGACCAGGGTGTGTAGGCGATCCCCCTGCAAGCACACAGCTTGGTGGTTATTTTACAGCAGTGAGACAGACATCAGGCTACTCTGTGATTTGGTTTTCATTTAGTGAAGTGGGTCTGGGAGGACCCTTGGCTACCAGAATGCCTCATACGCAGTTGTGACTGAAAAGCACCTGTTTGCTACACTGAATCATTGCATGAAAGAGAATCCTGTCAGATCTGTTCCACATTCATGCTTACCAAATTTGCACTTTTGTGCCCCTGGCTTGCACCTCAAAGTTGTATCAATGGTCAGTTATTTTTGTAAACGAGAAAGTGGAATAATACAGAAAGGTGAAATGTGGTCTTCTGAAAGCTACAAAGATGGAACACAGAGAAAAGTGGAAATAACGTGCTGATCGATGGGCGATGTACGCACGAATGAGATACAGAATGGGCGCACCTCGTGTGTGTTGAAGAACGTCCCTTCCATGGGTACATATCCCGCACTGTGCGCGTGGTGTGGTGTCAGCGGAACGCATACCTCCCCACACATGTAAACCCACCTTCGACAAAGACAAAAATGGTGAACAAAAACACAACGCTGTGAGAATAGTATTGCCGAATCGGAGATCGATTGCTTTATTGGCCAAGTGGAGGAGACCCAGAGAACCTGTGGGCGCAGAGGTCGCGTCTGCTTGGATGGTCCCCGACCCGGGCTCACGGCCACCCTGACAGGCGAGTGCTCCTGGGAATGACCATGTCTCCAAACCTTGGTTTTCCCATTTGAAATTAGATGTATGAGCTACCCCACTGGACCGTGGTGGGATGTAGGTGACAAGAGCATGTCCATCCCTGGTCACCACCATCCAGCCTCCCGGAAACACCCAGAATTTGTTGTTTCTACAGAATGTATATCATCAAAATTACTTCATAATGACCCCAAATATTTTCTGTAAGTTGAATGCTGTTCTAATATATCCTGAAGAATATTTGGAAAATGTTCATTTCACAATCAGATTTTTAACACTCTCCTCATTGCAATCGGGAGACCTTTAGTTCTTAGACCCAGAAATCACAAATTCCAAGTGCCATGTGCCCTAAAACAGAAATTCTACTTTTTTCAGCATCTTTATGTCAAAGTGTCATAATCTTGTCATTATTATAGACGCTATGAATTTTGGGGTCACTTCAAAATGGACATGGGGCCGTTTTCCATGTTCTGTTGGATTTAGACCTGTATTGGTATCTGGAGAACTCGACCATGTAGGTTATTTTCTGCATACTTGGTCTTGAGCAGAGCAAATGTCCCTCACCGAAGCCGGTCTCAATTCACTCTTTGCTGCCTTAGCTTCATGCATTTTGCATCCGAAATTATTTCCTTTTGGAAGTAATTTATTTTAGAAGCCAATGGGGAAAAGGTGTACACTTCTCGAAATATTTTGAATGAAAGATATGATTGAGATACACATGTATATATATATTTTTTCTTAAAATAAAACGTGAATAAACCCTCTCCAGCCTGAGCCATGCCTGGAAAGTCCAGTTCAGAACGGGGGCATGAGAAGGTCCGGGCGGTCTACATGGAGGAGGCGTCTCTTCTGTCTCCCTGCCACGGCCCCTGGGACTCAGGCTCCGGATGGGACATGCTCCTCAAGGACGAATTCCCCATTTACCCACATCTCAGCTGCAGTCTGGCCCAAGCCGCAGAGGGGGACACCCACCTGCCGTGAGGGCACTGTGCACCATTGATGTGGAAAGTTTCCTTCATCTTGGGCAAACGACTTCATGGTCTTCGAGGCAAACATATTTGTGGACCATCGTAATAAAAACGGAAACTCACGTGGGCTAAAACACAGAACACGTTCGTCTAGCTTTTCTGAGAGCATCTGCCGCAGAAGCAGGAGACTTGCGGTGCTCGGGGTGCGTACGGAGCGGTAGCTCAGGTGCTGGGAGGAAACGCCCAGCGCCCTGGGTTCCCTCTCGGTTTCCCTGCAGCCAAATAGCAGGGCCAGGATGTTCGCCGTGTTCTGCCCATTTACACGGGCTTTTTGATCAAGTCGTCTGCGAGTATCCCCGAATGCATTTGAGCTCTCTCAGTCGCTCCTGGATGTACTTTTACTGGCTTGTCGATTTTATGTGAAATGTGTTTATACTAACTAATCCAAAATAAGATGATAGCAAGCCCTGACATCTAAATCTTTTAACTGAAAGCCTCTTCCTTTTTCAATTCTCGGGGCCATAAAAACATTACTGTTACGTACATGTGTTAAGCACTTGTGTGGGTGCCTTTGAACCCTACCCCACTGCGTCTGTGAGCAACGGCTGTGTGTGTTCCTGTGTACACAGGCACATAGCATCAGAAACCCTTCCGCTGTGATGGTAAGCTTTCCATACACTTCCCAACTGGTCTGGGTTTTCTTGAAGGTCGATTGGGTTTTCAGCTCTGTTATCTGCTAGGTGTTTGATGGAGTGGTCCAGATAACAGGCGAGAGCAAAGGGAAGAGAATTTTTTGAAGATCAAAAGTGGCTGCTCATTTTGTTATCTGACCCCATCTGTTGTCATAGTAACAGGTTTCTTTTAACCTCTGTCGTGGGATGATTTGTCTCTATCTGCTCCGAATTCTCTTTTGACTGGAGAGCCGCTTCTGCTGGCTCTCAGCTGCTCCAGTCTCTCTGGGAAGCCCTGCGGAGGGGGGCCCAGGCGCGGCTCCCACGCCGGAAAGGATTTAAATCACATTTTCAATTTAAACCACTATCTTAATTTCAGAGGAGATAAAGCCAACACAGACGCTCTCTCCCCTGGTTTTACAATGTATAAGTAAATGTCATTTAGAAATGAAATGAATTAGTGTGTTGACTCGGTAACATCCAGGACGGGCTTAATGTCGCGTCGCATCCGTGACAGCCCGTGAAGTGACCACGAGCAAGATGCTGTTTGAAGCGAACTTTTAATGAAAGGGATGGAATAGAAGCTGATCTCATTTTCTCGGCTGCTCTGGGAGGGAGACACGTGGAGGTGCGTGGCTCCCTGTGTGCCCACTGGGTCTCTGCAGTCCGCTCACATCAGGTCACGAGCGACTGGAGGCGTCCGTTTATTTTTAAACAAAGCTTTTGGGAAGGTGAGATTTCTCCTGTTGGTCATTTCAAGCAACTTAATGCAACTGCAGAATTCCTTTTAGGTTTTGCCCCTAAAGAGACCTTAGAGGTGACAGCTGCGGTGGCTCGTCGTCCATGGGTAGGCCCTGAGAGCCCGTGGCTGGGTCACGGGGAGTTCTGGAGTCCTCTCCCACTCACCACTCCTTCTGCTCACTCTCCCTTCGGATGCAGAAGGCAGGAGGCTACGTGGCCCCAATCCCCCCAGTGGCCTCATTTCCACGTGCCAAGGATCGGAGGTGCATAAGCTTTGTAAAGTCAAAACGTGTGACCCTACAGTTTTCCTCCAGCTTAAAAAAGCAACAACAACGCAAGACAAAACCAACCAAACCCTCCCTGGAAGCGCAAAGCTCTGAGCGCACATTTCTGAGAGTAATTCAGTAAACAAGACCAGTGACGGAGCCGGCTCCTAGCGGGTTTGCAGAGACCAGGGAGCCTTTCCAGTTCCTGGCTCTGGACGAACCCCTGTTCTGCTGTGGAAGGTTCCTTCCTTCCTTCCTTCCTTCCTTCCTTCCTTCCTTCCTTCCTGTGGGAAGATCCGAGGATCTCCAGCAACGGCCACCTGATACAGAATAGCTCGGCCAAAACCATCCTGGCCAGGACAGAGGTCACTCCGAGAACAGAGTGGACAACCCACAGATGCCCCTGGGAGAGATGCTTCTCCTCACTTACGTCGGGCACAGCACCCTACCCTCTGGAACCTCGGTGTTTCCATCTATGCAATGCAGACGCCGGTGTCCGCCCCACAGGACCCTGAACAAAGGTGATGATCTAGAATGCTTGCGAAGAGCCTGACGTGGGGCAAGCCCGTTGTCCCTGCTGCTGGCGCTGAGTGCAGGGGGTGCCCCGGGATGTGACCTGCCCTGCCCTCATCTCTCCCTGTCCCTGCATGTGGGACTGCATTTAGGTGCGTCATTCGGTGGAAGGCATGTGCTGGAACACTTAGTGCTAAGTGCTAAACCACCAAACGGTGGCAGACGGCATAGGGATAATGACCTGCCAAATGTCGGAACTATGTTCCCAGACTGGGGGACGGGATGGTGGCATCTGCTTGATTGTGGGGACCTCAGCATCCTTGCAGCTCTTTGTCCACTGAGGCTGCCTTCTTTTTCTGCCTGTTCTATGAAAGGTCTGACTTGAGGAGCAAACGTTGATCCCGTTTTGCTGATAATCCTTTCCCTCCGAAAACCACACTGATGCATCCAGCAAAACCAGCAAGTAAACAGGCAAGAAAGCTTTGAGTGGGGGGTGGGGGTGGGGTGGTGGTGGCAGGAGATCCCCATGCCAGCGCCTGCTTCCCACTGCGAGGCCCTCCTCCAGCCTTAGTTGGCGCTGGGCTCCTCTTGCTAAGACCCGCGGAGCTCAAGTTTGCCATGTGGGTTCACAGTGGGCAGGAGTCTGCAAACCAGCGAAGGAGAAGGCCGTTCTCAAGGCCAGAAGCCAGCTGTAGCCAAGGCCAGAGGAGGCGGGAGGAGAGACAGTCCATCCCTGGCGGGGGGTGGGGGGGGCTGCCAGGAGCAGAAGCTGTGGGGAGGGGCCTCGAGAAGTCATTGCAACAGGAGTCCTGATGCTGAGTCCGAGGAGGAAAAGGGTGAATTGTGACTTTTATGGCCAGAACAATGATTAATATCTTTTCATACTAAAATTATTAAAACGCACATCTCAATCATCTCTTGTAAAGATTATTATGCAAAATGTTTAGAATGTGTTGGGGGGTGTTTTTTCCCTGTCGCTCTGCAAAATGAAGAGCCTGGAAGGAAAGGGAACCAACAGGGTAACTTTGGGGCATCTAAATATTCACAGAGTTAGAGACCAACTTGGAAGACTTGGATACAACTCTACATTCTTTCATTGCCGCTCGTAAATTCTTAACAGGACCACAAGGGCTTGCACAACTGTGTGCCGTGAGCTCGAAAGTGCAGTGCACTCAATTTATCCCTCAGAATCTTTAACGTTGGCCTCAAATTTGGTAAATTGGATACGTTTATTAATCTAATTTTCAAAAGGAACTTTTAGGATAGAATCAGATCTAAAGAGCCCTAAAGAGCTCTCCAAATTTTATTTTAAGACTGACAGATTAAAATACAACTTTCTGGGCCTTCCAAATACACTTTTAAAAAGCATTACATTCAGTTTCTTAAAAACAGTAAAGGTAATTTCAGTGGATTCATTTAGCCTTTTAGCTGCTAAACGTACATTTTAGCAACTTTTTTTTTTATTGCCTGACACATAGTTAAACTGAAAACACACATCATTTTCCTTTATTTTGTGACTTCATTGTTCTCTCGGGCGTGTTGGGTGACACACACTCTCTCTCAATCGCAGGTTAGAGCAGGTGAACCGGAAACTCCCAGAGACGACAGAAATAGGGTTTTATTAATTCCCAAGGGTTACAAGGACGAATTGCCTACAAAGGTGAGGTTTTAGGGCTCTGGGAACAACATCCTTCCTGGGGCGGGTTTTTCCGCAGTGGTGACAATGAACCGACCCCCCCAGCACGCATGTGCAGGGCAGCCCTGTCACCTCCTGGGGGACCCGGCTGAGTCGAGACACCTGTTCCTAGGGACCCTGTCCTCCAGCATGGCACAGGCATGCAGGCTGCTCCGATGCAGGGGTTGGCTGGGTCCTTCCAATGGGGCCACTTGGCGACGGAAGCCTCAGGCATGCTGCCGTCCTTAGGACACCGCACAGTCCTTGCACTGAACACCTTTGGCGCCGTGGACTTCACACGTTCTGCAGTGCGGTCTCAAGCCAGTCACTTCCCAGCAACTTTCAAAGCCAATTACAGGAGGATACTATATTAGCAGAGTTTCTATGTTAAAACCGTCTGTCGTGTGTCTCTTTGAATCATCCTGTCTTCTCTAAACCATGAGAGAGGTCCGATCTGCATAGGCTTGGACGTCCTGACCTCAGCACACACCTGACGTCAGCAACATTTGAAAATAAGAGCATGAAAAGCTCATAGACAAACTGGGCAGATGTTTCCAGGAGAATCTATGTTCTATGTTTTCGTTTTTACATAAAAATGGTTTCTAAAAGCCTGACAAACACTTGAAAAGATAGATCTTCTGCAATCATTGGGGAATCACTTACCAGTTGCATGTGTTATAGGAGATGCTCGTCAGAAATGATGTGATTAAACAATATATCTTATATTAGTTGTATTCGATACCTAGTGTTAGCACATATCTAAAAACGAGTAAAAAGGTCAAGAGAAAACGATGAACATTAAACAGTGGAAAAGGCAGGAGAAAAAATACAAAAAAAAAGAAAAAGAAAAAAAGAAAATCCAGGTATTTCTCCCCGTGTAGATCACATCCAGTAGGAGAGACCTTTTAGAAACTTAAGATGTTGGGGAAAAGACGGCTGTAGTGCTTCTAATAAGAGAAAGCTACCACTATTTTAAATTGATTAAATAAATTTAAAAATAGTAAAGAAATAATATCTGACAATTGTATTAAAAGGAGTGAGTGGGTCCCAACAGAAATGGACTTTATTTCACAAGATCTACTCTCATCCCTAGTTGTCCTTTTTTTAATTCTAAAAACCCATTTAAATAAGAGCTCGGTTTTGAACATTGTTATGCATGTGGTTCCTTTTTCATTAAGACTTTCCCCCCACAGAAGGCATTTTCAAGTCCTTTTCAAAAGCTCTCCCACCAGACTTGCCTGTGAGAAGCAGGCAGAAGAGGGTCTGGCTTCTTCAGATCTGCAGACTTGGGCTCTCCCGGCAGGTCAGATCTCAGGAGAGGACTTTGTCATATGGAAATGTTTAACGGTCCGGCTCATAGCCTGTGGAGGCCGCCTTTTATCTTTGCAGGGTTTGAACATGATCCTTTCAAAGCCAGATAACCCAGGAAAGGCCTCGCAGTGAGTGCCCGGTGTGGGTTCCCAAGCCCCCGACGCAGGTCCCCTTGGAATCAGTTTCTAGAACCCGATAAGGAGGCTTTCCCGTTATGTTCTACTTGGGCTTCCCTGCAAAATAATGTGCTCTCAGCATTTTTTATTTTTAACCAGAAGAAGCAATTTTAAATTTGAAAAAAAAACCCAAAACATTAGCTATAAACTCAGGCTTTGAGATTTATGTGAATTTGCACATCTTTTAAGTATGTTGCAATATTTGAAGTCACCCTGAACACTCAACCTTATCCGCTTCATTTGAAGATCCCTTGCCTCTGATTCTCAAATCTACACACTCTGACTTCTTGGCTAACTTTAGAAAAAAAAAAGTTCATTTTTACTAATTTTTCACTAGCACTTTAAATGATAAAGACATTGCATTTAATACGGATGAGGTCAGGAGCAGATTGCTATTGGCCAGACTGCATCAACGTAGATTTTCCACTCATGACAGGAGAGTTTGCCCAAGAACCCGCCCTCCCCAGTCGTCCTGACGACCACTGCTTCTCTGCTACCTGGCAGGAAGGACCAGAATTGCCATACCCTCAGTCCAGAGCAGACTTTTTTTTTTTGTAAAACACAATAACAACTAATTTCAATAATGGAAGAATGAACTTTCAACTTATTAAGTTCAATAGACATAAAATTACTCTGTCACGATGCTGTAACAGTTTCTAAATGTTTCCTTTCAACTTCTGTTCTTAGCTGGTAGTGGACAGAGGATGAACCTTTTGTAGACCATCGCTGCTAAATTGTGTCTATGGTCAATTGATTTTGGACGAGGGTGCCAAGACCATTCAATGAGGGGAAGAGTAGTTTCTACAACAAATGGTGCTGGGACAACTAGATGGCCACATTCGAAAGGATGAAGTTGGATCCTTACACCGTTTACAAAATTAACTCAAGATGGATTGATGACCTAAATGTATGAACTAAAACAATAAAACTCTTAGAAGAAAACACAGGGGTAAATTTCCGTGGCTGTGGAATTGGTGGTGGATCGTAGGTATGACACCAAAAGCATGAGCAAAGTACCAAACGGCAAATTGGACTTCATCAAAATTAAAAACGTCTGTGATTGAAAGGATGCCATGAACAAATTGAAAAGACAATGGATAGAATGAGAGAAAATATTCACGAATTATATATCTGATAAGGGGCTTGTGCATGGAATACATAAGGAACTCTTATGCTCAAAAATAAAAGACATATAATTACATTTAAAAGAAGGACAAAGGATCTCAACACACACTTCCCGAAGGAAGATACACAAATGTGCAATAAACACATGGAAGGAAGTTCCATGTCATTAGCCATCAGTGAAATGCAGATCAGAACCACAAGGAGATAGCACTTCCCATCTACCAGGAAGGCTCGAATCCGAAGTCGGATACAAATGCGTGTGGGCATGAATACAGCAACATCAGAACCATCATACACTGTTGGTGGGAATGTACGACGGCACAGCCGCTTTGGAAGCAGCCTGGTGGTTCCTCCAAAGATTAAATCAAACATGGACTCACCATAGGACCCAGCAATTCCACGCCTATTAATACTCAAGGTAAACAAAAATGTTCCCCACACGAAAGCGGGAACACAAATGTTCACAGAAGCACGCACCGTCATAGCCGAAAGATGGAAACCACTCAAATGCACATCAACATACGAATGGATAAGCAAATATGGTCCATCCGGGGGACAGAAGACTAGTCCGCCACAGAAGGGAGTGAAATGCTGACCCAGGGTACAAGATGGATGAACCCCGAGGTTCATGAACATGAGGCCAGGCGAAAGAAGCCAAACAAAATGCCACATATTTTAGGATTCCAGTTATACAAAATGTCCAGAAGAGGCAAATTTATAGAGACTGAGAGCAGATGAGTGGTTTCTTAGGGCTGGGGCCATGGGGTCATAACAGAGTAAGAGCTAAACACTTTGGGTTTCTTTTGAGGTTCTGATATTGACTGCATATCAGTTGCCCATAATAAGTGCACCCAAAACTATCAAGTTGCACCTTTTAAATAGACGAATTATACGATATGTAGATTATATTTCAATAGAGCTGCATTAAAAAGAAGTCAAGGTAAACTCCTCACCCCGGCTGTACTACATGTGAACTCCCCGCAGTCCAAGAAAGCTCTACGCCACTCCCGAAGTGCCCTCCGAGATCTGAAACTGTGCTTGGCTGCCGTCAGCAGAGAAGGCAACCCTTCCAGTCCAGGACAGGCGGCTTTCTGTAGAAAATCCGAAGGCAACCTCCCAGGCCCCAGAGGCGAACTCTGTCCTGGGGTCCAGCCGTGCAGACTGAAGGATGTGAAGGACGCTCCCTCCCTCCCATGGGGAGCCCTGCACTCTGCTCCCTCTGCACCCTCCCCTCTGTGGTCTGCTCCCAGGATAGTCAGAAGACCTTCTCTCCGGGAAGTCATGTGAACGGAGCCAGGGGATCATGTCCCCTGGATTTGGGAAGAGTCTCCACAGTCCAGCAGTACCTGATATCACGATAGACGGTGGAGAGCACTCTAGGGCATCCACCTTGAAAGATTTCTCTCACTTCCAGCCTTGCTCACAGTCTCAACAGCTCCTCACTTGTGCAGCGACCACAAATGTTTCTGACTCAAGGCCACCAACATTTTGGCTGCCCCGGTGAACACAAGAGAGAGCGGATCCCACAGCTCTGGCCAGGTGCTGATCTGGATTTCGGGTCTGTGGAATGAATGCTATTGACCTGTCAACGTTAGCCATTCAACGTCTCGTCCCCTCCCCAAACTATGTGGCAGGATTTTCTGCCATTTATTTAAAGAGGCCAGGAGCTGAGTAGACAGAACGTCACAGAGAATTCCAACACCCATGGATATATTTGTGTGCATTGGAGCTTTTCTGCCACTTTGCTTCATGTACAAGCAGGAGATCGTTCTCAAGGGAGATTCATTCAAGAATTTGGCCACTTTTCCCGGAAGTCTACTCCTGAATTATTCTACCCCAACTTTAGAATTATAAAGAATGTAGGATATGCAATGAAAATTATAATGATCTATTTAAATGGACCCTGTGTGCCTAATGAAAACAAAACCTCTTGGCTTCCCATAGAGACCAGAAGATTAAAATTGTCTACACAAAAACTTTAAAATTTTTCCAAAAGAAAAAGAAAACAATGGGACTGCTGTTTTCGGTTTTTATTAAGCTGTGCACAGTGTTGGTGGCTTTGGCCCATTTAGACACCAAAGCCTCGTCCCAGGATCTGGTCTGGGATCTGACACTTGCAGCCTTGAGACTAACGGTCAGGTGCATGACAGTTGTGATGGCCCAATGTGACCCCACACAGCTGCTCGAAGAGGTTTTGCTCCCCAAATGTCTTCCTTTTTTCCTCTGCAGACGGCTGCTTATCCCCCAGCTTGTGTTTATCAGCACACCTGTGGGTGAGCATAGGCTGGAATGTTTGATGTGGGGCAAGTCAAGTTGTTTTTAAAAATTAAAAGTCATGAAACCTGCTTCCTGACTGGTGGTATTTGATCCTTAGCACTGGGCTCCCCAGCTCGTGCCTTAAAACACAGATCATCTTGGGGAGGAGGAAAGGAATAAAGGTAGGGAAGTAAAGAGCATTCATAAGCCCCTCTTTTGCTGCAGGCATTCTGTATATTGACCATTGCTTATTACCATCCTTTAGGATTGATCGTATTATTATTGCCATTTTAACAATGAGCAACGTGAAGCTAAAGATGTTTACGGAACTGGTCAAAGATCACGAGGAAGTTTACAGAACAGGACCAAGAAAAACCTGGCCATCATCGTCTTATGGTGTGCACATCAGTCCCCGACGGTGACTTTCATGCCCCTTGGGTTAGTCCAGGCATGCCTGGTTGGTAGAACTCTCGCNTTTCTTATTACGATCCTTTAGGATTGATCGTATTATTATTGCCATTTTAACAATGAGCAACGTGAAGCTAAAGATGTTTACGGAACTGGTCAAAGATCACGAGGAAGTTTACAGAACAGGACCAAGAAAAACCTGGCCATCATCGTCTTATGGTGTGCACATCAGTCCCCGACGGTGACTTTCATGCCCCTTGGGTTAGTCCAGGCATGCCTGGTTGGTAGAACTCTCGCCGGGGTGCCTTCCTCCGTGCGTCCCAGGCTCTTTGTTGCTCTTACCTTCTTCAAATGCTGTAGAGCCCAAGTGGCCGGTGTTCGGCTGGAGAGTGTGACCTGGAAATTGTGGTAACTGATGCCAGCATTCAAGTATACAGTGCTGCTGGGATGGTGGCCAGTCCATGGATTTGCTGCATGTCAGTTCTTGGGGGTCAGCTCTGGCACAGTAAATAGACTCCCGGGTGCCTGTCCTGCTAATTTCGTGTGTGAAATGGGCTTTTCTATGAACAGCCCCCGCAGTGCAGGCTTATTCCCTGGGTGGAGTCCAACTCCCTCCAGTGGGCTTCTTGGGGTGCCGGTCTCTATCACGTCTGACGTGGAAAGCCTCTGCCGTTGACAGGAGCCTAGAAGAGCCCCAGGACACCCTCACATTGTTCAGTATGAGCTCTTGCTCTTGCCTTTTAAAAGACTTCACTTTCTTAGGTTAAGCGGAGTTGAAAGGAAGGTACAGGGATCCACATAGAGCCCCTATCCCCACAGCAGCTCTGCCACCGTGACATCCCCGGCAGAGCGGCGCTTGTGTTATGATGCATGAACCCGTAGGAAAACAGTTGGCATTGGGTTCATTCTTGGAGTGGCGTGCCCCCTGAGTTTGGACAAAGGTCATGACACGTATCCACCACGTCGGTCCCATACGGAGTATTTTCACTGCTCTAAGAATCCTCCACCCACTCATCCCTTCTCTTTAACTGGGAAAGCCCTCATCCTTTGACTGTCTCCATAGTTTTGTATTTTCCAGAATGTATCTAGTTGGAATCATACAGTGTGGAGGCTTTTGGGATTGACTTCTTGCACTTAGTAATGTGCATTGAAGTTTCCTCCATGTCTTTTGGTCCTTGAAAGCTCGTTTCTTTTTGGTGCTGAGTAATATTCCACTGTCTGGATGCACCACAGTTAATGTATCTCTTCACCTACTGGAGGACGTCCTGGTTGCTCCCAAGTTCCGGCAATTATGAATAAAGCTGCTGTAAACATCCCCGTGTGGGTTTCAGCTCCTCTGGATAAACACCAAGGAGCACGATGGCTGGGCCGTATGGTACGAGTAGGTTGACTTTTGTGAGAGACGACCGGACCGTCTTCCAGAGTGGTTGTGCTGCCTCTTGTTTCCACGAGCAGTGAACGAGGGTCCCTGTGGCTCCGTCGTTGGTACTTGGTGTTGTCAGTGCTCTGGATTTTGGCCATTCCAATGTGCGCACAGTGGAGTCTCACTGTTATTCCTAACACTTGTTTTCACCAAGCTGCTCCATGTCATCGGGATAGATTTGCAAACACCCAATAGATCTAGAATATAAAGCCTTCTGAAACTCCTGGTCAGGTTTTGGTATTTTACTCCCTGTGATGTGCGTGTGTGTGCATGTGCATGTCTGTGTGCGCGCGTGTGTGTGTGTGCATGTGTGTGCGGGCGTGCATGTGTGCATGCGTGTGTGTGCGCGCGTGCGTGCGTGTGTGTGCGTGTGTGCATGTGTGCGCGCACGTGCATGTGTGTGTGCGCGTGCATGTGTGCATGTGTGTGCATGTGCATGTGCTTGCATGTGTGTGTGCATGTGTGTGTGTGCGCGTGTGCATGTGTGCATGTGCATGTGTGTGTGCGTGTGTGTGTGTTGCAGAGGTAGGGGGCGGATTCATAAACTAAAGGTGTCATTAGTTAATCTAACACTGACAAAGAAACATAACAGAGACACGCAGTATACCAAAGATGACAGCAACCTGATCTGGGAGTGACTGGACTGGAGAGTAAAGTGCCAGTCTCCAGGACAAGACTCCACACTGTCGGATGCTCATCTCTCCTGAGTTAATTTATAAATACTGTGTGATTCCGATCAAAATGCTAAGGTTCACCTAAAAGTCTAAACGGATGTTATAGTCGAGATAGTTTAAGAGAGCACTGGGAGCGATTCTCTACTTGCCAGACAGCCCAAGGCGTGCGAGGCTACGGTAAAGGCAGAGTGAGCAGAAGAGAGAGGGAGAAATGAAATAGTGTGGACATACCAGAAACGGTCTGAGTTATAACGAAATCTTCAGTGGATGATGCGTGAGGCATTTAAAATGATCCAGGAAAGGTCTCTGCGCAAAAGCAAACCCCAGACGGGCTGGAGCTCCATGCACGACGGGGACAGAGGACGTCTGTCTCCCTCGGAATAACGTCAGACATCGCACCCGTCAGNAATAACGTCAGACATCGCAGCCGTCAGAGACTGACGGAGCAGCTAATTAAAAAGGAAAGAAAAATCATTTGGTATGTAAACAATCAACACCATCGACAAGTTGACAGTCAAACAAGAAAACAGGACAAGGTCGCACCCCCCACAGCTGACAAAGGACTTTTATTCTTCATGTGGAATAACAAGAAAACCTACGATAAAGAAAAAATATAAATAACAATAAAAATGAGAATTGATAATAATCATGTTTTACAAAAGATAGAGGAGTGAGTGGACTTCTAAAAATATTCAGATTCACTAGAAATAAAAATAAAACTTAAAATTGTGAGATGAATTTTACCCCCAGATGAGCTTGGATTCAAAAGAACACCGCTGTTCAGTGCTGGCCATGGCGCTGGGAGGCGGGTGAGAGGTCCTTGACCTCTATCAAGGACGTGGCCTCGTGTTAGCACTCGTGTGTGTGCAAACTCATTTTGTTAAGTGTCTAAACAAATGATAGGACACCCACTAGGTAAGAAGGGAACATTTTGCTTACTACATAGGTACTTATTATCCCCCGCAGAGTATGCACGTGTAGCTACAACAGACACGTAACGAAAGAATCGTGTTTCTAGTGTTAGGATAGTAAAATTGGGAGTTTGTTTAAAATCTGTTTTCTGAGCTGCCGTGTTTTTTGGCATCGAGTATATTCTGATAACATATGAAACGCTCTTTGAAAAAATAAATGCTTTAGTTCATGGAGAAGTAATTCAATAAGTAGCCATAATATAAATAAATGCATAATTCAAAATAGGATGCAACTGATTGTTTATTCGTTAAATAACCCTTATACTTCTGAAAAGAGAAAGTACGAGTCCAATAGTACAAGAATGAATCTCAGCACACACAGAAAACAGGTACAGCTGAATTTCTCCTTTTCGGTGTCTCCATGGCAGGACATAAAGGGCGGAACAATCCCATGTTTTGGAATGCATGTTCGCTTTTGCAGGGCTTGGGAGGTCTTATTCCGCCGGATCGCGCTGATTCCTGGAGGCAGAGTTCTTGCAGGAATCCAGCACAATTGCACGTTCTTCATCGTGGGGCCGTGCGCTGGATCTGTGAACTGGATGCGTGGGAACCCTCGCAGCACCGTGATTTTGTTCGGGTCTGAACAAAAACATGCAGCGAGAGTGCATCACGCGGAGAGGTGAGTGAGTGTGAGCCCGCCTCCGTTACCTCTTTGAGAAACCGGGCTGTCTAACCCAGACATAAGGATGCCAAAATCCACCCACACAATGGACTTATTTTAGTTCGGGGGCAAGTCTTACGGCCCACTTTCTGCTGAGCTACCACGGGGAACAAGCTCACAATTCCTCTGGATGAGTATGGTTTAAAAAAAACCTTACTAAAATATTTTCTGATTCTATAGCATTTGATAAAGTCAGGGAGTTTTTTGATGTGTTTTCTTTTAAAGTGAATGGGTGCTGTTTTGGCAACTTTGATATTTCATTCGAAGGGAGTATAATAAACTGTTTTCTTTGTATTGATTGAAGAAATATGGTGCTTATTTTTTTGCTCGGTTTTCTAGTAGTTGTTCAATAGGGTTAGAGGGCAACGCCATCTGTTTCCTAACAGGACATTTTGTGTAAGATTTGCAAGTCCTACAGGCACCTTTAAGCATGGATAAATACGCACTCTTGGTTTCAGATGGCTAGTTTTTTACTACCAAAGGATGATTATGTTGTGTGCCTTGAGACATTGGCCATAATATATTTCCTGTCCCTTTATTGCATTTTGGAATCATAAACAATGACTGTTTGGCTCAAAGCCATTTATTCAGCCCAAAAAGACATTATTTGCACAACAAAAATCAATAAAAATGTTACTAGGTCTGGCTGGATACTTTGCTTAACTGTGATATTTGTCTATCACTGATGGCATACCATCTCTCGCAGGAGACTGGGGCCAAAACACAGCTATCGATCCAGTCAGCGATGATGGATACTGGCATTTGGAAAGAGCTGCTGTAGAGAATCTCGATTAAAAAAATATTTCTAGGTTTTGCCTGGAGCAGAGTCAAGATAAGCCGACTGAGGAGATTTTCTCTGTTCTGCTGGGTTTCTCCCTCTTGTGGTGAAGAAGTGCCCGGACCAAAGTCATTACGGAAAGAATTAAGTCAATCTCTGTTTAGCCAAAGGCTTTGGCATCATATCAAGCTTAGCTGGTTTAGACCCCATCCCCTGTCCTTTTCATCACCTCAAAGCTTGGGGAAAGCATTTTATAGACACCGAGGGTGGGGAGGTGCCGGGTAAGGCTCTGGTCTGCCTTTTCTCTCTTTCTACGTTATCTGTTTACGTCTAGAAAAATAGGACCAGCTCTTCCCCCACATAATTAACTATGCAGCAGCACTTTTGAAATGAACAATTTAGTTAAGACTAAAGTTGTTAACTGAAACCGAGCCGGCTGAGTGATACAGAAAACATACCGAATAGGCGATAGACAATTTATTGCCGCGAGCTGGAGGGAAAAAAAAAAAGTGATATATTATCCTCCAGTCTCATAAATTTAAAATATGAAATTGTTTTTCATTTTTCACTTGCTATCTCCCCCCCCCCAGCATAAATCTGATCCATGGAGCCATGGTGAAGGTGGTAGGAGGTGGAAAATATTTTTATTTTATTTTACTCCATTGCACTTTATTTTATGTATTTGTGTATTTATACCACACCTTTTCCAAAAAGACTTCGTGGAAAAAAATGGAGCTATTTGACTAGAGGCCAGTGTTCACAGCGGCCAAGGGTGGACACCCGTGCTGCCCTCAGCGGGGTGGGCAGCTGCTCAAATGCTCGGCTCCGCGGCGGCTCGGAGCAGGTTCCAGAGCCGGGCTCCGTGCGCCCCGGCCGGGATGACCCCGGAGGGGACCCCCGCGGGGACGGCTCCTGGGGTTCTCCCACTGGCCTGAGAGACTGCTCTTTCTTTCAACCGTTCAGACCCCAGCGGACAAGTCCGGGGGCTGCTGTGTGTCCTTGCTCCACTGTTTGTGAAGGGCTGTCCCCCTTCTGCTCTTAAACCATGGACTCTGGTCCTAAGGTCCATGTGTGTTTCTATGATTAACTATTAGTATTTTTAGTCTCCGAAATCTCTGTGTGGGTTGTGAATGAGTAGAATTCACAGTTAACGAAAACCCAATGCATATTGCCAGTGCCGGCTCTTCTCAGGTGGGAAACTCGGCTGGTGGTTTAGATCCAGTTGGGACTTTTGTGGACGTGGCTCCCAGGACTGCTTCCTGCACGTGCTCTATGCCACGACTCTGCCTAGTGTGCGTGAGTTTTACACTAATGACATTCGAGGTTTTCTTCGTCTTTTACATCATGTGTGACTTTCTAGACTTGTGTTGTGGCTACATTTGTCAGTAGACAAAAAAATATCGTATCACAGTAATTTAGAGCATATTTTAAGGAGGTGAAATGGCTGACAACCACTGAAATCGCTGTGGTAACATTTTCTGTTTGCGGAAAGTATATATATGTATCGTACATATCATGTATATTACAAATGTATGTTTGCGGTGTGTGTGTGTGTGTGTGTGATTGTCAATGCATTTGCTACAATGTGCTCATATAAGTCTGTTTTCCACCATGCTGGGTTTGTTCCTGGTAATGTGCTCAGATGAACAGACCTTTTGAGGTTAGCAGTTCCAAGGACTGCTCAGCCACCGTTGTCACATGCGTTAGAAAAACCGGCCCCAAAAGCTCTTGGTGGAGCTCCGTCCACCTGGTGACCCCCCTGCACCCTCCTGCTACTTTCCTAGACATGCATGATCACCAGTGATGAAAAACGTACTCCCCTTTCATCTTGCAATAGAGAAAAACCCAGCAAGGCTTCGAATCTGAAGCAGATGCCCTTTAAACACTGCGAGACAAACACAAACCCGTGGCTTGTTCCCCATGTAGCAGCTCGTTCCAATTTAATAGGAGAATAAATGCTATGAAGCTCCTTGTAAATGACAGTGAACAAATCAATTCGGCCCCAAATAGATTTTTGTGTTATCCTGCTGGCTCTCCTAAAATTTAAATGGGCTTTAAAAGTGTCTATTTTGCAAGTTGAGGAACAGGCTGGCTGGTACTTTTTCTTGCTCCCATCACCTTATTTGAGCAGTGATTCTTTTTTTACGATTCATTCTCATCTTGATTTAGCCTGTTTCTTTTAGCTCCTTTGAGTTGTTGGCTTCATATTAATGGCTTCCATGTGAGATCTTAATTTTCATTCCTGGTAAAATGGGTAATGGTCTCTTCCTTCGATAGCAGAGTCCCGGGCTGCGAATTGGACACGGACGTGCTTGCGCCTGGGAGGGGTTCCAAGAACAATAGATTGTGGATGTTGTTGTTTTTAATCAACTGAGAAACCACCCTAATTAGAGGACTTTAACACATATTTGTTGAATGACTGTTGAAGTGAACGTGTATTTAGCTGAAGTTTAATGCTAAATCTAGTTAAGTTAATTGAAGCTAAATTGTCTTTTCAATGACTAATCCAGTGGAGGGTGAATGGTAAATTATCTTCATTTGAACAACAAAAGACCACCAGCCAGGAATTATTTTTGGCAAAGGGAGGGCCAAGGATCCTGTCTGTTTTGCAAGCAAATCCGTCCTCAGCGGAGATGGCTTCTTGATTTTTCAGCAACGCCTCCCTTCTCTCCCCTGGCCGCGCAGTTCTGTGCTGTTATTAGGGGAGGGGGACAGGGGGCGGGGGACAGGTGAAAAATTCGTTCAGCATGTAATTCATTAGCAGATGTAGGACCTTGACGAAATATTGTATTCAGATGATGCTTGAGAAATCTAAACAGCGAGCACAGCACGTGGAAGAGATTGAGTAAATACTTTTCTTCTCCCAGATCGATTCTATTGATTGTCATTAAAGCAGCGAGCTCAAAACAATGAAGTGGTTTCTAATTTCCAGGCTCCAGGTGGAACCTGCTCTGCCTCTTCCTCTTTCCAGTTAAGAGCATCATTAAATGTAAGAGNTTTAATAGGAGAATAAATGCTATGAAGCTCCTTGTAAATGACAGTGAACAAATCAATTCGGCCCCAAATAGATTTTTGTGTTATCCTGCTGGCTCTCCTAAAATTTAAATGGGCTTTAAAAGTGTCTATTTTGCAAGTTGAGGAACAGGCTGGCTGGTACTTTTTCTTGCTCCCATCACCTTATTTGAGCAGTGATTCTTTTTTTACGATTCATTCTCATCTTGATTTAGCCTGTTTCTTTTAGCTCCTTTGAGTTGTTGGCTTCATATTAATGGCTTCCATGTGAGATCTTAATTTTCATTCCTGGTAAAATGGGTAATGGTCTCTTCCTTCGATAGCAGAGTCCCGGGCTGCGAATTGGACACGGACGTGCTTGCGCCTGGGAGGGGTTCCAAGAACAATAGATTGTGGATGTTGTTGTTTTTAATCAACTGAGAAACCACCCTAATTAGAGGACTTTAACACATATTTGTTGAATGACTGTTGAAGTGAACGTGTATTTAGCTGAAGTTTAATGCTAAATCTAGTTAAGTTAATTGAAGCTAAATTGTCTTTTCAATGACTAATCCAGTGGAGGGTGAATGGTAAATTATCTTCATTTGAACAACAAAAGACCACCAGCCAGGAATTATTTTTGGCAAAGGGAGGGCCAAGGATCCTGTCTGTTTTGCAAGCAAATCCGTCCTCAGCGGAGATGGCTTCTTGATTTTTCAGCAACGCCTCCCTTCTCTCCCCTGGCCGCGCAGTTCTGTGCTGTTATTAGGGGAGGGGGACAGGGGGCGGGGGACAGGTGAAAAATTCGTTCAGCATGTAATTCATTAGCAGATGTAGGACCTTGACGAAATATTGTATTCAGATGATGCTTGAGAAATCTAAACAGCGAGCACAGCACGTGGAAGAGATTGAGTAAATACTTTTCTTCTCCCAGATCGATTCTATTGATTGTCATTAAAGCAGCGAGCTCAAAACAATGAAGTGGTTTCTAATTTCCAGGCTCCAGGTGGAACCTGCTCTGCCTCTTCCTCTTTCCAGTTAAGAGCATCATTAAATGTAAGAGCAAACAGCACATTGAGAGGCCAAGTGTTTTATTAATTCATCATCAGAATTATCTCCGTGCATTAATATTAACAGCCTCAAATTGGATTTCATTTAAGAGGTGAAATAAATATGCAGATAGTAAAAGCCTGAACAGCCCGAGAGCCTCGTGATGGGCATTCACCTGGGGCTCTGTCGCAGGAGGGCTGCAGTCACACCTTCCTCCCCGGGCCAGCTGCCTGGAGGAGGAGTGGGCGCCGGAAACGCCCGCCCCCNGATAGCAGAGTCCCGGGCTGCGAATTGGACACGGACGTGCTTGCGCCTGGGAGGGGTTCCAAGAACAATAGATTGTGGATGTTGTTGTTTTTAATCAACTGAGAAACCACCCTAATTAGAGGACTTTAACACATATTTGTTGAATGACTGTTGAAGTGAACGTGTATTTAGCTGAAGTTTAATGCTAAATCTAGTTAAGTTAATTGAAGCTAAATTGTCTTTTCAATGACTAATCCAGTGGAGGGTGAATGGTAAATTATCTTCATTTGAACAACAAAAGACCACCAGCCAGGAATTATTTTTGGCAAAGGGAGGGCCAAGGATCCTGTCTGTTTTGCAAGCAAATCCGTCCTCAGCGGAGATGGCTTCTTGATTTTTCAGCAACGCCTCCCTTCTCTCCCCTGGCCGCGCAGTTCTGTGCTGTTATTAGGGGAGGGACAGGGGGCGGGGGACAGGTGAAAAATTCGTTCAGCATGTAATTCATTAGCAGATGTAGGACCTTGACGAAATATTGTATTCAGATGATGCTTGAGAAATCTAAACAGCGAGCACAGCACGTGGAAGAGATTGAGTAAATACTTTTCTTCTCCCAGATCGATTCTATTGATTGTCATTAAAGCAGCGAGCTCAAAACAATGAAGTGGTTTCTAATTTCCAGGCTCCAGGTGGAACCTGCTCTGCCTCTTCCTCTTTCCAGTTAAGAGCATCATTAAATGTAAGAGCAAACAGCACATTGAGAGGCCAAGTGTTTTATTAATTCATCATCAGAATTATCTCCGTGCATTAATATTAACAGCCTCAAATTGGATTTCATTTAAGAGGTGAAATAAATATGCAGATAGTAAAAGCCTGAACAGCCCGAGAGCCTCGTGATGGGCATTCACCTGGGTCTCTGTCGCAGGAGGGCTGCAGTCACACCTTCCTCCCCGGGCCAGCTGCCTGGAGGAGGAGGGGGCGCCGGAAACGCCCGCCCCCGCCGCCGAGCCTCCAGCCTGCCCGATGAGGCTCAGGAACAGCGGCGGGGACTCACGGGCCGGGTACAGGAGCTCCGGGTGCAGGTGGGTGTCCTCGGTTACCTCTGTCTTCCTCACTGCGCATTCAGCACAGAGATGATACCAGTGCCCATTTCACAGGCGGCAACGTGTCTTGATCTTCCTTGCGTAGATCACTTGAGGAAAACAGTACGCGAGCTCTTGCTGACATTCTGCGTGAGGAAGAGCTGTGGAAAGCAGGAGGTCAGTCATTTCTGTACAAACAAAACAAGACAAACCTTTTCCGTAGATAACTTCACGCCCCGATGGAGTGGGAAGAACAGAAATGGGGTCATACCGAGGTGTACCGAGGCGACAGTTTCCAGGACAGACATAAAATTCTCTGGTTTTTGTTAGGAAGTCTTTGATATAATTGAAGTTAAGTGGAACGTGCTTTGGGTATTTGTAAACGATGCGTGTAGTTTTCTAGGCAGGTCCGTCCGTTTGCCGGGTCGGCCGCCACGAAGATCCAGGAGCTGGTTGGCTCACGGCAACAGAAATCACCAACTCGCCGTCTGGGCGCCCTGCGTCTGGGCTCAGGGTGAGGACAGGGCCGCCTGCACGCCCTCTGCGACCCTGGCTAGCTGCTTCTCCTCCCTCTTTCAGCCGCTGCTGGTGGTGACAGTCCCTGAGCTCCTTGGCTCAGGCTGCTCCACTCCAGCCCCTGCCGCCCATGCACATGGCCTCCTACTCCCTCTCTGACTTCTTGCAAGAACTCCGGCCCTACTGGATCCCGCCCGCCCCAAGGACTCAGTCTTGACTGTACCTGCAAAAACCCTCTTTCCAAATAAGGTCACATTCACAGGTACAGGGAGTTAGGACTTTGACCTATCTTTTGTGGGCAGGACACAATCCTTCTGATAACACTAGGATACATTAAAGGAAAAAGACATGTTTGTAAATCAGTATACTAGAGCTGCGGGAGCGGGCCATTGCATACCTGGGGGAAGGTACAGGTACTCAGAGAGAGGAGGGAGAGGCGGCTAACGGTGACCTTGCAGGTGCTGAAGGATGGCACTCACCTTGGCCCCCAGAAGGGCTGGAGCTCTGATCACATTGGAGAAGGCCCACCTCCCAGCTGTAGCGTGAACGACACAGCCCTAAGGGGCCGCACCAACGCTCCCTCGGCACACAGATCCCAGCCCTGCCTTGCAGGCCTATCTCAGGAGACTCCAGACCTCACAGGGAGCTGCCCAGGCTGAGAGGGTGGCCCTGGGTGCGGGCATGCTGCCTCAGGAAGGCTGCAGGGGCCAGAAGATTCTGGGTCTCAGGGGGCAACGTGAAGAAAGGAAGCAGAGAAGTGAAGTGCTTTCAAGCAGCCTGGCCTCTTTCTCATAATTTTGTGAAAGGTTTGTCTTTTGCTCAATGTAATCAGTACTGTTTAAAATCCTGCCCTTCTTTGGGCAGATGTGGTCTCTGTTCAGGTGCTGTGGGGTTTTGACAATTTGTACCCCAAGAGAATGTGGTTTTATTGTGCAGTATTCAACATGGGGGCAGCGATGCTCTTACAACCCAGGGGGGCATAAGAGAAGTACCACCCTGCTCCCTTCCCGACCAAGAACACCTGCTAATTCCTCATTGCAGACCCGGGAGGCCCTCGGGGTGTCCGTTCCAGCCTGGGCCCCTCAGCTCAAACGCATTTCAACCTCCCTCTAGCTGTGCCAAACTAGATTGCTGGAATTACTCCCTGTCCTTTAACTGCCTTATTTAAAAAAAAAGAGAGAGAGAGAGGAAATTCTTATTCACCCACCTCAGAACACGGAGATACTTGCATTTAAAGATTAATTTATTGTATTATAATGCATTCTCCTGATAGAACATTTTAGAATAGACACACATATATTCCAACATAATGGATGATTTTTTTCTTAATTTGTATTTCAAATGAGGAGTTAATGATTTCTGAGGCTGGAAACTGAAACAGAAAGGAAATGAACAGAATCCTATAATTAATTTAACCATATACGAAAGTAGACTTTTGGGGAGGAGAATCACAATGAAAGTGCTTTTTATATATAATTTCTTTCCTAAATGATTAAAAATAATATTGTATTAGGAAGAGGAGTTTTTAAGATAAACTCCCTAATCAAAGTTCCTATACAAACAAACACTTTAGGGACTTGAAACTCAATATTCCTATGGTTCAGTTAAAGAATTCCGACCTCAAGTAGAGATGTCTCTTCAATGTCTGTGTAGTTTTTCAGTTGTTTGAGCTTTGATTGATGGGCCAGGGAGTGGTTTATGATGATTTCTTGAAATAAAGCCATACATTTGCTATAAATTACACTCATATTAGGTGGGACACTGGAGCACCAGAGCACCAAGGACAGTGCACGGTTTCCATGGCAACAGGGCAGGGCCTGGCTCCCAGTCAGGGCCTCAGTGGGGTTTGGGAGGACCTGTGGGCACAGGCAGTCACTTGCTGAGGACAGCCCTTTGAGTGTGGGCACAGACAGGAGACAGTGCCTCTGCCCAGACCTGCCTGGCAGGATCTGTGACACCTGTTGATCAAGAATGAGTGACCAAATGGGTCCGCGGCCCTGTCCTTTGTGTAATTTGGAACTGTCACTTAACCCTTGATGATTTCTGTCATTCTTGATCTATTCTTGTAGCAGAATCTTTTTTTAGATGCAAACCTTCTGTTTCTATTGTAAAGAAAGAAAACAAGCAGAATCCTGTAATTAATTTAACCATATAGAAAAGTAGACATTTGGGGAGGAGAATGCGGTGCTATGTGTGCACGGGAAGGCATTTGGGCTTTGAAAAATGCATACATACACATATACACACTCCCCACACACACAAAAATACATATATGCATGCGTATGAATGCACACACACGTGTGTATGATTTAAGCTTTTGTTCTCCCCCAGATACTTTACAAACATTTCTCACTATGAATAAGAGGTGAAGCCCATGCTGACGAATTGTGCAGCTTCCCCAACTGCCAATCCTCGGCGCCNCCCCGGCCCCCCCCCCCCCCCACCGCTGCCACTGCGGACCCTCCGTGCTGACCGTCCGGGACGAGTGTGTGGATTTATGCAGCACAAATGGGACAGAGTGTTCTTCTTGCTTTCCTCCTTGTCATGGAGGGGACATTGTTTTTGGAGACTGCTCACAACAGTTTTGCTCACTCCACAAGGCCATGTGTCCCCCACTCCTGGCTGTCCTGAGGACCTATGCTTTCTTGCATGGCTATTCTCCCACTCGTGGTCAGGCAGAACCAGGATCTGGTCTTCAATTCCATACGTGGACATATGCTTCACTTCAAATGTTGGTCGCTTCAAACAATACAGATGCATACATGTAGATACTGTCTTAGACGTTGGTGATCTTAATTATTTAGAATAGATTGCCAGGAGTCAGACCGCTAGACCAAAAAGTATGTTATTTTGATTTTTATAGGCAATTCCAGATTGCTTGTCAAAAGTCAAACAATTCACAGCCCCACAAAGAATGTATGGGAGTATCTTTCTTTTTCCTGGCATTCCTGCATAGCACGAAGATATATTTTTTAAAGTTTTCTTTCTTTTTTTTAAGCTATGAGTTATTTAATACATTGTTTGTAAATTTCCAAGTTTTGTGATTTCCTTAAAATGCTCATCTGTTTTTTCTTTTATTCTTGAAGGATTTGGCTTACATGACTCTATTGGGGACTAGCATTTATTAACATTTTCTTAAGGATGTCTCTAATGCATACAATTTTTGTGATATTTTCCTGTTTGAAAAGAATAGACACACTCTTCTGGTTGTACTCAAACCTCACAATCATATTCAGGCCAGGATTATCATTGGAAGCAAAAGTGTATCCTTATTTGTTTGGGGGTTACTTCATCTGAGCAAAGAATGTTCAAATAGTTCTCCTTGTATTTCAGCGAACTTTTGCTTGATTTCAAAGTTTCTTTGTTAGAGGAACATGTTTTATTTACTTGTAACTCCTTGGTAGATTTTGTGTTTATACATACAGCAAGCTGCGTAATAACAAATCCATTTGTTCTTGTTAATCACTGCTTGCATGAACCCTATTTTCTCTGATAGCTTCCTGATTACCATTTCCATGCCAGATTGCTTCTTGATTTGCATTGGGTCACTCGTGGTGGGCAGCCCCTGACAAGCTTACAGATGATCATCACTCCTGGCATCCAAGTCCTTGAAGATGGGCTTCATCTAGTGACTTGCTTTTAAGGAGCAGAACCTGGCAAAAGTGATGGATTGCCATTTCCAAGATGAGGTTATAAAGAGTCATGCTTTCCCACTGTCCCTGGCTCTTCTCATTTGCTCCCTCTGATGAAACAAGCTGCCGTGTTGTGAGCTACCCCATGTAGCAAAAACCAGCCAGCAAAGAATGCAAACCTGCAGGCCAACAACAAACAAGGAACTCAATCCTGTCGACAACCACTGAGTGAGTTTGTGTCCTGCCCCTGAGTGAGTTTGTGTCCTGCCCCGGTCGAGCCTAAGATGAAACCACAACCTTAGGCAACCTCTTGACCACAACAGTGGGAGATCTGAAACCAGACAGCTCAGCTCAGCCTCACCCAGACTCCCGGCTCAGGGGCCAGGACATAATAACTGTCTACCATTTTAAGCTGAGTTTGGGGGTGATATTTTACACAGCAATATATAATGAAGACACAAAATGAGCATAGTTGGGAAGCCTCTCCAATGTTGGACTCTTTCTTGAAATAGTTGAGTTTAACCAATCCCATGTAATGATCTCATTGCCCTTGGGTATCTTTAGACTCATTTTTGTTGCCTTATTTTATGTTGGCAGTTCTCTTAAAATTTTAACATGTGAAATTAAGTTAGGTAAACACACTTTAAATTGCGTTGTTCTATGAATATCTAAACTCAGTACCTGTCCTTACTATTCTGCACAAAGCATTAGTGTTAGAAATAACTTAAGCAATAGCTGTTTGAATCAGTTATGGTCTCATTATGACTCAAAGAGTACTTGTATGTAAAGATCGATTTTCCTGATTTCTGAGTTTGTCATCATTGTTTAAACCCTGCGTTTTCCTTGCCTGAGTATATTCTCAAGGAATATTTTCTCAGTGGCCATCTGAGTCTGCTACTCAATATGTTTGACAAAGTCTACCAACACTGCCATTTTTTGTTTTCACACATTAAAGGCTTATCTTATTTGGTAAATGGTCCTAGGTTTAAAACATAGATATATATTTTACTTTTATTTGCATTTATTTTATGCAGAATTTACTCCTAGCCCATAAGCTCTCGTTTCTTCGGGTTCTTTCGGGGCGTCTCTTTCTTTTGTGCAACGTCCTCTTCTGCTTGAGGAGAAATCTGCTCTTTTCCATCAGGATCATCTCGATGTGGCAGGGAGAGCGCATGTGGTTAATCCAACCATGAGCCCTGTAAGTTCTATACCATATCTTGGGGGCTTTATTCACCTGGAAGTGCTCAGAGACCAGAGAACCTACATCGAAACCCGTAAGTTCAGCATTACTCTCTGCATTTTTAAGCATGTGCAGTAAACGTTTAGCACTGTTTTGGGCCACTGACTCACTGTTTGGCCTGGGCACACCTCCCAGCTCCACCACCACAGTGAGGGAGAGGCACACACTGCTTCTGCATAGTGACGTCTTTCAGATACTGGGTGGCCTTTAGGATGTGCATACCCTTGATGGCCTGGGCACTTTCATTTGTGTTACCAAAGTGAACACAAAGATTTGACCTCCTGATTTGCATGGTTTTGTAGGGTTTTCTGGGTCGTGTGAAGAGCAAGCCATCTTGAGAGATCACCTCTCCAGGTCACTTCAAAATATCTTATTCTGAGCTTCAAAGCCATAAGTATTGTCACGTAGCAAAGCAAGGAGAAGTCTGAAGCCAACTTAACTCTTACTCATTTTTCAGACATTTAGTTAGTTTTTTTTTTAAAAGACTTTACTGTTTTCTTTTTATCTGTGCAGTTCTAAAATTTCATCAAGGTATGCCTTTAGAAGTAGGTAAACCTCTTAGAATTTATGATACTTAACCTCGTGTGTCTGCGTGTATGGCGTGGCAGAACACAGGCAGGTGTTTTAATCTAAAATATTTAAATTAAAATTTCTGGGAAAATTTCTTCTCCTCCTCCTCCTTCTTTCTACTGATATTTTAAGATAAATTCCTGCCCTCTGCTTCCCCTGGAACTCCATTGAGCACACACTGTAACTTGTGCACGTACTTGTCAGGGCTCCTAGGGGCTCTGGGTGTTCGTGGTTTTGAGTGACATGAATCTCGCAGCTCCCTGGATTTGACCCTCATCCACATCTACTCTTCTATTCTGCTTGTTCAATTCAATTTATTAAGAACTTATTAGTTTTTTTGTTTTGTTTTGTTTTTGGATCTCATCTTCTTTGTATGTGATTTCCTCTTTAATCTCTCTTAGCACATCTGTTTTAATTATTTTAAAGATTTTTTCTCTGTTTTATTCTGCTCTCGGGTTTTGATTCTCCTGTTATTTATATTAAAGTTTCTCTTTTATTGTGTTAGTTTTTCTAAGTGTTTGAAAGTTTTGGGTTGTTTGCTTCTATTTACATTGAGGACAGTTTTCCCCACAATGCAACTGATTTCCCAGACTGGCATTGTTTCTCTCTTAGTCTCCTGTTTCATGGTATTTATTTTTCTCTCAATTTGGAATATCTCTGGAATTACTGTCATCTTTGTAGGAAGTTTGTCTTGTATTTGGGACTATGATTTCTCACTCTTATGTTCCCCAAGTTGGTTGGTCATCTAAGAATTTACCAATTCATTCATGGGGACAGCATGCTGCTGGCCTTTTGTTGTGTATAATGACCTGCAGGATTTCTTTCTGTGCTTGTCATTTTTATAAAATTTGTCTGAAAGGACACATACTCAATGTTCCTTCCTAAGTCTCTCTCTCCATGAAGACAGTCCCATTGTTAAGATGCCATGTGCTATTGGGGGAAAAAATCATTAATATTACCAATAGTGATTTCTCTTATTCAAAGCTTCCTGGAAGATTTGAAATCACATAAAATTTATTTGGATATGTTCTGTTACTCTCTCCAGGCAACTTTTCTAGCTCGGTCAAAAAGACTAATCACAACCAATTCCACATTCTTGCTATCAAAAATTTGATTATTGATAGTCTTATTTAATCATATATATTGTACTAATTAGTATTGTCATATACTTAGTATTTACGATTATCCATCCATTATCTACTCTGTATAGAAAATCATTCTGATTGAGCTGTTAGAGCGTTCCACCCAGGCCTTTGGCATCTTCTCCAGATCCAATCACTATAAAAGTACAGGCTCCTTTGGGGATAGAAGCAAGCCAAACCACCCGGTTCTCCTCTGAGAGTGCACCTGAGCTGGGCAGATGGCAAGTCTAAAGACAGGTGAGAGGCACCTTTCCCTTCAGTTTCCCCCCAAAACCAGACACAGCAGTGCAGAGGCCACAGGGTTAGGCAACAATGAGTCAGTGGACATCATTCTCCATGGTGTCCTTCTGTGTCCTCAGGGAAACATGTGTGGAGGTCATCAGGTCTCAGCTATAAAGGGGGCCAGAGCCCTGGCCTCCCTAACTTTAAAATCATTCGCCTGAGTGGACCAACCCAATACCACAAGGCAACACCTTGCTGGACCTCAGTTAGGCGTTTCCAAGGTTGCTTCCCATGGTTGGCCATCTGTGTTCCCCAAAGGAAGAGTCTGTGTACTGTGGCATGGATTCCGGAGGACCAAGGCCCAGGGGTATCTGTTCTGGAAAATTGAATCTGCGTTGGCCATATGGACAACAGAAACTGGCTTAGAAAATAATAAGATGTGGACTAATAAAATCTTACTCCGTTCCCCATCCCAGATTTTCAGATGAGCTGCAAGCACATTCCACAAAATGCATATGACATGAGTCAGTGGAATAGGGCCATCTCTACCGAGTGTCTAGGCCAGCTAGGAGACACACTGGGAACCCACAAGACTGCCATACACTGTCATGGAAAAAAAGACTAATGAAGGGATAATGAATATAGAAATTCAAATTTATTATGTAGGAAATATATAATGGAGCATCTATATCTAGAAAAATTAAAAATTGATCCTAATCATTGAGACTTTAAAGAATGGAAATTACATATAGCAATTAACAAAGCAGGAAAATAGCTGACATTCAACTTATGAAAAGTAAGTAAAAGTCACTGGAGAATTTCCCATGAATGCTTTATCTGCTATAGCTGAGATTATTTCCCCAAAGTTTCAAGGCGATTTATATCATAAATGCAAAGAAAACTAAAATAATCCTTTGCTTTTTGACAAGGTAAGGAAGTATATTTAAAACTATTCCAGAGTAAATGCTGACAAGCACACGCATACTATATATCCTGTATGTGTGTGGCTCTTATTAATGTATGCACTATATGTGTATTATGAAACAATTTTAAACCATAGATTTTTTTTAAATGAAAATTACAACTCTAACATATTTAAGGTTTTTTAAGATTTATTTTTTAAAGGAAGAGTTTTAAATTCCCAGCAATATTGAACAGAAGGTATAGATATTTCCCATGAGTCCCTTGCCCCTCCCCCCACACGTAGCCTCCCCCACCATCAACATCCCCTCCATAGTGATACATTTGTTACAGTTGATGAGCCTGCATGGACATGTCATCGCCACCCAAAGTCCATAGTTTACCCAAGGATTTAATCTTGCTGTCGTGTATTGTATGGGTTTGGACAGATGCATAATGGCATGAACCCACCATTATAGTGTCACACAGAGTATTTCACCGCCCTGAAAACCGTTTGTGACCTGCCTATTCATCCTTCTTCCCTGAACCCCAACAACCACTGATCTTTCTACTGTCTCCACAGTTTTGCTTTCCCCAGAGCGTCACAGAGTTGGAATCCTACGTGTATGGTAGCCTTGTATCTAGTAATATGCACTTCAGATCCCTCCATGTCTTTTTATGGCTTGGTAGCCCATTTCCTTTTATCCCTGAATAACATTCGATTGTCCAGATGGACCCCAGGTTATTCATTTTCCTACTGAAGGACAACTTGGTTGCTTCAAGTTTTAGCAGTTATGAATAAAGCTGCGAAAAACGTCCACGTGCTGGTTTTTCTGTCGACCCAAGTTTTCAGCTCTGTTGGGTAAATGTCAGAGTGCAATTGTTGCATCATATGGAAAGAGCACGTTTGCTTTTCTAAGAAACCACCAAACTGTCTTCCGCAGAGTCTGTCGTATCAGTTCCAAAAATAAAGTTTCTTTGATGATGCAGAGCTGTAACTTTAAGTTTCATAATTTCTAATACATTTTTCCAAGTCCCAACACCTTTTCACCTTGTTAGTTTTCCAACTGTTGGCAAATTTCATCTAGGGGAGGGGACAGGAAAACACCATCAGGGACCCCTATGCCCAGAAGGTGATGCTTGGTCCATAGATTAGACAGACAATCTTCCTTTCTACAGAGGCAATTAAAAAATAAAAATAAATGTGCACACATACATACAGATACACACACATGCACACACATATACATGATGCACATACACGCACATGCCCACATACACATACATGCACATGCATGTATACACACATACACACGCACACATGCACACATGTGCACGCATATACACGTACACACATAAATACATGTACACACGCACACACACATGCACAACACATACATGCAGGCACACATGCATGTACACGCACACACATGCATGTACGCACACGTGTAAACACACATGCATGCATATGCACACGCATACACACATACATATATGCACACATGTGCACACACATACGTATGTACACATGCACATATACATACACATGCACACATGTGCACGCACATACACGTACACACATAAATAAATACATGTACACACGCACACATGCACAACACATGCATGCAGGCACACATGCATGTATGCACACACATACACGTGTAAACACACATGTATGCATATGCGCCCACACACATACACACATACCTACCTACACACATACACATACACACATACGTGCACACACACACCATGGGTGAATGGGAAGAGATCTTCCATAGCACAGAATGACAGATGCTGATGTTTGGAAGTCTGGACGGTGAAGAGGGAGTGGGTTAGTCTCCGGGGCTCTGTAATAAGTCAGCACAAGCCAGGCGGCCTGAAACAGAAGTTGATTCTCTTTCCTGGAGGCGGGAGTACAAAGTAAAGGTGTCAGCAGGACTGCACTCCCTCTGAAGGCTCTGGGGGTGCCTCCTCCTTTATCTTTCTCATTTCTGGTGGCTTCCGGTGTCCCTTGACTTAAGGCTGCATCACTTCCATCTGTCCTCCATGGGAGTCTGTGCTCTCATCCGCTAGCAGGGATACCAGCCACTGCATTTAAAGCCCTCCTAGAGATGGAAGTCCTCATCTTACATCTGCAAAGGCCTTCTTTGCACACAAGGTCACATCCCGAGGTCCCAGTGGGCATGAATTTTGGAGGAGCGCCATTCAATGCACTATAGGGACACAAGCACAGGGGACAGAAGAGCAAGAGACGGAGTAGGGGAGCGAACAGCAGAGAGGCGACAGAGGTACAGACAGAGGAAGGGCCCTTGTTGATGTTGGACATGAAACGATTTCAGTTGAGGCAGTCCCTCTGAAACTTTCAACAAGTACGGAACTTATTCCATGAATATTACATAAACTGGTGTTCCATATGTAAACACTTGGGAATAGCGTTTAATGTTCGCTTATTTTTACATTTTTCTGACTTCTTTTAAATTGTATCAACACTTAGCCCAGTTGCAGGAGAAGTGTTAATTCTTAGATTCTCGCCACACACTCTTCATCAAACTCTTTCAAATTATTCTGTCCCATTAAATGTATTCATAATCTGGAGATCTGACTCTCGCTACAGTGATTCCCCAAATGGTCCGACGTTATTAATGGGGCCATTCATGTTTACCGCAGTTGAGTGAATTTGGTGATTGCTGAACGGAAAGCTGTCTGAGCCTAAGACCAGAATGACTCAGAGCGAGGCCGGGCGTCTGGCTTTGAGTCCTGTTGTTCTCGGTCTGGTACTCCTCGTGTTTTCTCGTGTGCCCTGGCCTTTGTCTCCCTACCTGTAAATTCAGGCTGATAAACCTCATTTGTCTCGAAATACTGCGTCACAACTTCAAAACCAGAAAGCACTGCATAGATGTGAAGCTTCGGGAGAGTTCGGAGTCAGTCTGAAGCCTCTTTAGGGGTGTTTCCCATCCTACTCGGCTGCTAGGATTTTGTCCGGGCCCCAGCGCATGTCTGTTCTGGGGCTGGGAGGAGGTCGTAGGCTCCCTGAAGCCCAGCTCTTGCTGTGCTCTCCCTGGAAAGGCACATGGGGTGAGACCACCCAGTGCTGATGGCAGCGCCTGTCCCTGCACAGCCCACCTGCGGCCAGCCGGTCTTCCTGGCGGGGTAATCACCCCCTCCAGCCGCTGACAATGCACAGTGCTTTCTGCACCTCACGGGACTTTCAGAAAGCTCTGGAACTGGGGCTGGGCAGCACCGCCCAGGAGACACGTGGCACCCTGTGCCTGTGTGCCTGAACCACCTTCTGTGTGGGGTTGGAGAGCTGGAGGATCAGGGTCTCCAGGGGTCCCTGCTCTGCGTGGTCACCATGGAGGTGCACAGGCTGACCCAGACGCGGCAGCAGACCGTGGGGACCTTTTATAGACTGATAACGAGAACCAGGACTATTCCATCCCTGTCAGGCACTTTATTTTTTTTTTAAGATTTCATTTATTTAACAGAGAGAGATAGCCAGTGAGAGAGGGAACACAAGCAGGGGAGTGGGAGAGGAAGAAGCAGGCTCCCAACAGAGAAGCCTGATGTGGGGCTCGATCCCAGAACGCCGGGATCACGCCCTGGGCTGAAGGCAGATGCTTAACAACTGCACCACCCAGCCGCCCCTGTCAGGCACTTTTAAAAGGGAAACTATTATTTGCTACCCCCTAATTTAAAATGCCAATGCTATTTCAAATAAGGTGGAAAGGGGACACAATTATTTACCAAAACTTAAAGAATTCAAGTAACTTATTTTTGGAATCTCTGGTTTGCTTACTAAAAGCCCCAAAGAGCATCATATTTCAGACTCTAACGCTTCTTGACCCCTCTTTTAGCGGGACCACACTTAGAAATGCATAAGCCAGAAAGTGCCCAGTACAGGAGTGCTTTCCCTGAAAGAAAGATGAAGTCAACAAGGCAAACTGGCCGGATGTACACTGAGGCAGAGCGCGGCCCACACACGCCTCCGTGGGTTCCCACGGGGTTGCACCTGTGCGCGCGGACCAACATCACTGAGCATGGAGGAGTGCGTTGTGCATAGCCCTCCTTCTGCTACAGAAAAGATTATCTTGAAATACTAGATTTCTGAATGAGGGAGCAAAGTTTGTCTCCAGATGCTCTAGTTGGTAGATCTGAATTGAAGCTTGAGGACAAAAAAAAAATCTGTCCAAGTGTCTACTTAAAACAAGGAACAAGAGATTCTAGTTCAAATATGCAGTTTTTAACAAAGACAGCATGGTACTGGCACAAAAACAGACACATGGACCAATGGAACAGAATAGAGAACCCAGAAATGGACCCTTCGGCTCTTTGGGCAACTAATCTTTGATAAAGCAGGAAAAAACATCCGGTGGAAAAAAGACAGTCTCTTCAATAAATGGTGCTGGGAAAATTGGACAGCTACATGCAAAAGAATGAAACTTGACCACTCTCTCACACCATACACAAAAATAAACTCCAAATGGATGAAAGACCTCAATGTGAGACAGGAATCCATCAAAATTCTAGAGGAGAACATAGGCAACAACTTCTATGACATCGGCCAGAGCAACCTTTTTCACGACACATCTCCAAAGGCAAGAGAAATAAAAGATAAAATGAACTTATGGGACTTTATCAGGATAAAGAGCTTCTGCACAGCCAAGGAAACAGTCAAAAAAACTAAGAGACAGCCCACGGAATGGGAGAATATATTTGCAAAGGACACCACAGATAAAGGACTGGTATCCAAGATCTACAAAGAACTTCTCAAACTCAATACACGAGAAACAAATAAACAAATCATAAAATGGGCAGAAGATATGAACAGACACTTTTCCAATGAAGACATACAAATGGCTAACAGACACATGAAAAAATGTTCAAAATCATTAGCCATCAGGGAAATTCAAATCAAAACCACACTGAGATACCACCTTACGCCAGTTAGAATGGCAAAGATAGACAAGGCAAGAAACAACAATTGTTGGAGAGGATGTGGAGAAAGGGGATCCCTCCTACATTGTTGGTGGGAATGCAAGTTGGTACAGCCACTCTGGAAAACAGTGTGGAGGTCCCTTAAAAAGTTAAAAATTGAACTACCCTATGACCCAGCCATTGCACTACTGGGTGTTTACCCCAAAGATACAGACGTAGTAAAGAGAAGGGCCATATGCACCCCAATGTTCATAGCTGCATTGTCCACAATAGCCAAATCATGGAAGGAGCCGAGATGCCCTTCAACAGATGACTGGATTAAGAAGCTGTGGTCCATATATACAATGGAATATTACTCAGCTATCAGAAA
>NC_048220.1:145672232-145712271 GCF_002007445.2 Ailuropoda melanoleuca | reverse complement strand
GGGGGGGGCTCTTGTCAGAAACGCCAGGATGCCATCACACACCTTGGCTGGTTCTGCAAGGGAGAGGCTGGAGCAGAATCGCAATGTGAAATTATTTACTTTCTGAGTCAGGTTAATTAAAACTCTCAAGTCTGTGCCTATTCGAGCTAAATAATGTAATTAAAAAGACATTTAGTTTTTCACCTGTTCATTATAGCATTTACAGTAACAAATGTTTTCCCTGAAATTACAAACTGGTTTCCATTTTTAATCTTCTGGTTCATGATTTTCTGCTCCCAAATGTCCTATCAATTCCCTTCAGGTTGGAAGTTAGAAGTGAATCCACACTTGGCTCTTTTGGAGGGAGCTGTTGCCCCGTGGAGTGTGGACGCCGCACACAATTCCTGGGCAGCGTGGTGGTCAGTTAGCAGCTGAGAGCTGCGGGCCTGCAACCGGATGGGGCGTCCGGCAGGGACCCCACGCCTTGCTCTCTTTATGTCCCCATCTCCTCAGCACAAACAAGAGGCATCACAAGACTACAGTTCACAGTTTGTCATCCTCTTGTGAAGGAAGAGCACGGTTAGGGTCGGTGAGCCGCGCGGTGCCAAGGTGTCCCCGTGCGGACTGCATCTGACCCAGCTCACCGCGGGCGTGTGGCCAGGCTTCCCCTGTGACTGTGGCTTTGTCGAGGGTCTGAATCTACAGCCATCCAAGATAGGCGCTTGGGTCTTTATATATTTAATTTAAAAACAAGTTCATATAAAGTTCATAGAAAAAGGTAAATTTGTCATTTTGAACTGCAAACTTACGTGGAAAGACAATGGGAGAGCAAATAGCTGGGAGCCTACTGCAGTGTCTTCGAGGGACGGCAATAAATTGCCAGGACGTTTTTATGGAGTTTCTTAACCTCTGGCCTTTGGAGAGGGGAGATCAATAAGGTATTAAGAAAATCATGAATTAATGTTTCATAGAGTGTAGACATCAGAAAGAGCTCTGCGGTTTCGGTGACTGTCCACACCAGGAGGCGAGGTGGGGCCACTGGCGAGGGTCTCCACCCAGAGCAGCGGAGGGCTTCACGAGGCCCCGCGAGCGTCCAGATCTTGGAATGTTTCTCCGGAGGTTGTGAAGACATCTCTAGGGAAAGGGTCACAAAGAAGCCTGTGCATTAAGGGCGGTCACTCTCGTGGTGGGTAGTGTTTCCTAAGGGCTTTCTAAGGGACTCACATTCATGCTATGCTGTGGAGATGAGATCTTTCTATGAATGATGGAAATACACATATCCCAGCCCTCAGTTAACCATTGGAAACTCTATCTATGAGGCGTAGGGCGCCCTTCGCTCTGCCCGGCTCTCTATCTCTGGCGTGCAGATCACGCCCACCCGTGGGTGGCTCTGGGTTTGTGGGTGTAGGCCCTCAGTGTGAGAGGCTGGGTGCTGGAGGTCAGCAGGGAAGGAGGGTTTTCCCCTGTGCCCCGTTTCAACCTTGTGAGTTTTGTACCATATGAATGTGTCATCTACCCAGAACTAGAGTTTTGCTTCATTTAAAAAATCACCATAAAAAAGGCCACTAGACTTCTAAGTATGTGACCCAGGAATTAGAATTTAACATTTTCTCCAGCCAATTCTGTGCTCAGCTAGCAGTGGGAGGGAAGGGGGATGCATTCAATGGAGAAAGTGGGTTCAGGAAGGTCACAGCTGACCAGGGCACACCCTGCTCCTAAAAGGGAGCTGCCAAGTCCCCAGCAACCCCCGGAAAGAGAAAGCCCGTCTGCAGAAGAAAGGGGCGAAATCCTGGCGTCTGTCAGGCAGTGCCGTATCGGCCACAAGAACGCATGCCAGGTGGTTCTGGGATTCAAGATGGGAAATCACCCCACAAAAGGCGACCTACACTTGGTGAAGGCGTGCAGATTCTATGTGTGTGATTGACCCAGGGAGAGTTCTTTTGGGAAACGTGGCTTGTAAAACTGAGCGGTAACTGGGAATTGTGGATCTAGTTGGCTCTGTCAATCAGCCAAGGAGAAGAGGTGCTTCCTCATTGGTAAGGGGGGGCAGTACTTCTTTTTTATGAGACTCTGTGACGGGGACATTTCTTTTCCCATGGAAGCAAGTGGCGTGAACGAGTCTGCAAACACAAGTGATCTGTGCGTGCTGACTCACAGATCGTCCCCGGCCATGGTGACCTCTGGGCACTTGACCAGTGCCGAGGTTCGCTGAGTGCAGCGCTTGGGGAAGGAGACTTGGTCCCCAGGGGCCACTGGACAGGGATCTAAGGTACTAGACCCAATTATCTGTTCTGCAGATACCACCGAGTAAGTTTGGCACAAGGTAGAGGCCTCACTTGGCTCCGTCCACAGCAGGAGTCTCCCCGGGAGCCTTGCTACCCCCTAGAAGTTATTCAGCATACTCTTGTTTGCAGTGAAAATCGTCCCACTGTGCAACTGTGCTGCCGTGTGCACTCTGGCTACGCTCGTCCCGGCTTTCACGTGGTCCTGTTTTGACGCACTCGTATTGTTGGGATCATACTCTACCTGACGGAGAATGTTTGTTGCCGGTCGGACACTGTCTTGGAGGTTTGCACAGACTCCCTCATTTAGTGCAGAAGGCAAACCCAAAGCAGAGACTCTGCAAACACACAGGCCGAGGCAGTTTATTACCGGATCAGGGAGCATCCAGACTTCCTGCCATTTATCGTCTGCTCTCTTTGGAAGGCCAGAGAGGGAGGAAGCGTCCTGGGCTGGCCACTTGAGTGGAGGAGAGGGACAGGATCGCTCCGACGGTGACTGACTTATGATGATCCTATCAGGCAGGAGCCGTCATCAGGCTGGAGCAGGCAAGGCTGTCTCCAGGCAGTGACAGTGCTTGCCTGACGGCAGATGGGTGACGTCACCTCCAGCCAGGCGGGGGAAGCACCACGGGGACATTCGCAGGCCATGACCAGCGTCTTTTCCCCAGCCTCACTGTGAATGGCAGTCTTATGCTCTGTCTGCCTCACGTCCAGCGGGAAAGGCCTCTTGCAATGTGACCACCACTCCAGCCTCGTGCTGACGTCCTGGCCTGTGTCGGCCCCGGCCCAGGCAGCCACTGCCCCCCGCTCCGTGCCTGCGGCCGAGCTGCTTCTCCTGCTGCAGAAGATGCCCCCTGGCTCCGGCATCACACCTTCATGATGCACGAAACGGAAGTGTCTGGAACCTCAGATTTTGAACAAAACGCCTGTGAATGGTGTGTGTCCATGTGGCCTTGGCAGGCCGGGCCTGGTGGCTGCATCGGTGACCGTGGAACAGGGAGGCATGGGGAAGTGAAAGGAATGTGCCCACATCGCCCACACGTGTTTGCAAACAGAAGTGGTGCCACTTGGAGCTTCAAACGTGAGCGGCCACCTAGGGACGTGACTTGCCTGCAAGCCTTGGGAGGAGGGCGTGTGGTGTTAAAATTCATACAAGATGCTGTTCTCCATTTCACCAGCCACAGGAGCAGAAGGTTTCTCTGCAGCACCCAGGGAAGAGCGAGTTCGAGGCCCGAGAGGCGCTCTTCCCTTGACCACCTGTGTGGGAGGCGGCTCCTGCTGGTGTCTGGGCCCAGACAGGTGGGGGGGCAGCTGCACCTGCAAAGCCGGCTTGCTGATGGGAGCTCTTGCATGGGGCCGGGCTTTGCTGGCAGTCAGGGGCAGCAGCAAGGACTGTGGGGCCCCGTGAGCCATACAGGCTCAGCGGCACTTGTGACTGTGGGTGCCGCACCTGTCCCTCCAGTCCCCGTGGCCTCAGGGGAGGGCTCTGGCCATGCCCACTGCAGGCACCCCTGCTGATGACCGGAGCGTAGCCCTGAGGGACACGGGAGGAAATGTTAACTCCTGGGAGGCTGGAGAGCTGCGCGTGGGGCTCAGGGCCAGCCGGCCGGGCGTCACTGCCCTCCTCCTAGGGATGCAGTGCGAAGGGCAGGTCCTGTCTGCAGTCCGTGGCGGGGACTCCAGGTTTCTGGGCACATGTGGCCCCAAACAAAGGAGAAGGGTACTTGCCCCCGGGTCTTCTCCCAGGAGGTCGGATCCCAGGGCAGTTGTGGGATGAGAAGGGCAGTAGGACAGAGGTGGCAAGGCCACAGAGCCATGGGGACCCACGCAAGAGGGCAAGCTAGGGGCCCAAAACATCCACGGTGCATAGCGGAACGGAGACGTGGGGCAAGATGGGACTCTTCCCGCATCTCAGGGTTCAGGTTAGACGGAGCCTCGTGTGAGCCACAGAATGTCTCCAAGCCCCAGGGCCCTGCTGCTGAAGGTCACAGGTGCTCTGAAGATTGGCCCCATCAGGCTGGCAGGGGCTCCTCCCAGCCTGGGGGTGCTGGCGGGGTGGCGCGGTCCGAGTTCTGGTGCTGGGGGCCAGAAGAGCTGGAACTCTCGTTATCGGCATCGTACCCGGGAAAACTCTACAGCCGTGTTAAGTGAACTATTAGAACCAGCAGGAGCTCAGGAAGTTTCCACGTGCAGAAATCAACAGCCTGTCTTTGAACCAGCAGTGGCCGTTCGAAAGTACAAATTGTTCATAGTAGTCACAGAAACTACAAAGTATCTGCAGTTAAGTTTACCGGGAACACACAACGGCTCTATAAAGAACCCTATAAAATCCTAACACAGGACATAGAATCTGATCTGAGCAAATTGGAGAGATTTCCATGCTCTTAGCTGGGGTGGCTTCGAAGATGTCACTTCTGTCAAACTCATCTGTCACAGTAATGAAATCCCAATCAATAGTCTAGCTTGATACATCATAAATGTAAAGTTTAACGGAAGAACAAAATTTCATGAAGTTCCACATTAACCTTATAAAACAAAAGACCGCAGGTCGGGCCTCCCGGATATTAAGAAACACACAGCCCCAGTAATTAGCACAGTCCGTATTGACATAAAACCAGGCGGACGGAACCGTGGAACAGAGCGGAGACCTGCGCATCTACGAGGACTGAAAACATGATGTCGCTGCTCCCCAGATCGCTAGAGAATGAATTTGTTGCTTAGCAGATGGTGTTGGGAAGACAGACTGACGATACAGGACTAGTGCCTTTCCTTACAACGCAGACTGTGGTCGGCTTGAGCAGAAGACCTACATTGTGACATGTGCGGCTGTTCAGTTACTAGACAATGTGGGAGCCGTGCGAGGATCTGGGAGTGAGGGACTCCTGAAAGAAATCTCTCCAAGCAGAGCGCATCAGAGGCAGAAAGCGACACGAGCCCTGCGATGCTCCAAGGGGGTGCGGTCAGGCAGAGGCAGGTGGGGCGCACGGGGGTCCCGAGGGAGGGAAACACTGCTGTATTCTCTATTCATGTTTCCAGGGATCCTTAAGTCAAGCGCTGAGAAAGTGGGTCAACCCAAGTGATGAATTGAGTGGGAAAAATGCTTTGGGAAGATCCCATTATAAGGTCATCAATTTATTAAAGTGTGCAGTGTCGGACCATGCCAGCTTCACATTCCCATTCACGTGGCTAAGAATGGATCTTTCCTATAATTCACTGGAATCATAATTGACAGAGATTCAATTATTCTCGAACACATGGAGTATAATGTGCTAAAATGATAGGTTCTTTTTTATTCATGAGAGTATATATTTTTAATTGTCTTTCAGAAAGTCATTAGGAAGGGACAATTGAGTAACAATTAAGTTTTCTTTTAAAAATGTAATTAAACATACGCTTCTGTGTTTGACTTCAGGTTTCTTTTGCAATTAAGCGCAGGGGCTGCGTTGCTGACACCCAGCCCTCAGGCTCTCCATCTCCACCCCTCAGAGATTTTCTCAATGAGCAGCATGTCCCTACGTGGGGCAACACTTCATGGCCTCTTGACCTTTCCCCGTGGTTTATGGAAGTGATTCAACATCATGCATCATAAAATAAATGAGTTCTGCTCCAAGCAGAGCGGAAGAAGTGAGTTTGATGAAGCTGATAAGTACACTGGGGGCTGTGCCATGCCGCTGGCGCTTGAGAGGTAGCTGACGTGGGGGTCCGTGGCTCGCGCATCACACGCCTGGGGCGCAGGATGGAGTCTAGGGGCAGCACAGGTCCTGGCGTCTGCATTCAGCAGGGTGCGCTCCACGCCTGGCTCCCCTGCACACTGCCGCATGACCCTGAGCAAACACGGTGTCCACACCCGGTTCTCCAGGGTGGCTCAGAGGTGGCAGCGCTCATACCAATGGCATGACCATTCTTATTGCTGTTTAGGTGCAAATAAAGGTAGAGACAAGCCATTCAGGATCCGTGCGCAGAGACGAGTTAAGCAAATATGAACTCAAACTCAACAATTGTTGGATAGGCTTACGTGAGGAACAGAGACAGGTTTTGGGAGCTCTGTTTAACAGACAAGCCCTGCAGAGCGTGTAAGTAAGACCATATACATCTTCATTCAGTGCCAGGGAAGCTCTTACTCCTGCAGAGGTGGGGGAGACAGAGCCACTTCTAAGCCAGCTTCTGGACGTGTCCTTGCGGGACTTTGCAGACACCGTGGGCAGACCTGTCTCCTTCACTGCACTTCGAGCTGAAGTGGGTGCTTAATAAACCTCCAGATCCACCCAGAGTTCGGCGGACGCACCCTGGAGGCTTCGTGTGCCCTCCACTTGTGGGCCGAGGAGTGAGCAGGGGGGGCCTGCTAGACCAGCCCGAACGTCAGGCCTCCCTTGTGCCAGATGTCATCCTCAGCCATTTGCTCCCTTCTTAGGAGTCATTCTTGAGCATCTTTAAATGCAAAAGCTTACCGCAGTGTCCTGCCTTGCAGGTGAAGGTTTTCATGCTATTGTTTCGAAAATAATCACTGATAATTATCTGAGCACTTCCTATATGCTTTGCAGAGCAACTTGGTGAAGAGTAAGTCTGATGAGAATGGTGCTGTTACTATGACCGGCACACCCATGAGTAAAGGCTGGTACTCACCTGTGCTTGACCAGCTGGAGCTGGGATTTGAACCCAAGCACTGGAGCTCTGGAATTCAGACTTAAAACTCTGCACACTTTCCCCGGTGGTGCTGGTACATCCTGTAAAAAACTGCATGTAATTATTACAAACAGTGGGAGCGGGGTTGAACATGGCCTAATGAACTCCACCCCAGAGGAAGCTCTGGAAAGAAATTTATAACCTTTTCTGCCACAGAAGGAGAAAGGAAAGAATCTGGTTACACATCAAAGCATTACCTTGAAGCTGGATGCTGCTTCTGGACCCTCTAACATGCCGCTTCTGCAGCTGGCTACAGCCAAGTCCTGCAGGTGTACGTTGTGATGCCTCATTTCCACGTTGTCTCTTCTGTTCCTCTCTTTGAGAGGACGTCCAGAAGGGAACCTCAGGCAGTAGAACATGTGTCTATGGCCTCACCAAGGCCTGCCTGAGTGCAGCGGCTTAGAGCAAAATGACAGCAGGGAGTTGGCAGTGCTGACACAAGGAGCCACATGGAACGTATGGTACAGTTTTTTTGTTTTCTTTATTTGAAGAAAAAAATAATTTAAAAATTTGCCAATGATGAAATTCCTTATTTTGTATTTTATTGTTAGAGCAAAAAAGATGGTCAATAGAATTGTGATGATTCAAACATTTGATGGAATTCTTAACTTTGTATTTTTTTATTCAGAGCAATAAGCCATTTGTGCAATTAATACCACTGTTATGTATGTTATCTTTGTGTTCATTAAATATACTTCCATCAGAATAAAAATACACTTAACACATCAATTCCAACTAGTAGCTAATTTATTATTTCTGTTTATATTTTAACCTGTAGCAATGAAATAGATTCTTTAAAGCATTACTACATTTTTGTCTTTAAAATATACTATAAATGATAAATATAGAAACTCAATGTCATTAGGTAGATAAATGTTCTTCTTGGCAAAAAGTTAATTTTATTTCTAGTGTAGGAAAATCTAATTTTTGTGACAGATTGAATATGGGGCTGTAGGACGACCAGATAAGTTGAGAACACTTGTTCTAGAAATGGTAATTCTATTTTATTATCATTACCCGCCCACAGTTATAGAACCTGGAAAAGTTGAGCAGAAACCACATCACCAAACCTCCTTATCTCCCTGAGTGCTGACATGAAGTCCCATTGTTGGCTGTGAGTCACTTTGCTGCAGGGAAGTGGCTGTCCTGGGACTACAGGTACCTATGGTCTGGTCCTTCCACCAGAGCAACTTAATTACAAGTCAATTACCAGGAAGCCAAGCAGCCAAGAAAACTCAGATGCAATGACCTCCACATGAGCTGAGGGCCAGCCTTCTCCAGAGAAAGGCTCAGTCATGTTGTGTGTGGGAAGTCTTCTCTCTAGACATCCAGGCTTCAGCCCCTCCTCTGGTTGCTTGTCTGGAGCAATCTTGGCTTTGTAAGAACTGATCATCTGAAATGAAGTAATGGGGTAGGTCAGAAGACAGCTGTGCTTGTTTCACTGGGCTCCACCTAATGAAAACTGAAGCCATGATTCAGTGCTCCAGGAGCAGGAGAATCTGAACCAGTTCTGGAGAAGCATTTGCAAGAAACCAAAGCACGAGAGGTTCAACCGTCTAGTTCTTTAAGCGTCTACACTGTTGTGCGGACTGTGGCCAACAGTAGCAACAACATGGTTGCAGAAGTCTGCTTATCTCCCATACTCTCCTGTGCTCACTCACCACTCCCTCACCTCTGGGAGCAACGGGGTTAGGAAGGACAATGTGCAGCCTACAGGTGTGGAGACCACACACAGACATGCTGCTGAACTTGTCAGGGGCACCCACCATAGGTTGGAGCAGGAACCACTGATTCTCTGTTGCTGTGTCTGTCCTCCTCTGCCCCCCAGTGTGTGTGTGTGTGTGTGTGTGTGTGTGTGTGAGCTTGAGTGAGCGTCTGTGTGAGCCAAGGCAAGTATACATCTAGGTGTAACAATCAAATTTGCAGTTTTGAAATCTCTCCCAGGAAGCAGTAAGAATAGAAAGTTTGTGTCCCTGAACTTGGCTGGAATGGTTTCTATTGAGGGTTAAGAATTGGTGTTGAAGGCAGTATATAAGCAAAACTTAAAGTATGGTCCTCCTGAGGAAACACCACTCCCCTCCATCAAAACCCATGAGAAGAAAAATAAAGGAAAAATAATTTTTTAAAAAGAGAAATGCCATCTTCAATTAAACAGAGGAATTTCCACAACTAACAAAAACAAACCAGGATGACAATGTGCCAAGTCCTGTGAAATTGTGCCAAATCCTCAAAAATGATACTTTGTAACAATCATGCCAAAGATGTTTTTTAAGTGCAATGAGATCTAGGGCCGTGGTTGGACCACAGAAGAGCAAACCCGATTCAATACCAAGTAATGTCAGGGGAGAAGAAGCTGAAGGGAAAATTATGCTGACCAGCATTTCCATCATCTCCAACTTGGCTCCCTTGCAGAGGATTTGACTCTGGGGGTGGGTGGTAGGAGTGAAGCCAGACAAGGAGACAGCAAGGGCTGCTGGCATTGTGGAGAGACTGGATGGGGAACTTCTGCAAATTACATGGTGTGCATTCCTCAGATAAAATAATTATCAGATTTCTCAAGATGTGTTTGAGACCCCCTGCTAAGTCCTGTTCAAAGGTAAATGTTTTTCCAAGTAATTTTCCATGTGTCCCTCCCTGGGCTCTTCTTAACAAAGATCTGGCACCAGAAAAATGAATAATAATCACAAAAGAACCAAAAAGGGACCTGGCCTAAAGATTTAGGAAATAAAAAGAGAAAAGTAATATAAGCAAAAAAAGTAAATGAACAAAAAACATGAAAAAGGTATCCAAAGAGTTCAAACAACTGGTTCACCATAATCGCAAAGATACTGCAGACAGTATCAGGTATCAGAGAATAAGCTCAACAAATAAACACAAATGTTCAAAAGGGAGACTATACAATCACAGAAGCAAGCAATAGTGCATTTTTAGAGTTCTGAAATATATTTAAGATGGAAAAAAAGGCATTTGTGGAAATTAAAGTTATGTTATAAACAAACCAAGAAAGAAAAACTAGAAAAATACAATTAAAAACCAGAGGATATGGTAGAAGTCTTTAGGAAAACATACTATATTCAATGTAGTGGATATCTGTCGTTAACTCTGGCTACCCAGCATATGAATTTCTTTCTATGTTTGGTGACTATCTCATTTTTGCCAGATTGCTTACCTAAATTCCCTTGCACATAAGACAATGATGTGTCACTGGGGTTTTGCCGATAAACACCTATAGAAGACTGGATAAAGCAGAAAAAAGGGTTAGTGAATCCAAAGACAGGTTAGTGGTATGTGTCCAAACTGAAAGACAGTGAGGGAGAAAGAGACAGGGGGAGACAAAGGGAGAATAGAAATATACACATAAGCTATGGTGAAAACTTCTCACATGAGTACAGGTAGAATCTAGAAGGAAAAGGAAAAATAATGGGCAGAAGAAATACTGGAAGAGATAATTACTGGGCATTTTCCAAAATTTGTAAAAGACATCAACCCACTGATTCTAGAAGCTCATTGGACTCAAAGCAACAAAACCAAAGCAATTCAACAAGACAGACACACATCTAGGCATATCACAGGCAAGTGCCTTAAAAAATAAAGAAAAAGAAAGAAAGAAAGAAAGAAAGAAAGAAATCTGAAAGGAAGCAAAGACAAGAGAAATGAAAGAAGTTGCATACAAAGGAGCAAAACTTAGACTTACAGATGACTTTTGAGTGAAATTTTGGAAGCCAGAAGACAATAGATATTTAAAGAGTCCCCGGGGCAATCTACCAGTCTAGAATTTATTACCAGCAAATTTGCACTATAATAATTATTACAGAATTCTTCAGGCTATTAATAATGATCTACATGGAAGCATATAACTTTAGCAAGGACCAAAGCGCATCTGAAAATGTATATGTGTCAATAAACATACAGAACAATGTTGCGTATGTAAAGCAAAACCAAAGAGCTATAAAGCGTTTCTAATATATGTACCTGTAAAATACATAACAAAAATTGTGCAAAATGTAGGAGAGAATAAATAATCATAAACTGTTGTAAGATTTTTTTCCCCAAAGTTTAGATAATAGCAATCCTACTTATTTAAGGTAAAGTATAGTAAGTCAAAGATTTATATAGTATATTTGGGGTAGCTACAAAAAGAATGTTCAAAATCCATAACCAAAGAGTAAAAAAAAAATGCATAATCAATGGCAAAAATTAAGCCAAAAGAGACAAAAAAGAAAAAAAGAATAGAAATAAACAGAACAAACTGAAAACAAATATCCAGATGGTTGACTTAAAATTAATGTGAACTTAATTAGGTCACTGAATTCAAAGTCAATACAAAAATCAATAGTGTATTATGTACAAATAATAAACAATTGGAAAACAAAAATGTCAGGTGTCAGCAAACTTTTTCTTTTGTAAATGGCCAGGTAGGAAATAATCTAGGCTTTGCAGGCCACATGTAATCACTATTGTATATCAATTCTTTCTCTTTTATTTTCTTAATGATCTTTTGCACAAAAGCAGATTGATGGCTCAGCCTGGCCAGTGGGCCTCCATTTGCCAGCCCCTGATCACAGCAACAGAGAATATTAGATAAACAGGAGTAAATCTGAGAGAAGCTATGCATGACTTCCCTGCAACTAGAAAACATAGCTGAGAGAAAGCAAAGAAAACACAAATAATGAAAAAAAGACCATAATTCAATAGGGATCATTTTTTCAAATAATTGTCCAGGGAGAATGTCATTTCTATGTGAAAGAAAGTGAAGAACTTTTAAAAAAGAAGATTTTATTTTATTTATTTGTCAGAGAGAGAAGGGGGAGTGCACAAGCAGGGGAGGAGTGGGCAGAGGGAGAAGCAGTCTCCCACTGAGCAAGGAGCCCAGTGCGGGACTCGATCCCAGGGCCCTGGGATCATGACCTGAGCGGAAAGCAGATGCTTAACCAATTGAGCCACCCAGCTGTCCCAAAAGTGAAGAGCTCCTGTTCATCATTAAGAGAATGAAAACAAAAAAAGCCACAGACTGGGAGGAGATATTTGCAATAAATGTATCGGACAAAGAATGCACACCCAGGATATACAAGAGTTCCTCCAAATCAATAAGAAAAAAATGAACATCAAAAAAAGGTTAAATAGGGTTTCACTAAAAATTATATCAAAATGACAATAAGCAAGTGTACTGTACATCACTAATCATCAGGGACATGCAAACTAAATCCCTCATCAGATACCATCACATACCCACTATAAGGGAAGACTGAGAAAGACGGGCAGGATGCAGAGATGATGGCAATTCTCCTCTTCTGCTTTTGGTGTGTAAGTCCATACAAGCATGTTTAGATATGTTTGGCGATATTTGCTGTAGCTAAATATGCCTTCTACACTACGACCCAGCAATTCCATCCCTAAGTTTAAGTCCAAGGGAAATTAGCCTATCTGTGCTTGAAAAAAAAAGTTCATAGAAAATGTATACATAATGACAGAGAAGATAAAATGGGAAAATGAATAAGACTTGTGGAGTCATAGACTATAACACTATACAACAATAAAAACGAGTCAAGTGCCTGACTTGACTCTCACAAGCCTTATCCTGAACAGTAAAACCCAGACACAAAAAGTGCATGTGGTCCTATGCAGAGGGAGTTTGATAAGAGGCAAAATTAACCTCCTGAGATAAAAGTCAGATAGAGGCTACTTTGGGGCAGAGAAGGAGCAGATGGTACTGAGTGTGTTCTCTCTATTATCGATCTGGGTGGTTGGTCACAGCATACGGGCGACGATGCCAACTCATCAGCTCCTGCAGGACACACTTCAGATTAACACACTTCACACCAATGCTCAGGTGTGTTATTCTTCAAATTAAAACATGGATGAGAGGAAAGAAATTGAAAAAAAAGATACTTTATTTTACAAAATTTGGCTATAAAAACAAGAGAGTTGCTGTGGAGGAAAACACAAGTTGATTTGATTTTGCTGTTGCTTTTAAGATGAAGCACGAGTGTGTGTGTTTGTGGGCTGAGGTGACGGGGTGCAGAAGGTTGGAGACAAGCAAGCACACCCCAACATGGTGACGCTCACCCGTGGACAAGCAAGGGGAGTGGAATGCAGAGAGGATATCCAGCATCCAGGGCAGAAAGGGGGTTTCGTGGGCAAATGGAGGGAGGCAAGAAAGGCAGGAAGATACATATTTAGATAAGGAGGGGGAATTGAAAGAATCCAGTCCTGACAGCTGAGGTTTCTTCTGTCTGGTCATGCAGCCATCGGACAGGGGCTAGGGTGGTTCCTGAAGACTGCAATGTGGTCTGCAGTGGTCTCGCTGTGCAAGCTTCTCCGGCAAGTCGGGGAGAAGAGAACACAGATCAGGGACTTGATCGGCGCTCAGAGATTTTCATGATGGGGGAAGAACAGGGATGTGAGGGCGTTACAGACACTGGAGTGGGGATTGGATGGAGCCAGTCCAAAGGGAAGGGTCTCGGTATGAAGCCGTGAGAGCGACCGTCACAGCGTGGACTTAGGGCACTTAGGACTGGGTCGGTATGAGAGAGCATTCCAGAAGGGAGAACTGCCCAGCTGACCCAGAGGGAAATAATAAACACCTGTTATTTAAGCCAATGAAGTTCTGAATCATTTGTTGTACAATAACAATTAACGTACACTTCATAAGAAATAAAAATGCATTTTTCTTTTAAGATTTTATTTATTTATTGGACAGAGAGAGACACAGTGAGCAAGGGAACACATGCAGGAGGAGTGGGAGAAGAGGAAGCTGACTCCCGGCAGAGCAGGGAGCCTGATGTGGGGCTCAATCCCAGGACTCTGGAATCACTCCCTGAGCCTAGGGCAGACGCTTAATGATTAAGCCACCCAGGCACCCCAAAATGCTTTGATTCTTAGAACGTTGGAAAACAATCTCTGCTATAAAACTGTTTTTAATAAATTTTGAAAGACGTTATCTATTGGACTTGGGACTAAAATGGATCAGAATATTTCACGCCAGGGACCCCTGGGGGGCTCCGTCGGTTACGCAGCTGACTCCATTTCAGCTCAGGTCATGATCTCAGGGTATGGGAGAGAGCCCTGCATTGGGCTTCTCTCTCTCCCTTTCCCTCTGCCCCTCCCCTACTCACACCCGCACACACTCTCTCTCTCTCTCAAATAAATAAATAAATCTTAAAAAAAAAGAATATTTTATCCCAAATATGCCATTTTGGCACAAGCATTATTTTGAGCTGGAGGCAACTGAGAATCAATGGATACAGGAGAATACTCTTCCCTCTCTGTTTCTGCCTAAAATCAGGGCATACATTTCCTAGTGCAGGTGTCTTCCTACAGCACAACAGGAAGGAGAGGGTGATGCGTTCCCCTGGAGACGGAGGGTCAGCACGGAGAGGAGGCTGCAGAAACACATCTCACTAAAATAGCCCTAACCTGCCATTAGTTCCCCATATACTTCTCGGTCTCATGCCCACAGTTTATCATCTCTTGAAGTCCAGACTCTCTTTCCTTTGTTAAAACAGTGTATAAGCCTGAGTCTAACCATTTCTTCCACTTCTTTAAATTTCACTTTTCTGTGAACTTCCGTGCACATAAAATACTAATAAATTTGTATTGCATTTTTTCTATTAATCTGTCTTTTGTCAGTTAAACTCACAGGCCCCTAGTCGTGAAACCTGAGGGTGGGGGAAAATAAAATGTTCCACCCTGACAGTTAAATGGATCTCTTCACCTCTCTTCCTGTACATTTCAGGGTGACTTAACTTTATAATAAGCCTGAGTTACTTTTACTATTTGAAAAAAAAGAAGTTAAAATATAAAGAAACACTGTTAAGCCAGCAAATACACAATATTACGTAAGGCCGAGGGTATGGAATGATACTTGATTCTCCTGCTGATATCCAGTTCTAGGTCACTGTTTGCATATATTCCGATTATAGAGAATGACCACAGAAGAATGGGTGGGTAAACGCGATAGGTTTCTCCAAAGACCATCAAATTGGCTGCATGAAACAGAAGTCCGCAGACCAATGTGGCAAACAGGACGGGCTTTTTGAGGAAGTAGCCTAATTCTCATTAAAACATGCAGAGTTGCAGACCGGCTTTGAAGATTTTTCTCTCTTTAAACTTGCTTCAGTACCAGACAGAAAATAAGATAAAATGCCTTCGTTGCTTCCGAGCATTGATGTCTACGCTGTGCTTCAAATTTAAAGTTTTCTTTTTAACTTTGCAGTGAAAATCAAAAAATCAGTAAACGGTGTTAGAGACAGCAGGAAGTGTGTCAGAATCACAGGGCATCTTGCTGCAGTTTATATTATTTCATTATCTAAATCAGTGGGTAATGATTTCTTATATATCAAAGCTGATAATTATTTTTCAGGGATATGAACCATGGAAGGGAGTAGGAGTTTGAGGACGATGTCAGTAAAAGCCAGGGTTTCTGCAGAAAAGTGGAGGAATTTGCCCAAAGAGCAATTATGTAAATAAAACATGCCTGGGGCTAGAATAATGTGACTGTCACCCACTGACAGAAATGGCCTGGGGCTCAGGCCTGTAAGTATTCACGTAGGGAGATAGATCCGGTGGGGGCAAAAAAAAAAAAAATTGAAAAGTCAAAAAAAAATCTTGTTTTTCACTTATTTTCCTCCTGATTACAGATTGTTGGAGGGTGGATCTTCTCTGTATCTATGCTTATTTGCTAAAGAGATTGTTCTAGAAGGAAGGGTTTCCTCAATTCCCCCCTTCCTCACCTCCAGGCCCCTAACTAGCTCCACCCTTCGGTGGGATTCCACAGGCAGTTCCTCCCATATTAAAAACAACCCCCCAAAAACCCACAAACGCTGACACTCACCCTCTCCACGCCTCCGGTTCTCTGTCATGCATCTGGTATTTCGAAGACCACCTTCACAGGAGAAACCTTTGGACTGTACGATGCATCACATTTTAAAAAATTAATATGGCATTGACATCCTTTTATTTAAGCAAGGAAAGACGTTATTTTAAAAGGATATTTACTACGAACAGTTTTTAAAAAGGAAGCATATCGTAACTCCAAAACTTATAGGAAGATGATTCCGGGCAGTACTTTGCTTTCTGAAAAATTCATGAAGATGCCATTATTGATATTTTTCTCATGGTTTTCCTGTCCCGGCAGAAACACTGCAGTGGAGGCCCTACTCCAAGGCCTGGGCGGTGGCTGGCCCCCCCCTTCGCCATCCTGCTTCGTGCCCTGCTGTCCTGCCCCCCCCAGTCCCCCCGCAGGGGCCTGCAGCTGGTCTGGGAGAGCCTCCCCTTCCCTCCTGACTCACCTCCCAGACGGCCTCCCCCATGCCCCTTGTCCCTCTGGTGCACGCCTGTCCCCTGAGCTCTCACGCGGCATGGGAGACGCGGCCTGTGCGCGGTAGCCCAGAGAATGGGACATCCACCCGTGCCCCATGTGCATTGTGCCACTTTAATGCTCTTTACCCTCCCTGCCCCCCAAGAAGGAGGTGCTTGTACTGGCCCACTTCACAGAGGAGGACGCTGAGGCTGCAGGAGAGTCGGGAAGGAGCAGGGGTCACAGCACCCTACTGTGGCCGGTGAGCGATGCCCAGGACTCGTCTGACACTGACCTGCCGCACTGTCCTGTCCCTCTGGGGGAGGGGCCGACTGGGGAATGGGCACCAGGGCAACTGAGGCTGAGAGACACGGACACGGAGGGGTCTTCTCAAGTCCACCTGGGCAGGCCTGGCCCCACGTTCCGGCCGGCCGGGTTTCCAGGTAGTTTGTGGTGTTGACGGGGCAGCTGTGCATCTTGAGAGCAGGTGCATGTGTGCCATCTGTTTCTGGACCTTGAGCACAGCCTGCAAACACTCGGTGCTCACTCGCTCCTCCGGCCCACACTGATGGAGCAGGAGCGCCCTGCCCCGTGAGACCTACAGAACCCCCAAACGTGTGGGTCAGACATAAACATGGAGCACAGGTGAGACTGTGGTTGATATAAAAATATTTAAATGGTTGATACTGTTCCAGATAAGCTTCTCCGCGGGTCAAGAGGATGCACTCACTTTTGTCCTCTGCTGAAAAGGTACCTTTTCATCCCCGCTTCCAGAGTCTCCCTCCCACCGAGGCGCGGACAGCTCTGAGCCTCTCCTGGCTCTTGAGACGGCCCCCATTCTCTCGGCCTAGAGATGCAAGACAGGGCCACTCTCAGCCACTTCTGAGGGCTTCCCAGGTCCACAGCAGGGTCTGCGCGGACAGAGGGCACACATGGGGCCAAGTCCTGGAAGAAAGGTGGGCTTTCTGAGTCCCCTGGAGCAGGTTCTCTTTTGGACAAGCCCACATCAGGGATGTAGGAACAAGAGGGACTCCGTGGTCAGTCCACCTTCCCAGGACACATCCCGTGGTCCTTGGGGACAAGGGCACTCATTACTTTGAGGACACAGGTGGAATTTCAGTTTCCTGCCATATACCTTCTTCCGTCTTCCCTTGCTCTTCTGGACCCAAGCGCAAGGGGAGGAAAGCCAATGGCCCCTGCTTTCTGGAATCTTCCAGTCTAGGAAGGTTGGAAGGATGTTGGTTCAGGAGGTTGGAAGGATGATGGAACACAGTGAGGGAACATGTGGGAAAGGCTAAGGGGTTGGCCTTGGGTGACCTTGGACGCCACGCAGAGGGATGCAGGGCAGTGTGCCCAAGGCGGGAAGAGCATAGACCAGAGCCGGAGCTGGAAGGATGTAGCAGCAAGTCTGGATGGCAGAGCTGGGGGGGGGGCCCTGCCTGCTGCCCCCCGGAGCGTGGATCTAGGCAGAAGGAAGGAAGACCCAGCCTACCAGCTTCCTTCCCTTACAGCTGTTACTGAGACCACCCAGGGTCCACCTGTCCAGAGAGCGATGGGGCTGCCCCAGAAAAGCTCGTGATTAAGACCAATAGGAAGAAAGTGATGAGTGGAAACCACTAATCAGGGAATCTCTTTCAAGAAATGAAATTGTAATTTCCTGATTTCTGAGTGCAGAGCAAACTCATCCTCTCCCCGTCTCCCTGCAGGGCTCCCCTGTACCAGCCAGCGACGGGTGAGGACCACAGGCGGCTGGGAGACCTAACTCCTGTGCCAGCAGCCCACGGGTGGGGGTCAGGCAGTTTAAACAGACCCTGAGGCTGTTACGGCATAAGTTCTAGAGAAGGTGTCCCTTCATTCTGTGGGAAGGTGGACCGCAGGTGGTGCGTGCTGGCACACAGCAATGCCGCTCTGTGTTGTGTTGTGTCTACGTGATCCCGGCTTGTCACGGTGTATACTGTGTGTGTGTGTGTGTGCGCGCGCGCAGACGTGTATCCTGTGTGGGTCAGTCGGTGGATGTGAATGTGTGGGTGTTGGGTGTTTGTTGTATTTAGAGTGTGTGTGATACAGATGGTGTGAGTGTGAGTGTGTGTACAGGAGCGTGTGCACGAGTGCGTTTCCTCCTTCTTGTTCTCCATCTCCCATCACTGCAGAAATCCTGGAGGCAGTAACCCTTGGACGCCACAAAGAGCAGACTTGAAACCAGGCGTCACAAGACAATGGAAATCAAAGCACACTTATGGTTATTTCAGCTAAAGAAAATGAATACTATTTTTAGGGAAGAAAACCATGATTTTGTGGTTAGGAACATGAGCTCTGGAATGAGACTTGTTGGCCTTGAACCCAGGCCCAGGCCTCCAGGCTCTGCCGCAGGGGGGAATCTTGCCGCTCACCAGGCCTCAGTCTCCCCTTCTGTAGCTGGTTGTGCTGGGAGTTCACTGAGCGCGTGCTGAGAGCGATCGAGTCAGACCGTGAGGACGGAAGCCCCACGTGGAGAGAAGCCCCAGATGTGGGCGCCCGTGAGGGGACACGGGAGAGGAGGACAGGCCTCCTTCCTTCCCACTCTGCCTCCCCTGAAACGGGATCCAAGCGGCCCGCGGAATTTCCCAGCATGGGACATTGTGTCCCAGGGCAGCACGAAGGCCATGGGGGCAGCCAGTCCCACAGCCACGCTTCATTGTTGAGTGAAATTCCTATTTTCCTGTTCACTTGATCAGGATGTGGGTTCATGGAATAAGCTAATTTTCTCGGTTGACGCTCAATACTGAAGCGTGATTGTGTTACCCGCTTTATGGAAATCTTGTATTTTATTTTTTATTTTCTTTCTTTTTAAAAATTTTAATCATATATATATATATTTTATTTATATTATTAATTATATATTATTATATCAAAATATATTTATTTATTTAATACTTTAACTTAATAATTTGATATATTATATTAAATAGAAAATTTATTATATATTTCATTGTTATTAATTATATATAATAATTGTTCCTATGTATTTATTTGTAGTTCTTTATTTGGGAGAATCTTGGAGGATGTGTACTGTGTTGTTTGTGTCCCTCCAAACCTCTTGGATGGTGATGAAGAAATGTGTCCTAAGAATCACTTTATTCTGCACGGAAGCCAACCTGTCCTGGGGGGCAGGGCAGGCCGGAAGCCGTTGAAGCTGTTTGATGGACGATGGGACCCAACGTCCCACTGAAGGTGCACATGGGGCGGGATGACAGGCGGGAAGGACGTTACTGGAGTTGGCAAGTATCCGGTGAGCACCTTCTTCTCGTGAGGAAAGTTCTGTGCAGCCTTCCGAACCCCATCAGCCGGGACCTGAGCTTCACACTGCAGGGAAAGGGGACCCTCTAGGGTCAAGGGAAGGGGGAGAGGGAGGAGGGCTGGCCATGTGCAGGACTCTCTTGGGGCAGGTGGCTCCTACCCACATCCCTGTCCCAAGGAGCTGAATCCCAGCAGCCCAGGGAATGACAGACTCCTGGTGTCCGCTCTGCTGTTCCATCACGGCACTGGGTTCAGTGCTTTTCCATCCCCAGTCCTGTGTGAAATCTATAGAAATGGCTGGGAGTGACCCTATAAATTCAAGGGTATCTAGATGAAACTATCCCAGCAAAGAGCGGAGAACTAGTATACACAGCCAGCAGCACATCACAGAACATGAAATTTGGAACACCCTTCCAGGTCTCAGCTTCCTGAAGCTTCTTTATTTTCAGTTTTGTTCCTGAATCCGAACATAGGACATTCTCACTCTACCCTTCTTCTTCCCCAAGATGAGCTGCGAGGCCACAGGGGGAAGAGACGGAAAGGCCAGTGTGGGTGGCACTTGTGACACGTACACCTGCTGGTTTGGATCTGTGAGTGCTGACCGCGGCCACAGCGGTGTCCGGGGAAGGCTGTGACCTGGGGAGTGCGCTTGGAGGGCAGGCTGTGGCCTGTGCTCACCTGAGCTTCTGCTGAAGCAGGGAGCAGACCGCGAAGGGAGGGCCGCAGCCAGCCGCATGGGCGTGGATCAGGGATAGGGACGGGCAGCACATGCAGTGTCCTCCTTGGGAACCAGAGCGCCTTGAACTGGGTCTCAAGACCACGGCTTTGAAGGAACGCATCGACCTGGCCTTTTAGGTAGCAAAATAGAGATGTCCTCCACCCCAGACCCGTGCACCTTGCGTGCCCCTCACGATGTGAGCTGGAGCCCGTGGACAGGAAGGTTTCGGAGATGGGAGTTTCAAACATCCATTGTTGTGTTTCTGGTGGCAAATAGGTCCTTTGTGAGAGGGGGTTAGCTCTGCCTTGGGAGCACCCGGGGGGCTCAGTCGGTGAAGCGCCTGCCTTCGGCTCGGGTCATGATCTCAGGGTCCTGGGATAGAGCCCCACGCGGGTTCCGAGCTCAGCGGGGAGCCTGCTTCTCCCTCTCTCTCTTTCCCTGTTCCTGCTCGCTCCTCTCACTCTTTCTTGGACACACTCTCTTTCAAATAAATAAAATCTTAAAATAAAACAACATAAACAATGGACATGGGTTGTCTTCAGTCCAAGATCCATGTGGGCAGGGTAGGTGCGTCCTGAGGCCTCTCTCCCGGGCATGTAGACAACTGCCTTCTCCCCAAATCCTCACGTGGGTGTCCTTCTGTGCGGGTCTGTGTCCTGATCTCTTCTTCTGATAGGGACCCCAGTCCTATGCGATTAGTGTCCACCCACGTGACCTCCTTTTAATTTCATCACCTATTTAAAGACTTTATGTTCAAATACAATCACATTTCAAGGGCCTGGGGCCTGGGGCTTCAAAGTGGGGGACTCAGTGCAGCCTCTAACAGACCCCTATGTACTTGTGACTACAAGCTCACGTCTTCCTGAGGCACAGGGGTAGGGGGCGCGCGCCTGAGCGAAGGCACACTCTATAAATGTTCGCATGAATTTATCAAAACGGTAGTATTTGACTAGCAACTGATGTGATTTTCTTGCCTATTCAAGTTATTTTATTTATTTTTCATGTTGTAGTCACAATAGCTTCATCTTCTCAAACTGTCCTTATCTGTCTCCTTTTTGAGTTTTTTCCATGTTAAACCCTAAGAGCAAAAGTTTGATGAAACGTTTCTGATATTTACTGAAGGGAGGGGCCTGGCTGGTGCATTTCTGATTCTTTGAACCCTCTCGTCTCCGGTCCCCTCACCTTGTTAAGGAAATGTTTTCCACGGTTTTAATCAAGCCGGGCATTTGCGCACAGATTTCTCTCCGCGGCTATGTTAACTTCTCTCTTTCCTGCTTCGTTGTAAGCGCAGTGGCTCTAACTCATAAAATTAATTCCCTTTCCGTGGGATTGTCAGAAATGAGGATTGTTCTGACCCCTATTTGAACTCATGAGCTGGAATGAAGTTGTTCACTGAGCTGGAGAAGACAAAGCTGGGTTCCAAGAGATTAATCAGCTCCATCAGCCCTTGGAAGAGGCCTGGAAACGGCCCCGTCACACTGACCCTGAATAGCTCCGACCCTCGTGCAAATGAAAGCCATCACTCCTGGCCAGGAAGATACTAAATTATAGGCTTTTAAATTTAATTTTCAGTTTACTTGTGTTTTCGATTAGTGTGCCATGTCTCATAAAGACGGTAGTACCTTTAAGTAGTAAGCACCCCCACCGGTCGCCCCCGCTGCCCTGGAAATGAAAAGGCACACCCCGCCTGCGATCTGTTACCAAACCACACAGGAGGGGAGTTTTTCCCCGTGACACCTTAAGCGGCAATAGCAAATTATTTTCTTCATACCAAAATCAATAACTGGCTTGGAAATAAAAAGTCTCCCTGGGCCTGGGGCCACAGGATTTCCTGACAGGCTCCTAAAACTATCTTCTGGTCGCCGGGAGGCCTGGGGATGGCCATCGACTTTCCACTTACAATTGAGTCGTGGGGCATCTCCGCGGGCTGGGAAAACTTAAAGGCTGGATGACAAATCGTCAGCTGCAGAAGGACTGTCCTCACCCACGGGACCTTTGTAGGATGTCTGTTGTGCACACACAGCATGGAGACTTTCTTCTGCTCTCCACAGGGACCATCGGAACGGTCACTCTGGGAGAGCGCCGAGGGCCAGTGACAGACATGTTGGCTGCACCTTTGGTTATTCTGGGTCTAGGTTCACACTTAACCAGCACTAACCGGCCACTGTCCTGGAGAAAAGCTGCAGAGAGGCCCGGAGTATGACCACACAGAAAGATCCCCGCACGTACGTGGGTGCCCGAGAGGTCCCTGCACCTGCAGACCCCACTGCGGGCCCCCCCCCCGGCCCGGCAGTCTTCCGCGTGGGTGCTGACACAGTCCTCCTTCGAGCAGTTTCGAGCAGAAGCCACCTGGACCCTGGCAGACAGCCTCCCGCGCAGAGTCCACAGCTAACACATGGGTGTGCACGCAGGTCACACTTCCATCTGCGCTTCCACCAGCTCCAGCTCACGTCTTCCTTGGCTTACAGCCCAGATGGAAAGTCAACAGGCCAAAGAAACAGAGAGAAGAAAGTCAGCTTAGAAAGCCGTTAACTGGGGCCCACGCCTCGTCTGTAAGAATCTCTGACCTTGATCTCGGGGACCTTGCCTCCCTTCAAATGCCTCGCTTTAAGTAGTAAGTTCTTAGAAAGTTGAGCACAAAGTGAACACAGAGAAAGGCTGGATTCATGCTCCCCTGCCCCCATTCAGCCTTCCTCAGCTCTGACCGAAAGATCTGCGCATCGAGAGAATGTTCCAGACCAACGTCAGCACCCTGTACTAGGAGAAGCCAGGTGGCAATGGACACATTCGGGTCAACAGCCTAGAGGTCTCCCACCTGGGGCACGTTGTATGTTGTCGAGGGAGCGTAGGTGCAATAGGACGCAGCGACCTGTGGAGCCCTGAGGACGTGGCCTGCGGTGGCCAGCTCCTTGGGCAGGTGGAAGGGACTTGGCAGGGTCCAGCCTGGGAGCAGGGACAGACCTGTCAACCCAGGACAACTGAGGACCTTCCAAGGAGAGTTCTTCCTCTGCAGAGATGAGGGTTTCAGGGAGTAAGAGAAGCATTTGTCCAGCACAAGGGTGGGAAGTCCATGGGCAATTTCCTACCTCAGACAGACGTCATGCACTGAATTGCACCCACCCCCTGAAAATCCCACGTCGGAGCCCGGATCCCCCACGCCTCGGAATGGGCCCCTGTGGAGATGGAGCCTTTAGGGAGATAATGAGGAGAAAGGAGCTCATTTGGGCGGGCACTAGTCCAAAGGGAAGAGGGGGTCAGGACACAGACAGGCACAAGGGGTGACCAGGTGAGGGCACAGAGAAGGCGGGAGAGAGGTGCCAGGAAAAGCCCACCCCATGGACAGCTTGGTGTCAGACTTCCAGCCTCCGGAATGAAGAGAGGTACATGCCCTTGGTCTGCGGTGGTTTGCCAGGGCTGCTCTGGCCGACCTCTGCAACAGACAGCATCTGGCTCACTCCCGTGGACGTCCTCTGCCTCCTGCGCTCTTAGCAAGGAGATGGCTGGTGTGGGTCTCCGTGCGTGGTCAGTGGCCAGGCTGAGCTGTGGCCCTGAGCCAGAATGTGGAAGTCCCTCCCCCAATAATGAGGGCAAGAAAACCCAATGCCCCTCGGCACATGGACTGTAGGGGTCCACCCTGAACATCAGAATCAATAACGAGGAATTTTAATCAGCTGGAGTGTGGGCTCCAGCCCATGTTTCGCTTGTGACATTGGTGGTTTCCCTCAGACCTGTTTTCTGCTAGGTGACCAGGCTTTCCTTCTTTCTCTGTCCTACCTCCACTGTCCAGGCTGAAGCCCCTGGCTCCCCTTTCCAGTTAGGCATGAGTCCAAGGTCGTATTTATCTGTTTTGACAAAAGCAATGCGAGTGTTGGTTTCCACGTGGCTTTTGTTTTTTGGCGAGTTGCAATCCAAGTGGTCAGATTATTAGCAAGAAGCAGTGAGGCTGCAGATTGGACAGGCCTCCCAGGGATGGGAAGCAGGGGGGCTCCAAGCTTGGGGTTGGGGCTGAAGGGGCTCTCCCCGGGCTCTCTCCACAGTGCGGTGCTGCAAAGCCGCAGAGTCACAGATCTGGCCTGACGTTCCGCGACTTCAGTGCTGGAGATTGCCTCTCTGCTTGGAGCCAAACTGGACCGTGTGTGTTCTTGCGGCCGGCCGTGCGGACCCTTCCCCGCAGGTGCGCGGGCTCTGGGTCCCTCCCCGCACCTGCAGCCCCACAGTCTGCCCGGTCAGGGAAAGCGGTGGCCCTTCTCTCATCTGCTGGCCTGCAGTCTCAGGAGGGAACCCTTCAGGGTCAGATGGGATGGTCGCTGCGGCTCCCGAGAAGTTAGTTCTGCGGATTCAAAGTCAGGCGTAAGGTGAAGAAGTCCGAAAGCCCCAGGCCTCTGTCTCGCGCTATGTCTCTGAGACTACCCGCACCCCCCTTGGAAAGCGTTCCTGGAGTCAGAAATGCACCAGTGATGGACCTGACCGTAAATGGCAGGTTGCCTTTTTATTCAATTCAGGCTTTTTTAGTTTTACAAAGAGAAAGAATAACACATATGAAATCGGCAAATGAAGCTATTTCTTTGTGTTTGTGTCACATTTTCCTCTCCTGTTGTGATTCCTTTTTCGTATTTTGCGTTTTTGTTCATTTGCAAGAACACTCTAGGAGCAACTTGGCCTTGCACTGGGGCGTAGAACAGAATGCTGTAGAAATGCTGAATTTAATGGGTATAACATGTAATTCTGTGAAAAACGTGAAGCAAGACGTATTTCATAATACAAATTGGTTCTCACTCAGAGCTGAGAGTCATCAGATGAATCGATTAGCCACATAGAGGACACTCCTGGGAAAGTTTCCAAGTGAATGGCGCAGACGTTTGTAATCAGGATGGGGTTTCTGTGTGGGCATGCGGTCCTGAGGCCTCTTGGCCAACGGGCTGTGAAGGCGGAAGGAAGGCCGGATGAGGGACGGCACTGTCCCCAGGTAAGTAAGAGATGTCCCAGCCAGCCATCTGCTCCAGCATGCATGGGGCTGTGCTGAGGGAGCCCGCTGTCCGTTGCTCTCTGGGGACTGCCACCAAGGCTCTTTTCTTCTCCTTTCTCTCATTTCCTCTAAAATATATAGGAGGGAAAGCAAATTTAAAGCAGAGCAACCACAGATAGCTTCCTTAATCAGTGGCTCAGGTGTGAAGGTCCCCACGGACGTCCATCCTGGAGGCCGCTAGAGCTGGCCTGTGGCGGGACCGGTTGGCCCTGTTTGTGTGCAGAGTGACCTTCTCCCGTAGACATGAATTTGAGATGTCGTTGGATGAGTTCTCACTGGGGACATCAGGGCTTCTGAGATAGCCCACCATGCTGTCCATCAGAAGAACCCACAACAGTAACCTCTGAGCATGGGCAGTGCCCCTTTCGGGGCAGGAGGGGCCCTGCGGGCAGGGCCGGCTCCCCTGCTCAGGGCACCCCATGATTAGTTTAATGTTCGGCTGTGGCCCTCTTGAGACACTAACCCTTTTGCATTTTGCACGGGCCCCTCCCACTTCTGAGTGTGGGGAGCTGGGTTGCCGAGGAAAGTAAATCAAAGCAAAGCAGACCAGTGATCTGGCCCCAGGAGCACACAAGGTCCTTCCAGCCCACGCGCCCGGAGTCGTGCGTCACAGGCAGTGGACCAAGGGCTGTGGAAGCCCCATCTGCTTTCGAAATCTGGCGAGGCCTCTGTGGAGGAGGCGCTGGTGGCGCTGGGCCTCTGAGGGACATGGCCACTGAACTCACCTGGGCAGCAGGGCGGGAAGGTGCCTTAGCCAGCAGACACCACAGACTTGGGGCTGAAATGTGAGGTATTTATTTCTCACAGATGTGGAGGCTGGAAGCCCGAGATGAGGGCAGCATGGTCGGGCTCTGGGGGTGCTCCTGGTTACGGCCTCACACAGCCCTTCCTTGGTGTGTGCTCATGGAGAGAGCTCTCCAGGCTCTTCCTCTTCGTGTAAGGGCCTGAATCCCATCCTGGGTGTGGGGATTCAGCCTTCTGACCTCTTCTGTACCTAATCACCTCCCAAAGGCCCACCTCCGAACACCAGCCGTTGGGGGGTTAGGGCTTCAGCATATGAATTTGGGGAAACGCAGGCATTCAGTCCACAGAAGAAGCTCTTCCCAAGCATCAGCCCAAGCCGTGACAGAGGCAACCTCCAGGACAGGGCGCTCCGCTCCCCTGGCCCGGACACAGGACAGGCAGAGGCTGGCAGTGAAATCGGGACCTCGCCCTGTGGCAGTGGGGTGCCCTGGAGTGTGGTGGTGGAGAGGAGGATGCGATCTCCTCTCTGTGTCAGACAGGCAGGGACACAGGCTTTCCTTCCGTGTTTGTATCAGTTCTCAAAGCAAAATATGAATGCATTTACCTGTTGATAACACACATTAGGTATGAATATCTTTACTGAGCTTGATAAAGGTTAAGTGATCCAAGAGGCATAAAACCCAGGCATGCCTCTGAAATTTGGTAGCTTCTGCTTTAAATTAAGCATTTTATTTTATAAAGGATGACAATGGCTCTTGAAGGAATTCCCTGTTGGCTGAGCTGCTGTCTTGAGTCATGCACAAGCAGGGGGCTCCTGCATGGTCTAGTGGCTTTTCTTTCCAGCTGATGATAATCCCCAGCTCTTGGTTTTCAGTTCAGATAACTTGCCACTGTTAAGCACACGATGCTGGGGACATCCTTCTGCATCAGTACTGCCAGGAACACCTGAGTGACAAGTTCGGGGGGCGGGCTCTTTGCCAGACCCAGGAGGTTGCTGTAGCGTAGTGTCTAAGGAAGATAGGTTGGGGAAAGAGTAAATAATTACAGCGAGAGCTCTGAAGAATTTGCAAACACAGACACTGGATGATGTTATCCATGGAAGACAGTGTGACCAAGGAGCTCCAGATGGACATTAGAGACAGGTAGTGAGGCTTGTGTAGACAAAACTGTCTAAAGGACATGGCAAATGTTTTTTTTTTCTTTTCTTCCAGAATTGGAAGAGTTGATTCTGTCATCGTGCCTTTTTCTCTATCTTCTTACTTGCTGCAAAGATCGCCCATGTTTTTTGCTTATTAGACTTTAAGCAAGCTGGTAGGTCTGTAGGGAAGCCCTTGAGTTGAATGGCAGACGTGGTTCCTCAGAATTGGGTGTCCTTGTGATGTCCGTCTGCGTGTGGGCTGCTGCAGCTCCTGTATTCTGGTGGGACAAAGATGTCAAAAGTCTGATTCTCTGGGAAGCAGAGAACATAACCTAGTTATATTTATGTGCCCCAGGGCCCTGGTGGAGGCATGGAAGAACATGAATGAATGTGTTCTAGGTATTTATTGCTGCAGAACAGCCACCTCAGAGCTTGGGGCCCAGGACAGCCATTGTGCAACGTTCTCAGAGTCTCGGGTCCGGAACCGGGAAAGGGCGGAGGGCAGCTCTAGGCTTCTCCATGCTGCCCAGGGCCTTAATGGGGCAGCCGGGCAATGGGACTGGAATCCCTTTTGTGTACTTGCCAGGGTGCTCCAGAGACCCGCTCCTCCAGCCCCTACAACCGAGCGTGATGCAGGAACAGGCAACAAGGGTGTGGTATCTGTGGGGAAAATGTGAAACTTTGTAATAGTTGAGTGCAAGTTGGTTTCCCTTTCATTATCATCATGCGCCAGTTCTCAACAATATCAGTAATAAAACCGTCCTCCCTGAACACATCTGATGAGCTCTAATTTGCTTCAACCATTGCTGGTGAAAGTTCATAAACACAGGCATCAGCTTTGGACCTTGTTCAGTTCTGATGGAATCTCAACTTGGAGCCGATTCCTGACTTTGCCTCATGAACAGTGTCACCTGCCAGCACCTGGCGGAGGCTGACGGACGGGGCTGCGGCCAACAGGGGGTCCCGTGCCCTACCGCGTCTTTAGGAGCAGGACATGCCCTCCAGGGTCTGAGGTTATCGATCGTATCAGCCTATCGGTTCCCAGCGTTGACTTTCGTATGTGGTTGACACACCAGTTTACTTTCCCCTGGATTACCCGCTCCTGACTCAGGCTGTTCTGCATCCTAGGCCATGTTCCCTGATCCTGACAGAACTTTGACTTACATACACTATGCTGTATTGCATGTGAGGACCTCTTAAAACTCAATGTATCGGGATTGTGTTGTATTTCAAAACTGGACGTTTAAGTCTAAAAGATGATGCATTTACTGGGGCTCCTGGCTGGCTCCTTCGGTGGAGTGCGCAACTCTTGATCTCAGAGTCGTGAGTTCGAGCCCCACATTGGTTGTATCAGAGATTACTTGAAAATTTTTAAAAAATCAAAAAATTATGTGTTTGCTTAACCATGTTTGACTTGTCAAATCCTTAGGAAGAATATTTTTGCAAACATTCGACTTATTTACAAGGTATTTACAGGTGATCGGCTACTGTTTAGAGGCCCTTTCTTGTCATTAAATGAAAGAGGACCCGTGTCCCTGTAGCTTTGTGGGGCATCCTCCCTCCTGTGGGCTGCCTGGTGTCCCCACTCTTGGGCTCATTCCAGCGTTCCTACCCTAAGCTTCTAAAAGGTAAGAGGTTTTCTGTCCCCACAACACCACATTGCTTCACCTTGTTTAATGTGTTATTTACGAGGGAAAAACACATTGAAGAGTGAAGAAACGCAGTGCTGCTTGTTCTGGGTCACACAGTGTTTTTAGCACATAAATAATGTATCCCTTTTGTGCTCGTCCTGCCAAGGACTTACCTTTCCAGGTGCGCTGCCTACAGCTGCAGACCTCCTGTCTGAAATGCATTCCATGAGGCCTCACCCGTGCACTGCCAAAGCATTCGGTTCCAAAGCAAGCCTGCGGAGTTAACCCATTGCCCCACTGCTCACCTCGGACCCCCGGGACATCAGAGCTCAACTCCGCGTGCAGGGTTCGCTGCAGCTCCAAATCCCACTCACAGTTGAAGTTCCCTGGGCCCCTGGGTGGCTCAGTCGTTAAGCATCTGCCTTTGGCTCAGGGCATGATCCCAGGGTCCTGGGATCGAGCCCCGCATTGGGCTCCCTGTTCCACTGGAAGCCTGCTTCTTCCTCTCCCACTCGCCCTGCTTGTGTTCCCTCTCTCGCCGGCTGTCTCTCTCTCTGTCAAATAAATAAAATCTTTAAAAAAAAAAGTTTAACATTCCCTCTGGGATGCCGGGGACAATGTTGGCTGCATGCCTGACGGCTTTGATGGAGAGTAATGGAAACTGTGGTAAACAGAACTTAGGTCTGGAGCTGCTGGAAATGTCCGCATCCCCGTGAGGGCCAATTTTTTCTTCAGCCTCGACTTACACTCAACACAGATTGCGAGCCAAATGGGAATCGGACAGAGGCATGCATCAGAAAGTATCACAGACACCACTGTTCACAATCCCAGATGAGATTCAAGGACCCCGTCGCCGAAAAAGCCTTTCTGGAAAGCGTGAAAGTGGCGTATCTTCTGTGTGGTCTCCAGAGCTCATGGTGCCGTGACGATTCTCCAATGATGGTTGTCGGCCTTCAAGCCCGATTTGAATTGCAAGTGAGAAATATTAATTAAACAGTAAATGTGTCTTTGCAAGAGAGCAGCTCATGCTTTTAAGGATCACGGGTTCTAAGCGGTGTTTGGAAACCCCTTCTGAACTTAACACCCGTCAGGATAAACACATTACAACAGATTTTTATTTTCTCATTTTAGTTCAGGTAAAGACATTTTAGAATAAACTTAAACCTAGGACAGGTTTGTATTCTCATAGACTATTAGTGGGAGGCTAGTAAAGATCTTCCTTTAGGGATGGGAATGAAGAGACAATTTAAAAAACATTAATTTTAGTTTCTCATCTGTGTTTCAGAACAGGTTGGATTATTAGCTAAAAAGGACATCCTTTCGATAATTGAGACTATGAATTATAGGTTGATTGTATAACAGTAGAGGTTGATTGAAATTAGAATACCAAAATGCCAGGTGTTTGGAGCTATTCTTAACGACTGCATGCATTCAAAAGAATTTAATTTTCAGACCATTTTGAAAATGTAATATGTATCAAGATAAAAATAAATTTGTGTACGTGAACACTTCATCACCTTGCTTTAGAAAATTTAAATAAGCAACAAGTTGTTGGTGGACTGGTGAGGAAACTAGTTCTGCACTTTGCCTTCTAAGAAAGAAAAGTGATAAATTCAAGGCTAACCGTGTTTCCCTGCTGACGGTGACATTCTGGACCAACCCCTGGAGGAGAGAGCCCAGGGCCATCAGCAGGTGACTGGAGTCCCTGGGTCCTGGCCATAGTGGTATGCAGGGGGTGAGTCAAAAGCCCTACATCACGTAGCTTTGGGGAGCGACCCCACCATGGCCCAGGGAGAGGCCCCTTTGCTGGTGATGGAGATCTCAGCCGTTCGGGTCTACCTTCCTTGGGCTTGGGGGAGGATGCCGTAGGAACCCCCCAGTAGCAGAAACACAGCTCTGCTGCTGTTTGTTCTCACGCGTAGGTGTGTAGCCCCCCTGACTGTTAGACACCCAGCCCTCAGCCACAGAGGGTGCAGCCCCGGCGAGGGGGCCTTCGCGACCCCACTCTCCAGGGAGCAGACCGACTGTTTGTGGGAGCTGTAGCCTGTGTTGTGGGGCCTCAGGGGAGAGTCTCTGACCCCAGGCACCAGAGCTTCCTGCTTCCACATCCTGAGCTTGCCAAGACCACCTCAGCCCAGGAGGCCCCGGGAGTGGAGGGACCATGCCCACGCGAGAGTTTCCGTGGCTCCGACGCCCTGCCCTACCGATTCACCTGGTAATGGGCCCAACAACAAAATGAGGCTGCAGAGACTCAGGAACACAAACCTTGGACTGTGCGTGCAATTCTTATACACGGCTGCTCTGTCAGTAGACGATATGAAGTGTGAGGCAAGTCTGCAGTCAGCATACACATAATCTGCCCAACACGGGGTGTGAAAGTGAGAGAGATGCAAAGGGAAAGAGTTTTCCCAATACTCTGGCACTGTGTTTTATTGATCATTTTTCTGAAAGAAAAAACAAAGGTAATTCCCTGTCTAGAGTCCCATCATTACTAGAAGCAACAATGTTTGTCTTCCCATTTATTTTCAAAATTTCATAGTCTGGAGTGGAAAAAGGACCCCAAACTCTATTCCACTTAATGTTTCCAAAGTGGAATTCGTGCACTTCTAGGCCCCCAGGATGGTCCGTTTAAGTGTCCCGCTTGTGTTATGTACTTGACACACCCACATAACATATAAAGAGTATTTCCGTCTACTTTACATGTTACGCACACTTACAAGTGTAATATATGCACAGCTACACGTGTGGGTCTATTTCTGTGGATAGACCTATAGATAGATGTACAAATATGCATGCTTTATTTTTATTTTTTATTTTTCTAAGATTTTATATATTCCCCCCCCCTTGGGTTTCTTTTTTCTTTCTCTCTTTCTTTCTTTCTTTCTTTCTTTCTTCCTCTCTTTCTCTCTTTCTTTCTTTTTCTTTAATTTAAAGAGAGGGAGGTGAGGAACCGCACTGAAAGCAAATCCTTACACCATCTCGTCCCCCAAATACATGTGGATTTGCAGCACGGGCCTGCTCTGAGGGTGAGGAGCCTGGTTTCCTCCCAGGTCTGACAGATGCTCAGGGAGCGGGACTGGGGTCTCTCCTGTTAGAAACAACAGACTTCTCCATCACAGAAGCTTTATTAAATCAGATAGTTAAGTAATAAATGAACACCAGATGTCAAACCCTACATATAACAGGGTAGTTACCTCTAGGAGCTCCAATGATTAAAAAAGAGAGAGTGTAAGCCCGGGGGTTTTCTTTGAAGGAGAGAAGTGAATGGCATAAAGTCCCTTCGACTTTCAACTCAACAGCAAAAAAAGAGGCATATGCACTGAAGACCTCACGCATTTTCCAAAGGATAAGAAAGGAACAGAGAGCTCAATGATCTTTATATGCAGGGCCTAATTCCTTACACTCAGGACACAATCATCTTTACACCTGTCTTGAAATTGGCAGGTGTGCAAAACAGGAACCATTTAAAAGTTTGAAATTATTAAATGATTTCGTCCCTCGCACTGACTGCTATCTCTATGTATTTAAAACATTTTCGTCTTAAAGGCTATAGACAGCATTGCCAAGATGACAGATGTCTAGGAGTGGAATGCTGGGGAAAGCCCTGGTAAGGTCATTGTCCAAGGTCACCACTAGGCTTACAACCTGTGGGGTCTCAGGTGTGGTGGTCTCAGGCCCAGGCAGAGTCCTGGAGTGGGGGCTGTCAGCTCTGCACTCCAGGGCAGCTGTGTGGACAAGCTGTGATGAATCAGGGGCGCCAACAGTTTCCTTCCATCATTGCTGTGAAACTCTGAAGTTGTGTTAGCACCTGGGGATGTATTTTTAAGCGAATGCCCCTCCTGGTGACTCGGGGTGATCCATTACAGCAGCTCGCTGTGACATCTCCAAGGAGCACACAGCATCCTCCGTCCAAATCACAGTCACCTTTTGTCTTTGGATACATGTTTTAATTTCAACAGACCTACAGACATAGACATTTAAAATATTTATCAATTTAGACCATGCCAAGTAATCTGTTATTTATGAAGAAACTGCCCACTTACCTTGTGTCTGTTACGTTATTTGATATAAAAGGTAGGTCATCTTCTTTCCATTTCTGCAAATAATAACTCTGAGGAAGAGCAGAGCTACGTGGTCAGGAAGTGAATGCCCGTCCTGGTGACTCAGGGTGATTCATTACGGCGGCTCGCTATGACATCTCCAAGGAGCACACCACCTCCTCCATCCAAATCGCTTTCAAATCAATCACCGTCATCGGGCTGCTCAGCATGGTGGATGGCTGCAGGACAGATGTTTTGGTGTCTGGGATGAAATGTTAGGTGTTGCAAGAACTTTGCCTAGGAACTTTCTGTGCAAGCCTGACAAATTGTGTCAAGAGCAGGAAACTGAATGTTCTTTGTTGAAATGCTACGTTTTGATCAATTAATGCCCGATTTTTGACGCCAGTAACAATGCTAACCAAACATTTCTGATAGCATCTCTTTTCAAGGCCTCATTTACCCCAACACGTTTCTGCAATATTGCCGATGTGTGTGCATATCTACCCCCCAGAAGTCAGCTGGACGTCTGCGAAAGTGAATCCAACGCTGGGAAGCTAGTGTGGAGCAGATGACTTCAGAAAGTTCGATACTTGTCAACACAGAACACCTGCATGTGTCTCGTGTTTGGAATAAGGTTCGGCGCGGGCGCCACTCCCTTTCCTTAGCAGCACTCGGCAGGCTCTGTGAAGGCGGCCTGTTTTCCCGTCTGTGGCGGTTGGTACGTGCAGGACGCGGGTTATAAACACACACTTTGGGTTTTTGGATCTTTTTACACACACATTATATTATCAATTACTTTTAATATTTCTGCATAATGTTGTATTTCCTTTAATGATTTAACCTGGATGGCATTTGCTCCTAGATGGCATAGCTCTACTGTGATCCATTTAACTATAAAGTATCACTTTGTAAATTACGTTTTTGTTACTTGTTTGTAATTTAAAATAACGACACAAAACCGTCGTGCATCACACAGGGAGAACGTGTGATATTGTAGCCAAGTCCTTGAGACCACTAGACAAAACCAGAGTGTGGAGCCCTGCCTTTGAAATATGATTTAAAACAGAATTTATAATGTCGCAGAATTACATAAAACTGTGTGAAATTGTGCAGATAATCATTTAAATCTCCCTACATGAAAAGATAATTGCTCCAGAAATTAACTGTACCTGGGGTTCATTCATTTGGTCATGGCTAGTTTCTTGTGTAGCGATGATTTGATATGAGAGCTAATTAAGATCAGGTCAGAGTTGCTGAAGGTCAGACATTAATGTGTGGGATCATTGAAATGATAATTATAAACAGATTAGGAAGCCACGGTCTTTCATGAGGGGTTATTGGATAATTGCTACGAGGGGAACGGCTTACTGTAATAATGCATTATCGACTACTTACAGCATTTTAAGGGCGCGAGTGTATTACTTCCTCAAGGACTAAAGAATAATGTCGAACTCAGAGCTCAGTAAATAAAGTAGAAGAATGTTGGCGACACCCCCTTTCTCCTGGAAGTGTATTTATTTCGGGGGGAAGCCTGATACTGCCTTGTTTTGCCCCGAGTGTGAAGATGGCGAGGCAGGACGATAATACGGACATCCCCTGCCATCAGACAAGGGGAGCGGTGGGACGTGGAAGGCTGTTCTTTCCTCTTTGGTTCATTTATTCAGGCTTTCCCGAAGATTGGAAATCTATAGCAGTGCACGGTGGCGCGGAACGCGGTTAGGCCCATTTTCATGGACCGCATTTGGCTCAAGTGTTACCTTCTGTGAACATTTCAACAGTTAAACGAGGTGCAAGCTCAGGGGGGCAATGGACACCGGGCCGTACACTGGGGCTTCTGTGGGGCAAAGGTCCCTAAACTCAAACCCCATGCCAGGCGTTCACCTGCAAGGCCTTTGCCTCACGTCACTTCACCTTAAACTTTCCAGAGACGTAAGCTGCTAAGTAGGGAGAAATATTCAGGCTGATTTCCACAGGCTCTCAGATCGGAGTGTGTTTGAGTCTGGAAACCTCTTCTCTCCGCGCACTTTTGATAAAACGGCTATAATTCCTCTCAAGCCTTCATCGCCTGTGAGCACGCAGCACACGGTTTGACAAGCGCCAGTCCTGCTGTGGGTCGGGAAGGCGGTGGGGAAGGTGCGGTGTGTGCGCTGATTCTGATGCTGCTTTGTGGACGTCCTGAGTCCCGAGATGTCCAGCCGTGGGGCGGGACACTTGTGTTATCGCGGAGGCCGCAGTGTGCGCTGTGTCACTCGAACGTGGGAAGCAGCTGGCGGGCGACCTGGGTCAGGCCGGCGCAGCGGTGACGAGGCCCCTGGAAGGTCAGCGGCCTCGGCGGGAGCTGTGCCCTGGGAGCGCGTCCCGGCTGCAGAGCCCAGAGCGTGTGCGTGCTCAGCCCAGGCCCGGACCTCCTGGAGCCCCTGGAAAGGTTTGGCCTCGGCCAGGTCTGCAGTGTCACAGACCAAAGCACGGGACGCGGCCCTTCCCGGCCTCCCCACGAAATGGCCAGAATCCAACATGACAGGAACTCAGGCCTGGCACTGTCCCTGAGGGGAGGGCTGCACCTGTGAGTGGACGAGAGTGAGGGTGGAGGCTGAGAAGGGAGACGTCCACGGCTCCAGCTCGGCCTCCACGTCACCCACGAAGGCTGGTCCCACGAAGAGACACTGATGAGCACTTCTGGGCCGGCCAGCGGTGTGTCTGGTCCTGGGCGCTTAATGCGTGGCTCCTGGTCACGTGCTCACTGATTCCTCCTCACCGAACCCCTTCCACAGACGCTTTTCAGCAGAGTCTGACTCTCCCGGATTTCGGACGCAGGAGTGCTGGGAGTTTCCAGCAATCCATGGAGAGGCCCTGCCGCACGGGTGGGCGGCCACTTAGCTCTTCCTTCTTGAGCAACACCTGGGTTGGCAACAGAGCCATCCCTGGACGGTCAGGGGGCGTCGCCTGCCACTCGCGTCCTCCTGGGGCTCTGCGGCAGGCGCAGTCAGCCCTGCACGTCGAGGCAGAATTCCGTCTCTAGAGACGGTCCCGCACACGTGGTTCGAACACACCGGGGTTCTCTCCCAGCAGAAGACACTCGTGTCTCTAGGACAGAAGTATAACCAGAAACACATATTGCTTGAAACTTTGGTGTTACTGGGAGTCCCAAGAAAGGCAGCTGAGAGGACCCCCAAACGCCGGTTTCTCTGAGGGCAGGCCCACACACGGCACACTTGTCACTGCTCCTGGCAGGGACGCTGCTCCCTCGGCAGAGTGCACGGAAGATAAGCATGTGATGTCTTCATGCAGTGTTCGATGTCTGCTCTCGGAAGAGCAGGGCAGACTCTTACGCCTGCCCAGTGGTCCAGGGCGAGAGCACGGCCAGCCCTCGGGGGGCTCAGGACTCACTTCTTCCGCTGGGGCTCTGAGACAGAGGCTCTTGAGTCCGAGAGAAGCCGTTGTGGTGTGTCCGTTTTGGACAGTCCCCCAGGGGAGAGGCGACTGTGTTCCATGACTGAGAGATGGCAGCATTTAGCGCCAACCTTCCCACCTGCCAAGAGGGAGGAAGCGGAACGGGGAGCCTCTCGGGAACGATACCTGCAGGGCCCTGAGGAGAAAGAAACCGGTCCTGTTTCAAGTGGAGGAGGAAGGCTGAGGAATGGGAGCCGACGATTCCCTGTGGCCCGGACCTCTCCGGAGCTCCTGGCTCCCAACCCCCAGCGCGTGGAGGTGACACACTGCCCCAGCAGGAGGGCAGGGACGCTGCACGCACCTTGTCGCGGGCACAGGCTGCGGGGAGGCAGACGAAGGCCTCTCTTCTGACACTGAATGGCCGAAGGAGAGTCTCAGGGTCTGTGTGGAAAACACAGACCAGGAGGCAAAGCGAGAACAGCAGAGGACATGAGCTAATCGCCAAGCAGTCCTGGGCCTGGGTCCAGTTCAGACCCTCAGAGCCGTCTGCTGAAGGGGACAGTGAGGCAGGCCACATGCCACTGTGGCTGCGCTGCAAGGAAAGCTCTCGCGGTAGGAATTCCTGAATGGCCAAGAAGATTTCCGATTCCTTTTTTAAATGTCTATATTGGATCTCATGTCTTTCTTGCTAGAATCTCATTCACCCAAAACTCAAATGGTTTATTGTGTTACAGATGCACGTTGGGATTTGGCAAAACACGGCCAAATATAACAGGGTGTCTGTCGTCCTCCTTAAGTTCATGTAAATCTGATCATCCTACTGGTGACTTCTGATCGCTCCAAAGAGACCGTGCGGCTCCGGAAACGAGCTGAGTCCCTGTATGCGTGAGACATTTGGTAACTGACTTTGGCTGTAATTGTGTTTGTGGTTGCCCAGCCAGATGCCATGCCCTTCTTCACTCGTGACCCATTGGTCTGGTTCCTTGAAACCCAGAGTAAAACCAAACCCAGCCTTTTATCGAGGCACGAGCTCTAGCACTCCTCGGATATTCCGGGACACGCAGAATCCAGGTTATACTCTCGTGTTTTCGAGTTAGAACTGCTTAGACAGTGTGCAGCAACTTTGTGGCAGAATTGTTCCAGAACCATTCTGTAAGATCAGCTGAGTACGTCTGGGAGGCACAACAGGTCACATTTCTCTTGTAGAGACTCAGAGCACAGACCAGTCTCCAGAGGCTGAAAATTCCTGTAGTAAGTAAGTATAAGCCACTGTGTAGGGGCCCACTTCTCGAACTTCTTTAATAAGAGATCACCCTCTAATGTGAGACGGTACCGCTGTTCCACAAGATGGTGTGTTTCCAGAATGCACCCTGGTAATTCCTTTTATTTTCAGATGCACCAAATGGGAAGAACTGGGTTCATGTCCGTTCCTCGTAAGTGGGGCTCATGGCTGAGTGCAGGGATTCTTACAGGCAACGGTCTCTATAATTTTGTAATTCTTCACTCCAAGTTTTCACAGCGGGAGATCGATCACTGTCTTCTGCCAAGGAGCTTCATGAAAGAGTTATTTCTGGTAGTTCTTAGAAATCTACTTTCAGTTTTTGTTTGGAGATGGTTAAACCGTGTGACTATAAGCTTCCTGTATCTTTCTACAAGAATCAACTATTAAATATGGTATGAAAAGGCTGAACCCAGCCAGGGCTGCATTGGAACAGAGCTTCGATGTGGGCGGGCAGCCGGCTCCATGGAGGTCAGTCCATTCTGTTGTGGACTGAGAAGCTCCAGGGTCCAGGAGGAGCGTGGTCTAAACCCTGAGGCTCACAACAGACGCAGAAGGACATTCACAGGTGGTGTCATTTGAAAATCAAGGGTGGTTTGGATTCAGATCAGAAATGTTCCGCATTTCCAAAGCAGTCCTACCAGGCAGAATCAAAATGTTTTATTATGATTTTAAAAATAAAAGTTGTAGGTGGTGGCATGCCAGAGACGTCCAAAATTCATTCTGCACACTAAAGAGCTTACAACTGTCAACCCTAAACAGAAATCTAAGAAATCCACCAATAGGAGCCCAAAAATTTCGTCGTGTTGACTTTTCAGAATAAATAGACACTGTCAAATCTCTTTCTCTCTTCCTTTTTTTTGGAAGTAGCTGCAGGGTTTTGTAACAGGAGCTGCTGCTGAGTAGTACGCACTGCACAGACCGCTGGACACTGCTCCGTATCACCTCCTGGGGCAAAAGACTCGGGGTCGGTGCTCCAGCCCCAGTCCGACGGGGGCCCTCGCCCCGCCCCCACAGAGGTGCCCAGCGTCAGGATGACCCCTCAGTCTCTTCACCCACATTTCACCTACCGAAGGTAAAAGGAGACCTGGAGTTTTCTCCACTATGTTTACCAGCTAGGTACATCTGTGCAGAAACTTCTTTCCGAGCCTTGTTTCCTCATCTCAAATGTCAGGGCAGGACTGGGGGAAACAAGCGACTTCATGAAGCTTCCATCCGGCTCAGTGAACTACAATATGACTGAATACATTTGATGAAATAAATTAGACCAAAAATGTAAATATTTGATAACTGGCTCTCGAAGGGTTATTTATCCCTCAAAGAAGAACACACATATTCGAAGGTTTAGCTTTTCCAGCGGAGCGTGCCAGGCCGCTCCAAGACCCGAGGAAGTGCTCTCTGCTTCCTCTGAGCTCCTCCCTGTCTCGCTTAGTCAACAGTAACAGAGAAGGAAGAAAATGTGCATCTTCAACAACTGGAAATTCCGGCTTTCTGCTCCTTCTCACAGGTGTGGAGGAAACACGAAAGATGCTTTCAAACTGAAGATTTCAGTCCACAGTTTCTAACCTCTTTATGCTCCACGGATCCATCTGGGGGCAGAATCTTCTGAAAGCTGCACATCATCGCTCGGGGGGTCCCTCTTCACTCCCCATGGCTGTCCATCTGCAAACCACATCTCTACTGCTGAGTGGTCAGAATCAAACCCATCTCCTTTCTTCACAAGAACTTATTAGCAAACACATCCTATGCAGACAGCTCTCAAGACTCTTTTTTTATTAGTTTAATTTTACTTTAAAAAATAATGGGTCTCTCAGCCCACGGAATGGGAGAATATATTTGCAAAGGACACTACAGATAAAGGACTGGTATCCAAGATCTGCAAAGAACTTCTCAAACTCAATACACGAGAAACAAATAAACAAATCATAAAATGGGCAGAAGATATGAACAGACACTTTTCCAATGAAGACATACAAATGGCTAACAGACACATGAAAAAATGTTCAAAATCATTAGCCATCAGGGAAATTCAAATCAAAACCACACTGAGATACCACCTTACGCCAGTTAGAATGGCAAAGATAGACAAGGCAAGAAACAACAATTGTTGGAGAGGATGTGGAGAAAGGGGATCCCTCCTACATTGTTGGTGGGAATGCAAGTTGGTACAGCCACTCTGGAAAACAGTGTGGAGGTCCCTTAAAAAGTTAAAAATTGAACTACCCTATGACCCAGCCATTGCACTACTGGGTGTTTACCCCAAAGATACAGACGTAGTAAAGAGAAGGGCCATATGCACCCCAATGTTCATAGCTGCATTGTCCACAATAGCCAAATCATGGAAGGAGCCGAGATGCCCTTCAACAGATGACTGGATTAAGAAGCTGTGGTCCATATATACAATGGAATATTACTCAGCTATCAGAAAGAACGAATTCTCAACATTTGCTGCAACATGGACGGCACTGGAGGAGATAATGCTAAGTGAAATAAGTCAAGCAGAGAAAGACAATTATCATATGATTTCTCTCATCTATGGAACATAAGAACTAGGA
>NC_048220.1:145664391-145665402 GCF_002007445.2 Ailuropoda melanoleuca | reverse complement strand
ATCAAAATTATTGTTGATATTATTACCATCATCATTATTAATATTAAAACAAGTAGTATTTGCAATAATTCGATAATTCCAACTATATTAATGTAGATATTTTTCAAACTAATCACCTAATTACAATTAGAAATAAAGTTTTTTTCTTATTTTATTGAAAGCTAAAGTAATATAAAGTAATTTATAATCCCCATTGATTTAATTGTGTTCCCAGGGGAAAAAAATACATATATAATTACCAAGAAAATAGTCTCACAAAAAAGAACATCAAACCGAGTTCCCACCATGTATTAGGTATTTTCCAGCTGTTGTATCCAACACATATAGAGTCTGGAGGTTTTTACATACGAGGAAACTGAGGCTTAGAGTATGAAACAGCTAGTAAAGGTGAAGCCAGGATTGCAGACTCTCCCATTCCTTCCTAAGTACTATGGGGCTCCTTCCCTGGGAGTCTGTCAAGTGACAGAGTGTCATACACATGTAAGAGCCGCCGTGGCCAACATACGGCTAATATTCCAGACTTGAATTGAATCATTCAATTTTGTTCAGTTACACAGAAAGTACTCAGTTATTCCCCTTTACTGTGTGTATGAGGTTGCACAGGGAATGTTCTATGTCATTGCAAGGCTGTCTGCTTTTCTTGGTGAATACCTATTTGATCGGTTTTGCTAAGAAATCATTAGGTAAGACATCCGTGTGCTTAGACCAATGTTACAAACTCTTGTGACCGCAGTAATCCGGCCTCCACCTACCAATCGTCAGAGTCCCCCAGCCAGTCTAGAAACACGATTCCGGCACCGAGTGGAACAGCACTGTTGTCAACATGTGCGGCGTCTCCCTAAGTGTGCTGCTTCTGCTCTAACTGAAACACACCTGTTATTTCAGAGACTGGCCCGTTTATCCCGTTAGGTCTCCTCCCTGAGGGTTTCTAAAGATGACAAAGAGGACTATACCCATTGACCCCGAGCCCTCAGCCCTGCAAACCTGATGGGCTTTTCATCTCCCCAATGA
>NC_048220.1:145657486-145664291 GCF_002007445.2 Ailuropoda melanoleuca | reverse complement strand
TTTTTTTTAAAGATTTTCTTTAATATATGGTATAAGTGGGGATTGAGTTTTGTTTTCCTCTGAATGAATAGTTATGTTTACACGGTTTATTAAGTACCCTTATATCACGTTCCTGAATTGAAATGTCAGTTTTGTCATACATTGTTTCTGTATGGACTTTCCATACACACTTCCTAGTATGTTCTCTCATGCTAGTGTCATATTCCTTTTCATGAGAATGACCTTATGTAAATTTGAAAATAGGTTAAGGCAAGTATCTGCTCATTATTCTGGTATTTAAAATTCTACTGGGATGCCTGGGTGGCTCCGTTGGTTAAGCATCTGCCTTCAGCTCAGGTCATGATCCCGGGGTCCTGAGATTGAGCCCTGCATCGGGGTCCATGCTTGGTGGAAAGTCTGCTTCTCCCTCTCTCTCTGTCCCTCCCCCTGCTCATCCTCTCTCTCTCTGTGTCTCAAAAATAAATAAATAATCCTAAAAAATAAAAAAATAAGATAAAATTATACCATCCATTCTAAAATATTTACTTTCCTATATTGTTTCAGTCAGATTAGGCTAGGCAAATAGGAAACAAATAATTCTGAAGTTTTAATGCTTAACTCAACACAGGTGTGTCTCATTCAAATCCCACGTGGGAATGGGTTAATGAAGTTCTTCTCTACTCGATGACCTCAATTGGATCCAAGTCCTCCAACTTGTGGAATCACCATTTCAAAATGAAGCTTCTGAATTTGTCTTCACAAAAGAAAAGTTAATAGAAAAACACACTCACTCTTCAATACTCCATTGGCCAGACTGTTCATGTGGTTTCAAACAAGAATAGAGCAGATTGTGATACGCTGATAAGCATGTGGATTTTGGGTGAGCAGGATTGTCTCTGCCTCATACCTGGGCCTTTTGAGCCATTTTACTCCGTTCAAAATAAACTTTCATTCTAATTAAAATTGCATCATGTGTGCATGTTATTTGGGAAAAATTAAATTTGTTTTAATTATTTATTTTTTATTTGTTTTATTTTTTTAGTTTTGGTTGTGGTTTTTACTTTTTTTTTCTTATAATAATATTTTTTATTATACTATGTTAGTCACCATACAGTACATCCCTGGTTTCTGATGTAAAGTTCAATGATTCATTAGTTGCGTATAACACCCAGTGCACCATGTAATACGTGCCCTCCTTACTACCCATCCAGCCTATCCCACTCCCCCACCCCCCTCCCCTCTGAAGCCCTCAGTTTGTTTCTCAGAGTCCATAGTTTTAGATTTTAAGATTTCCTACTCAGGAAAATGACACTTGTCGGGAAATGTCTACCTGACCTGTTTTATGTTCTTCAATAAAATTATGGTACACACTTTTTATCTTTCTTATTCATCGTTTTCCTAAGTATTTTATAGTTATTGTGCATTTAGAAAAATGAAATAATTTGTTTCCATTTTTATTTCTAACTAACCATTGAAAGCATAGAGAACTGTGGCTTTGTATATTTAGCTTATATCTAGCCACCTTAGCAAATTTTATGATACATTCTAGTAGTCTTTATTAGTTTCTTTTTCTTTTTTTCTGGAAAGACAACATCATATATTTATATGATAATTTATTATATATATGAATATATGTGAATATATGAATATGTATGGATATACATAATCATATATATGGATATATATATGATAATATATTTCCTGTTCTCCACTATAATAAGCCAGTTATTTAACATTTCTTCTTGTACCATCTAGACTCTCAAAAACAATATTGTGCAATCGTTGAATTCCTTTTCTTTTAGCGATAGCCCCCAGACAACCGCAGTAGAAAACACCGTACTCATCTTTATCTTGCAATCTCCTTCAAAGCCCATATGTGATCCATCATTAAGCTTTGAGGCCTATCTCTTCCTCTATACTCTGACAGCCTCAGGTCATACTTCCACCATGTTAACAAGATTATTAGAATAATTTTTCTAATAAATTATTAGACTAAACTTGGTCCGCCTCTAGAGCTGCGTTTCCACACCAAACTCTAGGAATGATGCTCCTTTTGTTAAACCACCCAATTGCCTACCGCCTTAAGAGCAGCGTTCGTAGCATTTACTCCCCACTCATCTCCCTTCACAAGCAGGTACTTATCTAATTTGGGGTCATTATGTCTAATTTTTTGGTCATTACCCACTCTGAGCTCTGTCAGTGTGTCACTGTGAGCACACTTTCTCCTCAGCATAGAAGCTCCTGGTTTTTCCTATAAATATGGCTTATTTTACGCCATACAGATAAGTCCTTCCTTGCCATTACAATGACTTCTCTCTTGCAGAGATTATGACTTTTTAACTGAATTTACTTTCAGAAACCAGTACAAAACCTTCTCCTCAGATTGTAATGTTCGTCTCCTTTCTTGTTGTTGGAATGATTCAGAATGCACAGGATGGCAGTGCACCTGACTGACCACTGGACAGAACTTCTATGAAGTACTAAGTTACCTGATGCAACAGAGTGATGTTTCTACAGGTATGAAGAGCTTGACGTAGCTGCTCAATTCAAAAGGGTCAGAAAGCGGCATATTACAACATAAAAGACTGTGAACTTGGAGAAAAAGGAGTAAATTGATCTTTTCAAACTACTTGTTGCTATTATTTATTATTTTTATTATTATTATTATTATTCTTTCTTAAGGAGATAGAAGTGAAAAAAAACAAAATAAAACAAAACCCTCCCAGGCCTAACATTGTTAAGACTGGATATACAAACATGTACAGGCTTCACTTCCACCATTTAAGCATATTCACCCAGAAGCAGTGGAAAATATTACCAGGATGAAGTTTCATGAATTCAAATTTCTGTCTTTCTCGCTCATGCACTGCGGAAAGCTGTCTGCCTGCCCCAGAATGTTGGGGCAAAATTCTTTTCCTTTTCAGCACTTTCATTACTGGGAGGCGGAAGAAAAGCCCAGTCTGAAGCCAGTTTCCAAGGCCGCTACCATCCATTCTGTGCTGTGTACCTCACCTAACATCCCCTGGGCTGTGCTTCTCCCAGTCACCTCATGCTCTGCTTTCTCTGTAATTTTTGAGTAAATATTTAGACATTGCCATGATTCTGTGTTTTAACAGGGTTAGGAAATCTTGGCTACAGATCTAAGTTTTTCATACGTGAAGCCTCTGTGAGGATTCAAATTCAGGGATGTCTCTCAGGAATGTACTCAACGGGACCATGAGATTAAAGATACTACAAACAGACCTTACCCTTATTCTTCTCTTGAGAAGGAACTATCAAAAATAGGTCTAGTAATTCTCTCCTAAAGAAAACAGTGGTAGAGCTTGTCAGTTATCACTTAGTCTTTGTTACTAGAACTTCAAGGTCACAAGAAAACCTCTGATCCCTGGAGAGCTGTGCTGTTTATTCCTCAGTAGCTTTGCGTTTGGATCCTGTAGTAGCAGCTGGCTTAAACCAGTTTGCAAGACAGTCCCCTGCCTGACTTTCCTCCCCTTCCTTTCCTTTTCTGTTTTCTTTCTTGATATTGTTATGTTCAGTTCCCACAAAAGCACAAAATGATGGGCAGCCTTGCAAACACGACCAAGAATGGAGAGCATCATTGTGGAGAGAGCAGGGGAGCCAGGCCTGTGTTCCCCAAGGGAGCACCAGGCTCTGCATGGATGCTGAGCACCGAATCTTCTCCAACAAGGAGTGATCGCCTGCGTACGTTCTGGGATGTCCATCTCGCCAGAAAACCCACTAGCATACATATGATATTTGCACTTTACTCATCAGGCTTCAGATTCCTCGCATCTTCCCTTGAAGGGGAAGTCAACCCCAGTGGGAGGCTCTGACTTGGCACATATTCCATCCCTCTCTCTCAGACTTCAGTCAAAGTAGTTAGTGTTTCTGATCAATCTCCATAACTCTTCACTGCTGGCTTGACGAACAAGCAGAGACACAACGTGCCTCTACTGATCTTTCCTTTATCTAAAGTGATACTTTTTTTATTGTGGGTTTTTTGTGGGTTTTTTTTTTTATTGCACTGTGATACGATTGCTTACACTCTTTGGTCCCTTCTTAAATTTTGTATCCAAGATTAGTGCCTTACTCACCTCGTGCTCATCCCAGTCCTCAGACTAACAAATAAACCTAGGAAACATTAAAAATGCCAACTGAATTGCCTGATTGGTTTGAACATGTTTAAGAGCAGTTAATTTTTACTTCTCATGCTTTGTTTTTTTCTGCAAAAAATAAAAATACCTTTATTTCATGTGAGAGGAAGGAAAAAGGGCTGAAGAGCTATCCCAGATTATCCCATTCCCAGGCCAAAGCATGAAAGTAGATTTTAAAATAAACAATAAACTTCCTGAACAAGTATTTTGTCAGATGTGGGTTGAAAACAACTACAAAATTGATTTCATTTTTTAGGGATCTCATCGAATCTGTGGTCACTCACTGATGAGAAGGTACTTGGAAACCGACTTCAGTGGTTCATGCTGTGGAGCTCTGCTTTTGTTCTGGAAAACAAGCTATCAGAGGAGCGTCCCGTGAAATGGTAAAGAACACAGGGCAGGGGCGCCTGGGTGGCACAGCAGTTAAGCGTCTGCCTTCGGCTCAGGGGCGCGATCCCGACATTATGGGATCGAGCCCCACATCAGGCTCCTCTGCTATGAGCCTGCTTCTTCCTCTCTCACTCCCCCTGCTTGTGTTCCCTCTCTCGCTGGCTGTCTTTCTCTGTCGAATAAATAAATAAAATCTTAAAAAAAAAAAAGAACACAGGGCAAATGCACTTCTTTTGTGCAGGGAATATTTTCATGAAAATGTAGAGTGGCTTAAATCATATTCTACAAACACTATGATAAAGAACATTTNCACAGGGCAAATGCACTTCTTTTGCGCAGGGAATATTTTCATGAAAATGTAGAGTGGCTTAAATCATATTCTACAAACACTATGATAAAGAACATTTTAAAGTTGTTTAATAAAGAAAATGGTTTAANTTAAAGTTGTTTAATAAAGAAAATGGTTTAATTGTCTTTTGTCTACTAAGAAATACTAAAGTATGGATTTTTTTGTACTGAGAAAGATTTTAGAAAATGTCTAATGCCGATCAATCCATAACTTCATAGGTGAGGAAACGGGGCTGAAAAGAAAGGGACAATTTTTACTTACTGAACTTTTAAATCTCATTAAGTGATTCCGATTTATTCATGGAGAGCTTAAATGCCCAGTGTTTTGTGGCTTAAATAGTGAAATGCTTTTTCAGTTAGTTGAATGCTGGGAGTCCCCAAATATTTTTCTTCTAATAGTAAATTTTCCCCTTAGAAACCATGATGCTGGTCCTTCTCCATTAATGTGTGCCTCCCCCTTGGATGGGAGTGCCCCCGACTTATTTTCCTCCATTGCATTAGGGCATATTCTCCCCGAGTAACAAAGGCTTCATAACATTATGGAAACAAATGAGGGATCCCATTATGTTTGTTCGTTTATTTTTTTAGCCCCACTGAAGTATTAGATAATCTACCACAGTAATACATTTATAGATGACAAACGGAGTGATTCCAGCCCAAATTCGGTCTCTGCTCTAGCAATGTCATCAAAGAGACAGAAATGAATGAACTAGAAATAGGAAGAAGATTTCATAAGACCAGCCACCCTGAAACCCCATGTTTCTATCACTTACTCTCTTCTTTTCCTAATGTCCTTGTGAGTTGTTTTTTGATAAGTATCTTTCAAAATTCCTATTTTCTACGTTTCAGCACTTTCTCCCCCCAGTGCAAGCGTGGGTTTGTGTGAATGTGTGTGTGTAACATATTTAATGCCTATTTTGAAAAGACATCTATTAATATAAAATACTTTTGTTCTACATTGTCTGAATAAACATCCTAGCTCCATCATACAGAATAGTGTATGGCTACATAGCTCTAAGCCCCATGAAGGTAGAATTTATGTCTTTTTGTGAAGACCTTAGTACAGTTGTTGGCACATGGTAACCACTCAAGAAACATTTAATAATAAATGAATGAATATAGAGATGAATAAATGAATATCACTAAAATTTCTTATCTCTGTCCTTTCAAGGGAAAGCTTCAGTTATTTATAAAATTAACAATTTCTGTAGATCAATGACATATTGTCATTTTATGTACTGTCTTTCACGGACTTTAAAAGGCAGACAATTTTAATTTGCATTTAGATAGATCCACGTCAGTAAAGAACAATAAAAATATAATTAATGTGAGAATTCTTATTGAAACAATGGATTCAATCACACATTTTTCCATACACTGAACTTTGTTATTTCTCTAAGGTTTATATTTGTAAAACTATCTAAATATCACAGATTTGAATAATTCCTCTTTTACTGATTTGTCTTTTAGAATTCAGGAAGAATGTTTTAAGGATTTTGGACAGAGAGTACAAGTTGGAAGGAAATTAATGCGAAGTATTCTTTCCAACGTCCTTGGTCCAGGCTGCCTGGATTCCGGTCTTGAACCCGAGCTCCGCACCAGCCAAACTAGCAGCCTGACTGGTCCTGAGCTGTGCAAACACGCGGCCTCCCTGCCAACTCTGCACACTTCACTCGGAATTAAGGGGGTACCAACATACTTGGTCATCAAGATAATTAATATTTCATGCAATATTTTTAAAAAACAAAAATCATCGCCAGCAAATTCCATGATAAAAAAAAACATCACAGCTTTAATAAAGACAGGATCAGCAGGGGAGTGTTGATGTCTCTGATCGTCCCTCTAGCCAGCAATGAGGATTGTGCAAACTGATTGGAAACACTAGAAAATTTGACTAAAGAGTCAGACCTCCTGCTGGGTTAGAATTCCTCCCC
>NC_048220.1:145596887-145657386 GCF_002007445.2 Ailuropoda melanoleuca | reverse complement strand
GTATTGTTTCTAAAAACCACACACTAAGAGTGACGAATTATGAGGATACTCTAGCATTTGAGAATTTTGCTTCAGTGTTTTGTCCTGTATATGTAGGGAGTCACAGGGATTGTCAGTTCTATCGGAGTCAAGTTTAAAAACCGCATGTTTTATGATGAAGGGTCTTTAATGGCCAAAGCACTGATATTATTTATGTGCTGTAAAGAGAATTATAAGAGTTTTATTTTCTGTTTTATTTTTTATTTATTAAAGAAAAGGGAAGAAGAGAAAGTTACTTAATACTTGTTTCCGTTTTAAAAAAAAAAAGAATTTTCACGTAGCAAACACATTTTGATTCCATGTTTTCCAAGCTTCAAGGTCCGTACGAGTGAAATGGGTAAAGTCCTCTGAATACACTATCTGCTTATAAACCTTCTTGTACAAATCTGGAATAAAACTTCCCTGCAAACACTGACTTCAGCTTGTTAGTTCACACACACTTTAAGTAGCGCTTTGATTGTTTTGAAATTGTCAACAGCTCGTCATTTTCATAGAGTGACACAGCCCTCTTTCCTCCCTAATGGCAAGTAATTTATATTTTCTGTTTTATGATCATTAATTGATAGAATAAATCCGATGTTTGTTTGTTTTTCATTTCTACATCTTCTATTTCCTTCCCATCGTTTTGTATGCATGCCTACTTTTGCCTACTTAAGAACGATGTCAAATGAATTTAGGACAAACATCCCAGCACCACCATGACAGTTGGAAAGACTCTGTCATGTGTCGATTTTGCAGAACGGGAAGCTGCAGATCCCCGTGGATCGTGTGACGGGGATTCTCCGCTGAACGGCTGACTTGGGGAGAGTGGCCCCTTTCCTCCTCACGTAGGGACACACACTTGTGACCGATTCTCAGCTTGGGAAATGCACGTAGGGCAACTGCACAAGCTCTGAGGTCTCAGAGAGCTGCTGTCTGTGTGTGGACTCACTCTGGTCTGTCTCCCGGTTGTGAAACGGGCTCCTGCTGCATTGCTTTTCTGTTTACCACTTGGGGCAGGGTGGGAAAAACTCTCAAGTGTCCTGAGTCATTTTTACATCCCCTGGAAAAATGGTCCAATACTTTGGACGGCACAAAAAGCCCAAAGGATGAGAAGGTAAATTAAAAGCAGTTTATTTCGTTGTTTCTCATCCTTCCAGGTGACCCCATCATTCTTGCATTCCAACCGTTTCAGGCTTTCTAAGGAATGCTGGAGATGGTGAGTAAGACGAAGTCATTCCTGGAATGCTCAAACAGTGAGGTGCTTCCAGGTACAGGAGAAGGGTCACTAAGGTCCCGACTTTTATCTCAGACTCGATGACAGGGACCCGAGGCCCAGACGGTAGCTGGGACGTAGAGGGATCTCACTCCGTTACAAATAAGACTGTGCGCTCTGGGAAACACGCCGAGGGCGCCAGAGGGGAGGGGTGGGGGAGGGGATGGGCTGGTGATGGGTAGTGAGGAGGGCACGGATTGCATGGAGCACTGGGGGTTATACGCAACTAATGAAGCATCGAACCTTGCATCAGAAACCAGGGATGTACTGTATGGTGACTAACATAATAGAATAAAAAATCATTAAAAAAAATAATAGTAAATAATATGATTACACAACAATGATTACTGTTTTTAATTAAGTGCATTTTTCCTTTGNATACGCAACTAATGAAGCATCGAACCTTGCATCAGAAACCGGGGATGTGCTGTATGGTGACTAACATAATAGAATAAAAAATCATTTAAAAAAATAATAGTAAATAATATGATTACACAACAATGATTACTGTTTTTAATTAAGTGCATTTTTCCTTTGTCCTTTGGGAAATCTCTAATAACTAACGAAAGTCATGGACATGGAACTGCCCACGAAAACCGAAAATGCAACGTGTGCGCGCTGACCCTGGAGGGGCCCTGCGGGCTCCGAGCTCACGGCTCACAGACTGCTTTACTAAGACAAACAGTGCTGGTTCCCATGTGAATTTTAACATGTGGAACTCTGGCAATCGCTTAAAACAAAAAGACGGCTACCCATGGCCCATCATGGCATGAGATGCTTACCAACGGGCCCTGTGCCGTAAAACAGAAAATCATCATCACCACTGAAAACACACAGGCCACACGTGGCAGTTCCTCGGTGCTGCATCCGGGCACTGAGTCCTCCATGGCCAGTGTTCCTGAGACTTGGCCCTCGTGGTGCCGGACCTCCAGACCCGCCCGTCCACCCCTGCGGGCAGGGCAGCCATGCCCTTGCAGGGAGCTGGAAGTGGAGACCGAAACGTCTAACGCTCTGGGACATATTTGTGTCTGCTTTCCATGTATTTTAAACTGAAATAGACTCTTGGCTTCAATCCCCTCTGTTACTTAGTTGCCTTATCACTGAATCAAATGTGAACTCTCTGATAAAAACTGAATTCTGAGACAAAAACCAACCACAGCAACCAGGAGCCCTGCATTCAATTCCTACCTCAGTGTGGAAAGAAAGACAAAGACGTTTTGCTGACGACACTCGTGGCCTCTGTGTCCGGCGAGCCCAGCAGGGATGTGCAGGTGCAGGCGAGTGGCTGCCCGAGCTGCCCAAGAAGGGGAGAGCAGATCTGCAGCTCGTAGCCTTGCAGGCCCGGCACCGCCCCGCCAGACCGCAGGTGCACACGTCTGCTCTCGTGTGACAAAGGTGTCACAGCCAGTGTACACGCAAGTGGTTTGGGGCAAGAAAATTGAGAGTTCGACCTAGATGTGCCAAAGAAATATTGTGGCTGCGTCTCCCGTGTGCTACCATATAGCTTTGAACTCAGCCTTGCGTTGTGGGAGTGATGCCTCTGGGACAGCCACTCCAAGACATAGTGAATTTTGCCTGAATTGCTTTTATGAAACAAGGAGCAAAGACAAAAAAGAGAAAGAGAGAGAGAAAGAGAGAGAGAGAGAGCACGCTAACACGTTGCTTTTTAAAATGAGTTTAAATGAGCTTCTTTCAAAGATTCGTGTTTACCCACATAATGTCAGGCATTAAGACCATCCTGCCAAACGTACCAGGATTGGAAATTAGTCTTAACAGAGGACTTCAGTATCAGTGCATCAGATTTTCTGGCAATGCAGTGCTACTGAAGGGTAAGGATCATTATTCTTTAGGGCAAGATGCGGAGAAAAATGAGACGGGATCCATGAGCATCCGTGGCTGGGTTTCAGATACACTTGTACTAATCGTCCTTGAAGCTGCAGGCCTGTGCATTAGACATTACCCCAAACATCTCTGGGTAAGATTCGCACTAGAAGAAATATTGGCTTTATGTAGAATAAAGTTGTGCTAACATTTTAGTCAATTAAAAGATAAAACATTTATGGCTTACTGAGATGGAAAGGAAGATGTTTTTTTAAAGAGTATTGGACATAAAAGCCAGTCCCTTCAAAACACAGGAGAAGCACGTGAGGCTGCTTGCTAAAAGACCATTGCAGGACGTAGGGGTGTTGCTTTGGAGAGCAACACCACCCCCATCAACCACAAGCTACCCACAACAGTGAGCAGTTTGGGTCTGATTCAGAGAACAAAAGTTTAATTTCAAAGTGATCAACAATGCACACATTTGGCTTACATGTAACTTATCTCTTCTGATAAGCATAGAACCCATCATATTACATTTGCGTTAAAATAACATTGTCCTTGATATGTGCCTTCAATTAATATTTCTTCATCGTAAACATCAACTTAACAGTGAGGACGTTGAACTTCTATAAAAACAAAAGGAATAGCCATTTACTTCTCTGGGCTTTTGTTGTTTCCTTTTGTGTGTGTGTGTGTGTGTGAGCCAGACATTGACCAAAAATGGATAAAACAGACCCACATAATTAAGTAACTTATCATTTTGTATAATAAAAATAATAAACAGGTTTATTTAGCTGTACTAATCTTTCATTNAGCCAGACATTGACCAAAAATGGATAAAACAGACCCACGTAATTAAGTAACTTATCATTTTGTATAATAAAAATAATAAACAGGTTTATTTAGCTGTACTAATCTTTCATTTCTTCCTAAATTTGATGTTTCCATTTAATCTCAATAAAATAATATATGAAAAGTTTGAGAATATTCAGAAGAGTAGCGTGTTCAATTTATAGAACAAACTTTGTTGATTTTATGTCTTTCTCCCCCCCATTCTCTGTGTGCATACCTATAACCATGTCATATCTGTACCTACACCGACATCATTTATATGTATGTGTACAGGTGCACCTGTAGGGGGGTGTGTGTGTTTATATACATGGATAGACAGACAGGTAGATAGACAGATAGCCAGATTGGTAGACACCACATCTATATCACTATTCCTCTGAGTACTTGTTAAAAATTTTCAGCAGCTACTCAGAATTACTCAGTTACCAGAGCTCCTGTGTTCTGCTCACAGCCGTCATAAACATCCAAATAGACTTTGTGTGCCTTTTCCAAGGTTTCAGGAGAGTTGAACTGGGTTCATAATGGAAGCCACTGTTTGCTCAGATAAAGCAAATCACTCTGGGGCTTCCCAATGCCTGGACAGGGCACGGTGCAGACGTCCAAAGATAAAAGAAAACGTGGAGCTGTTGGCCGAGTATCTCAAGCATGATGCTATGCAAATAAGGTACCAGTTTCCTAGCGGGTCTGAAGCGCGCCGCAGACGGGAACTGCAGTGCGGTTCACGATCGCATGCCCCGGGAGCCCCGTCCCTCCCCAGCTTGGCGCGGTTGCCGGACAACGGGCCGCAGTTCTGTAGTACTTGCTGGTTTTCCAGGCACCGCTGTTGAGCTTTTACCAATCACACACGCACTCAAAAAGCTCCTTCATTAAATCAACAAAGCCTCCCTGGAGGGCATGGCTTCATTTTATTTACACACGCTGTCCCCGGGCAGTTCACTGTGGTCTCCTCCCTTCCCAGGTTTAAAGAGTCAGGTTTTGAACTGATTGATCCCGAGTGAGCAGGAAGAATCGAGCGAGTATTATGTCCAGGTCTGTATGAGTCATTGTCACAGAGGCTACAGTAACAGGCGCCCCTTCATAAAGTTCACGAGAGTGTGACTCAGGGTAAGTGGCTCCTGCTTAGCTATCCTGAGGTTGTCTGCAGAAAAGGGAATTCCGTGTCAGAATAGTAGCATCAGCTCCAGCCCGACCTTTCAGCCTGCTGGCCCGTCTGCCCTGCGTAGTGTTAGCCTTCCAGCAAAACCATAATCACCCAAANGGCGCGGTTGCCGGACAACGGGCCGCGGTTCTGTAGTACTTGCTGGTTTTCCAGGCACCGCTGTTGAGCTTTTACCAATCACACATGCACTCAAAAAGCTCCTTCATTAAATCAACAAAGCCTCCCTGGAGGGCATGGCTTCATTTTATTTACACAGGCTGTCCCCGGGCAGTTCACTGTGGTCTCCTCCCTTCCCAGGTTTAAAGAGTCAGGTTTTGAACTGATTGATCCCGAGTGAGCAGGAAGAATCGAGCGAGTATTATGTCCAGGTCTGTATGAGTCATTGTCACAGAGGCTACAGTAACAGGCGCCCCTTCATAAAGTTCACGAGAGTGTGACTCAGGGTAAGTGGCTCCTGCTTAGCTATCCTGAGGTTGTCTGCAGAAAAGGGAATTCCGTGTCAGAATAGTAGCATCAGCTCCAGCCCGACCTTTCAGCCTGCTGGCCCGTCTGCCCTGCGTAGTGTTAGCCTTCCAGCAAAACCATAATCACCCAAAGGAGAAAAGCGGTATATGTAGAAATTAAATAGCTGCATATCAATTTACAACAGAATAATTTACATATAAGGAAACACAATAAACATACCGACATCCCCCAAGAGGAAAAATATCCATAGGCTTACCCTATGGACTTCAGACTTTCTGGCTCCATAATTGTGAGAGTCAATTTCTAAAAATTAATTTGTTTTTTAATAAAATAATATATAATATTAGATCTATCTATATATAGATATACAGAGAATATATAGAGATATCAATAGAGACATAAATATAGATACAAATGCTCCATTGGTCCTATTTCTCTAGAGAACCTTGACTGATGGTCATCCAAGGCCAAGACTCTGTCCCTGGCAGGAAAGAGGGGTCCCAGGTGAGACGCAGAAGTTCCTCACTGTTCTCAGCTGGGTTCTTGCCAGTTACAGTGGGGAGTAGCCCTGAGAACCCTGCAGACTTCACGGTGGTCAGTCGGGACTCGACCAGATACCCGGAGAGAAGTAAAGGGCAAACATTGCCCATCCTTTGAGCCACCATGGGCGTCGACCACATATTTTGCATCAGACGGAGGCCTGTGAGGACATAGAAAGTGTAACGAAGTACCGAGTGTTCGTCCATCCTCGCGGCCAAACAGGATGCCCGCAGGAGAGCCCGGGAGCCTCCCGACATCCCCCCCTTGAGTTGGGATGTGTTAGAGATGCCTTCACATGGGATGAACTTAGACCAAAGGACAGTTTCTCCTTCCACTTGTCCTCGATCTGGTGTGCTTGCCTGGGCTCGTCCAACTCAGCCCTCCTGCAAAGGGGAGTCTCGCCGTGAGCGCCAGGGTTGACCTCCATATGCACCTGGCCCGCCCAAGCCAAGCACGTCCGCTGTCTCAAGTCTGAGCTGGCTTTACCTTGCACGACCGAGAAGAACGGCAGAGATGTGGGCGAGCCGCTTATTAAGTTGAAAAAGTCAGAGTGACTATCATTTCTGTGGCTGGTGTAACGAATTCGCCTCGTCTGGGTGGCTTGAAACAACAAGAGTCGATGTGCTCGTGGTTCTGGAGCCTCGAAGTTTGAAATGATGGTGTTGGCCGGGCCACGCTCCCTCTGGAGGCTCCAGAGAAGAATCGGTTTTGCCTCCAGCTTCTGATGGCTGCTGCCATCCTTGGCGCTGCTTGGCTTGTGGACGCATTACCGCCATCTCTGCGCCCATCGGCACATAGCTGTCTTTCCCCTGTGTGTCTGTCTTTTCTCTTCCTGTAAGGACAACAGCCATTGGATGAGGGCCACCCTAATGCCCTACAACCTCATTGTAACAGGTTGTATCAGCAAAACTCTATTTCTAAACAAGGTCACATCCTAAGTTCCAGGTGGACATGAATTGGGGGGGGCGCTGCTCACCACGGCCCAGCGAGCCACGTGCCATTTCTGTAGTCGTTACAGGGGACAGGTGAGCCCAGAGGACACATGAGCACTGGGGTTCCNGGGCGCTGCTCACCACGGCCCAGTGAGCCACGTGCCATTTCTGTAGTCGTTACAGGGGACAGGTGAGCCCAGAGGACACATGAGCACTGGGGTTCCTGCTCAAGCAGGGTCCTCAGTACGGGTGGGGTGAGCGGCGGGTCGCCCTGATGGACCAGGAGTGAGGGGTTCCCAGCTCATGGATTTCGGTGCTAACCCTGCAACCCTGCAAATCCCGTCACTGCAGGGCCCGTCTTAAGCACAAGGGCCACAGGTGAAGGGTCCATCCAGCCCGGTTCTGTTGTCCTCTTTGGGAGAACCGTGTGCCTCTCAGGCCTGCTCCACTTCCTGGGTCACAGCTCAAAACAGTTTTCTCAAAACAGTAGTGATGAGATGGTAGAAAGGACAAGGACGTGGTGAGGTTCACCCGCACGGTTCACCCCCAGCACACCTACCGACAGAAAGTCAGTGGCTTCCACACTGACCCTGGGTCTGAAGGTCGGAGGTCCCCTCTGCCCAGTCTCAGGAACAGACCGCTTCCCCAGTGCTGGTCTTTCACGACCCTAAGACTGTCAAAACAGTCGGCCGACTGTGTAGTTTTTGCCTACTCGTCTGCACATAACTGCATTTTCTAAATTTAGACCAGCCTTCTGAGATTTAAAGACAGCTTTGACATTTTTATCTTACTTTTGTCTTATTTCTACTAAGTTGTGTAAAATACTACAGTGAAACACTGAGTGTCGCGGTTGAAGGGTTGGGTTGAATTGGCAGTTCGAGAAATGAGTCTGTCCTTTTGGGGGAAGTCTAATTATAGAGGATTAACTGCTCTGCTACTTTCTGAAAATACTAAGCAAGAATTCAGAAGGCAGATTCCGGACTATTGTGACAATAGCTGACAGCAAAGTTGAGTTCCCCTTGTTTTCTTCAAGGTGTGTTCTCATTACAGCGGGGACTCGCGGTTAACCAGGGTGCAGACGCCCGAACAATAATAGATATAACTCAGCAGATCCTAATGAAAACAGAATATTCTATGGAGTTAAAAATCAATAGATTTTAGCCAGTCTTATGCTAATGAACTACTCAGATTTCTTTATCAGTCTCTTGGGGGCTTGAGAAAATTATAACAGCAAACCTCCGCCCGGAGTCGGGGTCAGCACTTTTCCTGGTGGGTTCTTTTTAATGCCCCCTTTCAAACATATGCAACGGTTGGATAAAGCTTGAATGCTCAGTTATGCAGTATTGATTTAAAGACATATTTGTTCTTGTCTGTTCAGAAAGAGCACCGAATCCAAACTGCAGGATTCTCATAATTGGATTCAGCATGTTTTGTATTAACTAATTAGGAGTTTTGCCTTTTTGTGCCTGCTCCTTTTTGTCCGCTCAGCTATTTTAATCCTCTTTACTCTGTGAAGCTAGAATGTAAGATTCATTATTTTCTTTTTAAATATTTGACGATGCACTTTCAGCCAGATTGGGGTGACTGGGGATACATTGAAAGAAATGCTGATCTAATTCTTCCTACCCTTTTGAATGTTCTTTCTGTAAACTTTCCTACAATGTTCCTGTCCCCTCCCCTGCCTTCAACACACACATACACAGACACACACACACACACGCATGCGCACACACATGCAGCTCCTTCTGACCTCAGGACACACATTTGTGTGTCTAAAGTCTCTGGTCAGATCTTGAACAGATAATCTTGTATTCCATTAATACGATGTCCTGGTCTGCAAAAGAGAGGGTGGTTGGTGCTTGGTGCAACTTGCTTGCTACACAGTCTCAAATTAAACCCAGTTACTGAATGGCTGTATTTAACTTAGCATTCCAGAGGCATTTGATCTGAGTGAAGCAAATTTTCTGGAACTGAGAAATCTTGAGTCTGACTCTGCATTGCCTTTGTCCTGGCTGAGTTCCCCGAGCCCAGAGCTTCTATTGAAATCCATGGGAGCCCCGAGCCTGGGCCAGCTCTGCAGAGACGGGCAGGGAGGGGCCAGACAGGGCTTCGTGGGGGCCGTGGAAGAGGAGAAGGACCTCTGCAAGCACATCATGCAAGCCAGCACAGGGGAGCCGAGTTGGGGAAGCCACGTGGATGCAGCTGGGAGGGACTGAGTAAGGAGGGCGGTGGAGTCAGCAAGCTCTTCCCAGCTACTGAATTTTACTCACATGTAGGAAAATAAGTCTTAAAATACGGAAATTATGAAAGCGTTACTCCATGTAGATTATATTCCTAAATCCTTTCTTATAATTTCGACATAATGTATTCATTTTAATTGAAATCTGATAAAATGGTTTGATACCATGAGTATTGAGGTGCCCCATCAGCAAAGAGCCAAGATGTGGCTTCTTGGAGACCCAGTTTCCCTCTAGCACCAGGATACAGCGTCTCCCTTGGTGGGCTGTGAGTCTGTTGCAAGCATGGCTGTGTTTTTATTTTGGAAGTTCAAAATTATACACCTTTTAAAATCAGACAACTTCCATCACCGCGCCTCTGCAGATAACCGAGAACGTGGGTCTGTGGCCATGTCTGTGGTCCCTGGAGGCCGGGAGCAGGTTAAGGGTAGGTCCTTCAGCCCAGTCACCCAGTGTGTGTGTGTGTGGGGGGGCACATCGGCCAAAAGGAAGGAGACTGAGGGCTGCCTTCAAAGGAGCGGCACGGAGGTGTGGGTGCCTGTGTCGTCACCAAAACATCAAATCCACCAGTTTTCTCCTCCGTTCATCCGAGGCTTGTCTTCCAAGCACTTAGGACCAGACTAGAGCCTCAGCAGCTCAACTGGTTGTGAGACACAACGGCGTCCTTTGTCATCGGAAGAAGAGCCCCCAAATCAGAAGCCGAGGATGCCTGGGAGCCCCATCAGCTTCCGTGCTGCCTCGTCTTTCCGGGGCTTTGGAATAATAGAAGCACTAGGCATTTCTCTCACACTTCCCAAAATCCATGACCCGAAAACATAAACACGCCGAGTGGTGTTTTGTTTGTTAAATGCAAGTAAACTATCTTAGGTGTGAAGCCCGTCCAGTCTGCTGACCGTGCTTGTCCCTGGGCTTGGCTTCCCGGGGTCCATAGATTTTTGCTCTGGGCACAAGGTCAGAAATCGATTAGCTCCCATCGGGTGTGTCAGCTCAGCCTTCCTCCTGGGAGGTGCTGCTTGCTTCTGGCGGGGAGTTCTGCTGCTGCTCCGACCCGAAGACAGGGCCCTCCCCAGCCTGCCTGCTCGGAGCCCCGCTCGCCTGGGACCCGCAGGGTCCCTGTCGTGAGTGCTTCTGTCCTGCTTCACTCCGAGCAGAATGACCCACGACCTTCCGCAATGTCCCTGAGGCGCTGGCTTGCTTGAAATCCCAGTGGTCAGAAGAACCGTGCCGGCCTGGATGCTGGCGACCGGAGCGGTGGGAAGCCTGGTGGCAAGGACGGCTTCGTCAGCGTGCACACGAGAACATCCGTGGGCGCCCGTGCCCCAGCGCCACGCCGGGTCTGGGCACGTGTGCGACCGAGGGTTGTACGAACCAGCACGTGTGCCAGCAATATTCCTCAGTTGTGATGTCCTGCGAAGGGGGTGCAGGGAATCATGCTGGCCGGCTTCCCTTCTCCCTGGACACTCGCATCGGGGCCAGAGCAGCGGTGTAACGATGCTGTGCAGACCCCAGGAGAGAACACACTCTGGACAAATCACTCCGGCCCTTTATTACTCCTTGTCCCGAGTCCCTAAATGGGGATCAGAGTAACACCCTTTGACCAGAATTGCTGCGAAGCGTCCACACAGGAATGCATATAGAGCGCTCGCGCAGCGCACACGCCCAGTAAATTTCGGCTACTACTGTTATTTCCCCAGAAGCTGCCCTGCTTACCTCTGTTTTACTGGGGACTTTCTGGAATGGAAAGTGGGAGAGGTGCCCTATTAGCCTCTTAGAGCTGCTTCTAATGATGCTTCTTCCTGTCGTCTGGATCTTCCCTACGTGGCCTTCCACTGCCCTGAGAACATAATAACACCAAGTGTATATAAAATACTCAGCCTCATTATTCAGCCTTAAAAGAAAAGGAAATCCTGTCCTTTGCAACAGGATGGATGAACATAGGGGACGTTGTGCTAAGTGAAATAAGGCAGACAGTCCAAGACAAACACTGCATGACCTCACTTATGTGTGGGATCTAGAGAAGTTGAACTCAGAGCACAGAGCGGGGCGGGGGGGACCTGAGGAGGGGTTGGTCAAGGGTACAATCTTCTTGGCGTGAGGTGAATAAGTGATTGGGATTGAATGTGTAGCATGGCAGCGGTGCTTAATAAACCTGTTGTGTACTTGAAATTTGCTGAGAGAGAATCGTAAGTATTCTCACCACACACACACGCACACACACACCCTGTAACTAAGATGATGGATGTGTTAACTCAATTATGGTAATTATTTCATTATATGTGTGCATGCACATATAGACAGATATATATATATATAATCACATTGTACACCTTAAATATATACAATTTTATTAAAAAAAAATAAAAACAACAAATCTCATTCCTTATCGAACTCCAATGTCTTAGCCTATTTAACAAAATCACAGCCAGGAGGTATGAAAGGAAGAAACCAGAGGGTTCAGGCTGTGATGCGTGGGACTCCTACCGGCGGCAACGGTCGTTTGCAATCTCGGGGCCCTGTGGTCAAGCACACCCGGCCTCGCCTGCAGAGCGGGATTGCCCAGGCTGGACCTGGAAAGGTTGCCTATCTCCTGTTGTTTAGCTTCCCCTTTGGGAGATAAATGGCACAAGGCAGAACCAACATCTTTTTATGTACTTAACATGGAACTGAAAACATGAGAGAATCAAAACAAAAACAATTACAGGGACAAGGTCAGGCTCCCTGCGTAGCTCGTCTGTCTGTCAGGGAGAAAGGCCTTTGCAAAGCCTCCCTGATGGTCACGCTGCTGCCCCTCAGAGCCCTTCCTCCCCCCATCCTTGGAGGTCCTAAGTACCCTCCGTGCATCTGGTGGCCCCGCTAGGGGTCAGATGGTAGGAGCTCAGTGCCTTTGCATTCCTCTGCTGCCTTCCTTCTCCTTCCCCACCAACATTCAGAAGCCAGCTTTGTGAGCATCGTCACTTTCTGTCCCCGCCTTTGAGGACCCCCTGTCTAGTGAAGGATACAGGCAGAGAAATGTGTTCTCAGGACGCCACAGACTCCAGGTAACAATCCAGACATAGGACACAAGAGAGGAGGACAGATAACCGGGGTGGAAATTTCCTCAAGTCGTTACAGTGGAGAGGCTTTGACCTACTGTAAAGAATGAACAATAGTTTGACAGGTAGAGAGCAGGGGAAGGTGTGCAAGATGCCAAGGGATGAACCAGAATGATGTATTCATAGGCACCGGTACATGTGATGAAGTGTGTGCCTATGATACGTATGGGAAAGGTGAGCTGTCTCAAGCTTGCAGAGAATACAGAGAAAAATACAATAAGTGTCCACTTTCTTACCAACTATATGTAACATCCTGTGACATCTCTCCAGGGAAAAGAAGGCTGATGATACGTGTGGGCTAGGATGTGCAGAAATGAAAATCTCCATGCATCTCTGCTGAGAGTGAGTATACATGCATAAGACCACTCGAGACAACTTGGTCGGGCCTCATGGAGGTCAGGGGCTCGCCCAGCAATGTCACTCCGGCTGGTCCATCTCAGAGATGCTAGTGCAAGGGTCCACCAGGTCGTGAAATAAGCTCATAGGACTGTGTAAGGGCTGATGCAGGTAAGTTAAATGTGTATGGTGCCAGGCAGGTCGGGGAGGTCACAGGACTTGACTTGCTACCTTGTCTGGGATAGCTGGCAGTTTTCAGGTAGGGGGTGACTTGGTCACATTTTGTTTTAGGAAGGGGTACCTGTCAGGTTGTGCTAAGTTCAGGTGTGGTGACAAACATCCCCCAAATCTCAGAGCAGGACAGGATGACGGGGAGTGTTGGAACATGCGAGTTCTTCGAGTCAAGTGTCAGAACTCTCTTTTTAATCTCTCCCAAATTCTGTGTAGCTTTTCCGTCTTCTTTGATATTGATCCTCCACTCCCCTCACTACACATCCTATAGTCCCCAGAGGCAGAAGCCTTCCCTGGGAATGAACAGAATCCCGGGATCTGAGATTGTGAGAGGTATAGGAAAGACGATGATAAGGATGTTGGGTCAGGGGTTATTTAACCCTTCCTAATCCTCACGAGTAAGATCCAGATTCTACTCAAGGTCTGGATAAATATATCCATTTATTTTTTAACTATAGCTGAAGGAGTAATTTTACTGTGCCTTAAACCCAGCAAATACTTAATAATGATGTCTTCTTAAAGTAAGCGCTGCTCTGGGGAGAAACTTTCACGTTTCATACTGATGTGTTTACAATGTAAATGATGCTGGTGGGACAGTCTCAGTGCAGGTGTTGGAAGTGTGTGCTCTGACACCAGGAAGTGACTATAACATACGTATCTGGAAGACAGGGCAATTTTAACGTTGATCCGAGGAGATCTTGCTTTTGTGGGAAAAAAAAAAAGAATGTCAACAGACACTGAATTAATATCAGACAGTGAAACAAAAGTATTAATGTAAAACCAAACTGACCTCTCAAAGGCTCAAGAAAGCACATCTATTTTTTAAAATATATTATTTATTTATTTGAGAGAGAGAGAGAGCGATTGAGAGAACCAGTGGGAGGAGGGGCAGAGAAAGAAGCAGGCTTCCCCGCTGAGCAGGGAGCCCGGTGTGGGACTCCATCCCAGGACCCTGGGATCATGATCTGAGCCAAAGGCAGGTCCATTCTTCACCCCCATGGGTGTCATCAGCTTCACCCAATGTGTTTATCCACAGGTTTTCATTTCAACACGGAAGAGAGGATGTATGCTGGTGCATCTCGGGCGCACGGGGAAGCACCAGGCTGGCAGGAGATGCAGCTGATCACGCTGACTGGCTCAGGTAATGTCTTGAACAGGTGTGTCTGCTGAAGTACAGCCAAGATATTTATGCAAATTATTCAGAGGCGTGAGATGCTTATCACTTCTAATCCACCAAATGAATCATTTAAATAAACTCTTCAGCACGTTGAAGAAAGAAATGGCTCAAACGACAGCCAAGATTGAATGAACTCAACAGATTTTCTCAAAGTCAATCAATCAGGAGGAGAAAAATGCATTTACTCTGATAGAACATCAGGAACGGGTTTATGATGGCGGCCGCTTCCTGCTCAGTACCTTTTGTGTGACGTTTGCTTAGAGGGCTTGATGCACAAAGAAATCATTTCACACATTTCATCAAAAGTGATTATTTAATACCATCCAATACAATTAATGAATTTAAAGGGGCCATCGGGTAAATGTATTAGCTTATGTGATTTTTAAGTTGAAATTTACTTAATATTTATTTGCATATGTAAACATGAAGCCTCACTATTTTATAATAAAGCTAACACATTGTGCATTGTCGTGAAATCTGAATTAGAGAACACTTGGTGAAAATTTTTGTTGCTTAGTTCATAAAGGAAAGTGTTTCTTGGGGACTTTGTTTTAATAAATATGTAAGAATGGTTAAGAATGTACGAATTAAGGTGAATGAATTAATATTTCTAAATTAAGGTACTCTAAATTATTTATTTTACTAAGTGCTTCATAAACTCCCTCTGATCTTATGTGCTTTAATAATTTGTTGAGTAAATTCCTCCTTTTGTTGTTGTTGAAGATGGAAAACCCACCTCCAGACTGAACTGCTCTTTGGTGGGCTCTCAGGAAGAGGGGGCCAGACTGCCCGGTGGGCACATCTCTGGTGAACTCCATGATGGCCAGCCCTAGTCTGGTGGTCAGCTTCTGGTGGCACAAGGACATTTCCTGGTTCACATGGGCTTTAGGTCCCAGGACTGCAAGGCATGGTTGCTGTGGGAATTCCCCTTTGTCTACCACAAAATCAGATCACTTTCCACCTCGAGGTTCCACTTAACTTCATAAGGGGAAAGGATGACTATTCAACTCAGGGAAGACCTTCAATTCTGTTATGTATTTCCTTCCTGCCCTCTTTGTCTGGGTGAAGGATCACAGTCCTAAGGCCTCCAAGCATCATTGCACCATGGAAGCACCTGGTGGTCACCAGTCCTGAATCCTGGCTCCCTTGCAAGGCATGCTCCTGTGTCCCCCAAGCCTGCCTTCGGCTTTAGGGATAGGGACAACTCTGAACATCTCACCTCCAACTGGCCACCACTCAGTGCCCACTGTCCCACCTGGGGCTTCCATCCTCCCCCTCTACCCTCTCAATAGGGGGATGTTCAGGGTCCCCCACACCCTTCTTGTCCAGGACCTTCTAGTCTAGGGGGGACCAAACTGGCTCATCATCCTTTCCCCTGTGTCTGCTGTCTAGGGCAGGAGGGTGAGCCCAACCCAACCCAATTATTGAGGATTTAGGCTGAAATCCAACAGTGTAGAGAGCTTTATCTCTCACAGCTATTATCTCTGGCATGAACCTCAAAAGCTCACATTGGAAATCAAAAGCCACAACTGCATTATCCCTTCCCTGAACTGTAAGCTTGAAATGCCTCACCCTCCGTGATTATTTCTAATGGGGAAAAGGGCCAAGAGGTAAAATAAATTAGAAGGTGTGAAACATCTTAATTCATGTACTTTATCTCTCACTTAATTTAACAACTTTGGCTTATTTCTGAAAATTCTGCCCTTAAGAGAAGAAGCAATAGATTAAAAAAAAAAGGTTTTCATAATTTCAGTGAAATAAATGATGATGTGTCCCAGCTTAACCAAAAGACTCAAAACAACTTTCACAAAGAGGAGAGCAAGCTTACATAAATAGTGAGGAGCAATTTCAAAGTCGCTGCATACAGTTTGGACATAAAATAGAATAAGTGTACACATTATTACCTCTTCCTGCCCAACATTCTTCACCTATTTAAAAATCTTTGTAGGCTTACGGTTATACTGCATTCAAACTGCAGTAAAAGCAAAGCAATAGTGCAAAAAACCACTTTTAGGGACGTTAAGGCTCAACACAAGACCAGCACTCAGATACCAGTGGAAATAGGCAGGTGAGCCATGAACCCAAGAGTCTTCCAGGAGGGTCATCTTCATCCCTTGCACCAATAAGCAGAGCAGTAGTCCCCAACATGAGATGGGAGATATCCCAGCACATCTCCATTATGTAGCCACAGCTGGGGAACATGGTGCTCCCCAGAATACTTGCTTCTTCTCTGGAAACTCAATGCCCTTGCATCATCTTCCACAGTGAGAAATCATCCAGCGCCAGGATTCACCAGCTTTGGATGTCCTGGGCAAGAACATCCATGCCCACCCCATGAAGACAAGCATTTTCTTCCTGAACAAGACAGGCTTTGATTGTCTGGGTGGGGTTCTCTTGTTGCAGTTAGTCCCTAAAACACAGCACACTTATGCAGTGAGAGTGCCCTTGTTTCAGGAGAGCTTTCCACAGTTGCAAAAGGTATTCTGATTTTTCTTGGGATGTCAAACAAATTGGTAAGAATTTCTATCTGAAAACATGATGTAAGATGTTACTTTTCATAGCACACCTATTTTCTGTGTTTTCTGTTGAAGATGTCACTGCACAAGAGTCATTATCCAGAGCCCCTGTTGTGAAAAGTTGCTACCAAACCCTCCTTATACCAGGAAGTGTATATTCAGACACGGGGTTGCACTGGCAAAGCTGTCTCTGTGTATAGCGCATTTCTTCCTGCTCTAAAACACACCCTTGGGGGGAGGTTAAGATGGCGGAGGAGTAGGGGACCCCTTTTTCAGCCGGTCCCCTGAGTTGAGCTGGATAGGTACCAGACCAGCAGGAATATCCACGGAATCAGCCTGAGACGCAGGAAGATACATCTGGATCTCTACAAATGAACATCTCCAGCGCTGAGTATCGAGGTACGAAGCGGGGAGCCGTGAAACCGCGCACAGATATCGGAAGCTAAACAGAAGGGGGAGGGAGCCGCCGTGTCAGGGCGCCGGGAAGCGGTAGCCACCTGCAAGGGGGAGCGGACAGACCGCGGACCCGCACGCTTGAGACAGCAGGCTGAGAAGGGAGCTCCGGGAGCGCACGCGGGACGGCTGGCGGTTGGCGGGCCACCTGCACGGGGGAGCAGGCGGACTCGCGGACGGCACCCGCGAGACAACAGACTTAGAACGCGAGCTCCAGGAGCGCGCGCGCAGGGCGGCTGGCGGGCCACCTGCACCGGGGAGCGGGCGGACCGCGGACCCGCACTCTGGAAACGGCAGACTGAGTCCGTGAGCCGGGAGCGTGCACCACCAAGCATCTCACGGAGCTCCGGAGCTCCGGTGTGCTCACTGGATCGAGGCTGAGACCGGGAGCTCCGGGAGCGTCCGCGGGGCGGCTGGCGGCTGGAGGGCCACCTGCACGGGGGAGCAGGCGGACTCGCGGTCAGCACCCGTGAGACACCAGACTGAGACGGGGAGCTCCGGGAGCCCGCGCGGGGCGGCTGGCGGCGGGCGGGGTTGGAAACACAAAGGACAGAGACGTGCCGGCCCTGGAAGTGAGGGCTGGGACGCCGGGTGTGGGGCGCACAGCCCGGGATGCTGCAGGGTTGAGCAGCACCAACAGAAACAGAGTTAAAGTGGCCAGAACATCAGTGGAGAACGATCCGCGATCCCTCTGTTCTGAGACAGAGGCTGAATTTCAGCCGCTGCTGCTCTCTCAGAAGAGGCATAGCAAACCGCCAGGGAAAGCCGCCAGAGAACAAAAGCCCGGAAATACCGGCTCACAGGGTGCCCATCCCCATCCCCCCTCGCAAGGGACACAGAGACTCTACCCAAACAGGGTTTTCTGAGTACCGGCAGGCAGGCCCCTCCCCCAGAAGGCAGGCTGAAAAATCAAGAAGCCCACAACCCGGAGCGCCTGAGTGGCGCAGTCACCAAGCACCTGTCTTCGGATTAGGGTGTGTTTACAACGTTCCGGAAAGGAGTCCCTCATCGGGCTTCTCCACCGGGAACCTGCTTCTTCCTCTCCCACTCCTCTGCTTGGGTTCCCTTTCTTGCTGACTGTCTCTCTCTCTCTCAAATAAATAAATAAACTCTTTAAGGAAGAAGCCCACATCCCTAAGATCTCTATAAAACAAGGGCGCACGGCCTGGGTCCCAGTCAACACTTGGGCTCTGGACAACCCTGCAATCTCTCTTCATCAGAATGACGAGAAGGAGAAGTCCCCCCCAGCAAAGAAAAGATAATGAGTCTGTGGCCTCTGCCACAGAATTGGCCTCGGCCACAGAATTAATACATATGGATGTATCCCAATTATCAGAAATGGAATTCAGAGCAACAATGGTCAAGATGATGAGTAAACTTGAAAAAAGCATCAGAGAAAGCGTTGCTGAGAATATAGAATCCCTAAGGGCAGAAATGAGAGCGAATCTGACAGAAATTAAAAATTCTATGGGCCAAATACAGTCAAAACTAGAGGCTCTGACGGCCAGGGTCACCGAGGCAGAGGAACGCGTTAGCGAATTGGAGGATGGGTTAGTAGAAGAAAAAACGAAAATAGAAGCTGGTCTTAAAAAAATCCACGCCCACGAATGTAGATTACGGGAGATTACTGACTCTATGAAACGATCCAATGTCAGAATCATCGGCATCCCTGAAGGGGTGGAGAAAAACAGAGGTCTAGAAGAGATATTTGAACAAATTGTAGCTGAAAACTTCCCTAATCTAGCAAGGGAAACAAGCATTCGTGTCCAAGAGGCAGAGAGGACCCCATCCAAGCTCAACCAGGACAAACCTACGCCACGGCATGTCATAGTGCAATTCGCAAATATTAGATCCAAGGATACAGTATTGAAAGCGGCCAGGGCAAAGAAATTTCTCACGTACCAAGGCAAAGGTATCAGGATTACGTCAGACCTGTCTACAGAGACCTGGAATGAGAGAAAGGCTTGGGGGGGCATTTTTAAAGCTCTTTCAGAGAAAAACATGCAGCCAAGGATCCTTTATCCAGCAAAGCTGTCATTCAGAATTGATGGAGAAATAAAGACGTTCCAAAATCGCCAATCATTAACCAATTTCGTAACCACGAAACCAGCCCTACAGGAGATATTAAGGGGGGCTCTATAAAGGTAAAAAGGCCCCAAGAGTGATACAGAGCAGCAAGTCACAACCGATACAAAGACTTTAAAGAGAAATGGCATCATTAAAATCATATCTGTCAATAATCTCTATCAATCTAAATGGCTTAAACTCTCCCATAAAACGCCACAGGGTTGCAGATTGGATAAAAAGACATGACCCATCCATTTGCTGTCTACAAGAGACTCATTTTGAACCCAAAGATGCATTCAGACTTAGAGTAAGGGGATGGAGTACCATCTTCCACGCAAATGGACCTCAAAAGAAAGCTGGAGTAGCAATTCTCATATCAGATAGACTGGATTTTAAACTAGAGGCCATAGAGAGAGATACAGAAGGGCACTATATTATTCTTAAAGGAAGTATTCAACAAGTGGATATGACAATTATTAATATATATGCCCCCAACAGGGGAGCAGCAAGATACACAAGCCAACTCTTAACCAAAATAAAGAGACATATAGATAAGAACACAGTAATAGTAGGGGACCTCAACACCCCACTATCAGAAATAGACAGAACACCCTGGCAAAAACTAAGCAAAGAATCAAAGGCTTTGAATGCCATACTCGACGAGTTGGACCTCATAGATATATATAGAACACTACACCCCAGAACCAAAGAATACTCATTCTATTCAAATGCCCATGGAACATTCTCAAGAATAGATCATGCTCTGGGACACAAAACAGGTCTCAGCCAATACCAAAAGATTGAAATTATCCCCTGCATATTCTCAGACCACAACGCTCTGAAATTGGAACTCAACCACAAGGAAAAACCTGGAAGAAACTCAAACACTTGGAGGCTAAGAACCATCCTGCTCAAGAATGACTCGATAAACCAGGAAATCAAAAAACAAATTAAACAATTTATGGAGACCAACGAGAATGAATACACAACGGTCCAAAACCTATGGGATACTGCAAAGGCAGTCCTAAGGGGGAAATACATAGCCATCCAAGCCTCACTCAAAAGAATAGAAAAATCTAAAATGCAGTTTCTATATTCTCACCTCAAGAAACTGGAACAGCAACAGAGGGACAGGCCTAACCCACTGACAAGGAAGGAGTTGACCAAGATTAGAGCAGAAATCAATGAATTAGAGACCAGAACCACAGTAGAGCAGATCAACAGGACTAGAAGCTGGTTCTTTGAGAGAATCCATAAAATTGATAGACCACTGGCAAAACTTGTCCAAAAACAAAGAGAAAGGACTGAGATTATTAAAATTATGACTGAAAAGGGAGAGGTCACGACCAGCACCATTGAAATTGCAAGGATTATTAGAAACTTTTATCAACAGCTATATGCCAAAAAACTAAACAATCTGGAAGAGATGGAGGCCTTCCTGGAAACCTATAAACTACCAAGACTGAAACAGGAAGAAATAGATTTCTTAAATAGGCCAATTAACTATGAAGAAATTGAGTCAGTGATAAACAACCTTCCAAATAATAAAACTCCAGGCCCAGACGGTTTTCCTGGGGAATTCTACCAAACATTCAAAGAAGAAATAATACCTATTCTCCTAAAGCTATTTCAAAAAATAGAAACAGAAGGAAAGCTACCAAACTCATTCTATGAGGCTAATATTACCTTGATCCCCAAACCAGGCAAAGACCCCCTCAAAAAGGAGAATTACAGACCGATTTCTCTAATGAATATGGATGCCAAAATCCTCAACAAGATCCTTGCTAATAGAATCCAACAGTACATTAAAAGGATTATCCATCATGACCAAGTGGGATTCATACCTGGGATGCAAGCATGGTTCAACACTCGCAAATCAATCAATGTGATACATCATATCAACAAGAAAAGACTCAAGAACCATATGATCCTCTCAATTGATGCAGAAAAAGCATTTGACAAAATACAGCATCCTTTCCTGATTAAAACCCTTCAGAGTGTAGGAATAGAGGGTACATTTCTCAATCTCATAAAAGCCATCTATGAAAAGCCTACTGCAAGCATTATTCTCAATGGGGAAAAGCTGGAAGCCTTTCCCTTAAGATCAGGAACACGACAAGGATGCCCACTCTCGCCACTATTATTCAACATAGTACTAGAAGTCCTTGCAACAGCAATCAGAAGACAAAAAGGGATCAAAGGTATCCAAATCGGCAAAGAAGAAGTCAAACTGTCTCTCTTTGCAGATGACATGATACTCTATATGGAAAACCCAAAGGAATCCACTCCCAAACTATTAGAAGTTATAGAACAATTCAGTAAGGTGGCAGGATACAAAATCAATGCCCAGAAATCAGTTGCATTTCTATACACGAATAACGAGACTGAAGAAAGAGAAATTAGGGAATCCATCCCATTTACAATAACACCAAAAACCATGCGTTACCTTGGAATTAACTTAACCAGAGACGTAAAGGACCTATATGCTAGAAACTATAGATCACTTTTGAAAGATATTGAGGAAGACATAAAAAGATGGAAAAATATTCCATGCTCATGGATTGGAAGAATTAACATAGTTAAAATGTCCATACTACCCAGAGCAATCTACACTTTCAATGCTATCCCGATCAAAATACCGAGGACATTTTTCAAAGAACTGGAACAAATAGTCCTTAAATTTGTATGGAACCAGAAAAGGCCCCGAATCTCCAAGGAACTGTTGAAAAGGAAAAACAAAGCTGGGGGCATCACAATGCCGGATTTCGAGCTGTACTACAAAGCTGTGATCACAAAGACAGCATGGTACTGGCACAAAAACAGACACATCGACCAATGGAACAGAATAGAGAACCCAGAAATGGACCCTCGGCTCTTTGGGCAACTAATCTTTGATAAAGCAGGAAAAAACATCCGGTGGAAAAAAGACAGTCTCTTCAATAAATGGTGCTGGGAAAATTGGACAGCTACATGCAAAAGAATGAAACTTGACCACTCTCTCACACCATACACAAAAATAAACTCCAAATGGATGAAAGACCTCAATGTGAGACAGGAATCCATCAAAATTCTAGAGGAGAACATAGGCAACAACTTCTATGACATCGGCCAGAGCAACCTTTTTCACGACACATCTCCAAAGGCAAGAGAAATAAAAGATAAAATGAACTTATGGGACTTTATCAGGATAAAGAGCTTCTGCACAGCCAAGGAAACAGTCAAAAAAACTAAGAGACAGCCCACGGAATGGGAGAATATATTTGCAAAGGACACCACAGATAAAGGACTGGTATCCAAGATCTACAAAGAACTTCTCAAACTCAATACACGAGAAACAAATAAACAAATCATAAAATGGGCAGAAGATATGAACAGACACTTTTCCAATGAAGACATACAAATGGCTAACAGACACATGAAAAAATGTTCAAAATCATTAGCCATCAGGGAAATTCAAATCAAAACCACACTGAGATACCACCTTACGCCAGTTAGAATGGCAAAGATAGACAAGGCAAGAAACAACAATTGTTGGAGAGGATGTGGAGAAAGGGGATCCCTCCTACATTGTTGGTGGGAATGCAAGTTGGTACAGCCACTCTGGAAAACAGTGTGGAGGTCCCTTAAAAAGTTAAAAATTGAACTACCCTATGACCCAGCCATTGCACTACTGGGTGTTTACCCCAAAGATACAGACGTAGTAAAGAGAAGGGCCATATGCACCCCAATGTTCATAGCTGCATTGTCCACAATAGCCAAATCATGGAAGGAGCCGAGATGCCCTTCAACAGATGACTGGATTAAGAAGCTGTGGTCCATATATACAATGGAATATTACTCAGCTATCAGAAAGAACGAATTCTCAACATTTGCTGCAACATGGACGGCACTGGAGGAGATAATGCTAAGTGAAATAAGTCAAGCAGAGAAAGACAATTATCATATGATTTCTCTCATCTATGGAACATAAGAACTAGGAGGATCGGTAGGGGAAGAAAGGGATAAAGAAAAGGGGGGTAATCAGAGGGGGGAATGAAACATGAGAGACTATGGACTGTGAGAGGCAAACTGAGGACTTCAGAGGGGAGGGGGTGGGGGAAGGGGATAGCCTGGTGATGGGTAGTAGGGAGGGCACGTATTGCATGGTGCACTGGGTGTTACGCAACTAATGAAGCATCAAACTTTACATCTGAATCTGGGGATGTACTGTATGGTGATTAACACAATATAATAAAATAAAATTAAAAAAATAAATAAATAAATAAAAAATAAAAAATAAAACACACCCTTGCCATTCTACTTAAATAAAGCAAAGACCTAGTCTGACTGTCTTACCTACTTATACCATGGTATTACGGTACAAAAATTACATTGAGATGCAGGTGAGGGTACTTCAAACCAATTAATTGAAGTCATTGCTGTTGCCTGAGTGTAGAAACCAGTATTTCATGAAGTCGATCTTCAGACCACATCTTCATGGTCAGGAGATGTCTTCTGAGGGACCACTGCTGTACACGCATCTGCTCACATAGGGAGTGTGCTGCAGCATTAGCCACACCATGTGCTCACAGGCAGGCTTTCTTAGTACACACGTGGTCTTCTTGTCCAGGCCAGACTGGACACCTTGGAAGACACACTGTGCTTTATGCTGAGATGAATGCATCACGTGGCTACTTAGTCTTAAAACTAGTCCTAACTGCACATATCTGAGCAACTGAAGTATCCATAGATACAGGACAAACTCAGTTTGGTAACTCTAGCTTGAAAAGCCTTGACTCCAGGTTGAATTTCGACCATTCACACCTGATTTCCAAGAAGGGTCCTCCAGGCTCTCCAGTGATGCCATGAGGCAGCTCAGCCCAATTTGAATAGCTGTGGATATTTGATTTTAGCTCAATATAAAGGAAACTGTCCCACATGAGGGACATGGAGCAGACATCTGAGCGGTTGAAGGCAGTCAGCCTCAGCCTTCTTAGACTCCCTTCTCCAAGCTAAACACCCAGGTGCAGCCCCGGTTGTCATGTGGGTGGGATGCAGCACCAGAACCCTGGTCCATGCCCTCCAAAGAGGCTCTGGATTGCCAGGCCCTCTCCTGAAGCACCTGCCCAATGCTTGGGGATCGGCCACAGCTCAGCTGCCGTCAGCCTCCTTGTCTGGGTGTGGAAGGTCATCTTGTTCTCGAATGCAAACCTCCCAGAAACGGAGGCAGCAAGCCATGCTGTGAGCAAGCTTCACATTAGAAACTCCTTTACTAACGTCCTGTGAGTCATATTCTCTCTTCACATGCGGAGAGTCTAACACACAGCGGACAGCAAGCGACTTACCATGGAGAGAGCGTCTCAGGCAAGGACGGAACATCGCAGCCCCTTGATGGTGTTCCACCTACATGGCAGCAATTAGGGGGATAAATCCACTTGTGGCAGACCTAGCTAATCTAGGAATGAAGACCTGCCAACACAATGAAGAACTTGGGCATTTCCAAGAAATTGGATTAACTCATCATAATACAGAGCTTGGCATCTATGCAGTGACTGTTCCAAAAACTTGAAAACGAGCCACAGAGACACACGTGGTGTCACTCAGCACAGAGCATCCTGGAGGGGGAGGAGGAGGAGCTGGTATTGTCGCCTCATTGTTCACATGGGGTGGCATTAGACAACTTCGCGAAGAGCCCACACATTGACTAAATCAAAATTGACTGGATCCTATGAGCAAAATACATACCCTGTAATGTGCGTGGAATATCTGATCATGTCATTGCAAATAAACTATATTTTTAAAGATTTATTTATTTATTTGAGAGAGAGAGCAAGCGGGGGGGGCAGAGAGAGAGAGAGGAAGAGAGAGAGAAACAGACTCCCTGATGAGTGGGGATCCTGACACGGGGCTGATCCCGGGACCCTGAGATCATGACCTGAGCCGAAACCAAGAATCGGACGGCTTACCCAGCTGACACCCAGGCGCCCCACAAACTATTTTAAATCATGAATGCATTTAAAAAATCAATGTCATATTGTACTGGAAACATTGTACTGGAAACAATCCCAGGGACCTATAATGAGATCCGAAAAGAGACAATAGGCTCATAAATGCTGCTGGTGAAAAGTTCTCGAGGCTTGGAGTAAGCTGGGCTGTTGAGATCTGTTCTAGGAACAGGAGACGTAGGGGAAGGGAAGACTTGATGAAATACTTGATGGTGATTCATCAAATTGGAAATTTTGATGACACAAGGGGATTGTCCTGGATTTTTCGGGGGCCCAATCTAGGCCCTAAAGCTGCCATAACAAAGCACAACCATCTGGGTGGCTTTAACGACAGAACTACATCCTCTCGCAGCTCTGGAGGCTGCGAGTCGGAGAACAAGGGGTCTACGGGCTGGATCCTCTGAGGCTCAAGGGAGCCCCTCTTGCAGGCTTCTATCCAGCTTCTGGCGGCCGCTGGCCATCCTTGGCCCCACCCCGATCTCTGCCTTCACGTCCACACGGCATTCTGCTTGTGTGCGTATGTCCCTCTGTCCCAAAGCCCTCTTTTGGTAAGGACTCTGGTCATATTGAATCGGAGACCACTCTATGACCTCATCTTAACTTGATCATCTGCAAAAGCCCTATTTTCACAGAAGGTCCCATCCACTGGTACTGGGTTCAACAACTTTTGTTGAAGATGAGACACAATTCAACCCATTGCAAGCCCCAAAAGGAGAGAACGTTCTCTGGCTGGTGTCACAGAGCTGTGGAGGAGGAGAAGCGAGAGGGCCGAAGCCTGACGTGGGCCTGACGCACTGTTCGGCCTAAAGGCAGAGGACGTGGACAAGAAGCGCCGGTGAGGGGCAGGTGCTGAGGGTGACTCTCCCTGACAACTAGGAGCAACCAGGACTTCAGCTCTAGAAGCATGAGAACAGACCACTGCCAATGCCCAGAGGGCAGGGGAATGGACTCTGCAGGGCCAGCATTGCCCGCTCCCACATCCCAGCCTGCACAACCTCAAGCAGAGAAACTGCCGAGCCCACGTGGCTCTCTGACCTGTAGACTTGTGGGGAGAGGCAGTGTGTGTTGCTTTAAGATATGAAGTTTGTGGTAACTTGTTACTAATATAAATGGCATATAAAGGTTATGCATACACCTGGCTCGACAAATGTTGGCTGGTTTATGGAATCTGTCTAAAATGCGCATGTATTCATACCTGCACAAATTCCCTGGATCTTTTTCAGGATAAAGGCTGCTACGTGGACCCACACCCACACACTCACGTGCGCTCGGACATACATACCCACTCACTCACCCCAAATCTAGATTTATATCCAGCTGTATGTATTTAACGACCTGGTCTATTGTAATGTGTCCTGTCTACCTTCAGAAGACATTACATAAATCAAGTACAGATGTCACTGAGATGATTCTTTGTTGATGAGAAGCCCTAAGTGCATCTCAGCTATTATTTTATTAAACATGATCTATATAAAAAGCTGATCTCTGCTCTATGAAAGCCATTCCTTTTCGGAGGAGAACCCGTTGGCCTGAGAGTTCTGTTGGCATGCTTGTGGGATGACATCCATCATTTCCCAGCTGAGAAGCGTAGCAGCCGAGGGCCAATGTCCCTGGAGCTGGCTGTGGGTGGCGTGCAGGCTGCAAGGAGGGGAGCTCCCGGAGAGTCGAGAACGGAGCCTTGCCCTCGGTCAGGGAAGGGCTTGGGGTTCGTAAGGGATGATGAACACACAACATGCTAACTCTTGTTTCTGGGGGCAGAAGACACAATAATTATGATGAGAACTAAGAAATCTATCCCATTTGCAGAAGTGAAGCCAGAATTCTTTACTCATGGACACGAAGTCCTGATGATGGCGTTTCAGCCCCTCCCACACTCCCCAGACTCAGCCACAAAGCCTCCCTAGTGCAACGAATTAAAAGGTCCACTAGACTTAGGGCCACAGTGAGCCACACCCAGTCAGCCTTATTGCTAATGATGTGGACAACTACAGTTATTGAGCACCTACTGTGTACCAGGAATTAAGCTCAGAGCTTGTTTCACGTTATTTGACTTAACCCTTTAAGAAGACGCTCTCCCCTCCAGGAGCTGCACCATTTCCTTGTTCTGTGTGAGTACTGGGACCAGACATAAATCACTCAGCTGTTTAGTCTACGAAATACTTGCTTCTGGAAGACAAGACCATTAACCAATTAAAATAGCTTACTTATCAAGGCTTCTCAAGACATTTGCCCTTTAAGACCCTCCCCTTGTTGAACGATCAACCCCAGACTGTCATGTTGCTGACCTCCAGGTCTTTCGTGTCTTGACGGAGGGTGACGGCAAACAGCTCACCTCACTGAGAGGTGACGCCATGGCCCCACTTCACAGTGCTGGAAACTGAGGAAAAGAGAAGAAAGTTGCTTGCAAAGGCAGAGGCTCCATTCTCCCCAAACTTGTACCTCGGTTTCTGTAACTGGGTTCTTGTTAGTCTGAGACCCTCTCCAGTGTGCGGGTTTCAGTGTGGATTCTCATGTCAGGCTCTCTGTTGCACACCTCACCGGTTGTCCCCAGGACTTGGGTCTACCTCTGAAGTACAGTGAGACTGGTCAAGGACTGCAACCTCTGTGCCTGCAGCCTGCCTGCAAAGCGATCGCCCTGACTCCTCACCACATTTGCTGGGACTGACCCCTTTGCCTTGACCCTGCTATGGGACGTGTCTGCACCCAGCTGACAGCCCTTCCCAGTCTGACCCATCCCACTCCAGACCAAGCCTTGGTCTTGACGTTCTTAATCTCTAGTGCATCCATGTTTAAAACACTTGAAAATATTTACTCCCTGGGTTTCTGAATCAGATTACCCCATGCCATCAATGACAAGAAAATTCAAAATTTTTAATACCTCTAAACTAAATATTTCAGGATAATTTCTGTCCTGTGGTTACTTTGATCAGTGATTCGTTTTTGTGTTGCCGCTAAACAAATCACCACAAACTCAGCAGCTTTAAATAATATACCAATTATCCCTCAGTTTCTGGGGATCACGAGTCAGGGCATGACTTAGCGGGGTCCTCTGCTCAGGGTCCCCCACCTGTGCATCACCCAGGATGGGTTCCCATCAGAGGGTCGACTGGGAAAGATCTGCTCCCAAACTCCCCAACCTGTTGGTACAATTCATTTCCTTGAAGCTATAGGATTGTCCTAACTGTGTTTTCTTAAAATGTATTTGTCCACTGGGCATCCAGTCAGCACAGGGCCAACTATGTTAATTATATTTTCTTTCTTTCTTTCTTTCTTTCTTTCTTTCTTTCTTTCTTTCTTCTTTCTTTCTTTCTTTCTTTCTTTCTTTCTTTCTCTTTTCTTTTTTTTTTCTTTTCTTTTCTTTTCTTTCTTTTCTTGGATTTATTTATTTATTTGAGAGAGAGAGAACAAGCAGGTGGGGCAGAGGGAAAGGGAGGGAGACTCTCCAGTGGACTCTGGGCTGAGCATGGAGTGTGACATGGGGCTCAATCCCACAATCGAGCTGAGATCAGGACCTGAGCTGAACCAAGAGTCAGACGTTTAACTGACTGAGCCACCCGGGCCCCCCTGTAACAATATTTTCTGTATTCTTGATACTCTGGGGCTTTCCAGGCCTGGGCAGGGACTGCCTCTGTCAATCTGATTCCTGGAGATAATAATTTGTCCAGGAGCACACCTTTCATGTGCAAAGCAGCCAATCAGAGCCTGTAGCCCCAGCCACCTCCTTACCTGACTCTCACATCACAGGCTAGTGTTTCCCTGTCCTAACTCAACCAGGGGCAGGTACCTGGCAAAGGAAAACACCAGCACCAAGCACGCCAAAATTATTCACACTAGCCTAAGCTGTTCCTCTCTTGGTTGGGAGACCCAAGAAAGGCTCTGGCCTGAACCTGCCTCCATCCCTGAGCTCTCTGAAGCCCCGTGTGGCATAACATGGCCTGCCCTCTTCCCACTGAGAATCTAAGTAATGAAAGTTATCTTTTAATGGCATCAGCCCCTCCACATCATCAGCCGGCCATACCTCCATAAATTAAACCTCAAGCATAATTTAGAACAAGGCTTGGCAGCAGCTTGCTTCTTCTAAGACAGCAACAGGGAGGCAACGGCTCCAGAGAGAGGCTGCTAGCGTGTTGGAGTCTTACACAGAGCAGTGCTGCCGACAGTGACATCCCTCACTGTATTCTGCTGGTTAGAAGCGAGTCACAGGTCCTGCCCACATGCACGGGGAGGGGCATCCCCACCCAGACCCGGCTCACGGGACAACCTTAATGTTCGGCTGCCTGTATTCAAGTGTTTTTAGAAAGACCATATGAACTGAGTTAAAGGGAAGTCATAGTTGATGTAGACATTTTACTAGCCAGCAGTGTCACTTCTTAATGACCGTGGCGCAGTAAATACGAGTTCTGCTGTATTGTGTATTCCTAATTTGCTAGAAATTCATATAAGCTGCGTGAGCGCGTGCATGGTAATGTGCCCGACTGGGTGACGTGGCTCAGTGGGTGTTCACTCTGATTTAGCAGATTAAATGTCTGATTCAGCAGAAAATTCATGTTGTGTCAACAGGTTATGATGTATATGGCCTAACTGGTGATCTATTTCTTTTTAGTTGGTGTTTGTTTTTCCTATGAATGATTTATCTGTTCTAGAATGAACTGTGTCAACTACTGCACATGGTATATTAATTTCAGTGTGTTATGCAAACATTTCCTTGGTAATATACCTTATTCCATCTTTATTTGCTCTCACTGGCAACATCATATCCTTTCTTTATTTGAATTAAATAGCTTTTTCTAAGTAGGCTACTGTCCTTGGGGATGGGGAATACATAGCACGTGGAAAAGAAGCTTTCATTAAAAAAACAACAACAACAATTTTTTATTAACTCTTGCATGAGAGTGCTTAACACATTAAACATTTTGCTCCAAATATTCCAAAATATGCTGTCATTTAATTACATAAAGCTGGAATGCATTTTTCTGTACTTATAATGAAAGACACCATTATTAGAACAGAAATAGAGTTTTAAAGTATTTAAAATAACCTCATAACGTAGCATGTGGCTTAATGAAGTCTGGGGGGGTCAGTAAGATTATCCATATTTCATACAGGCAAATGGGGTTTCCCAGAAGGGGGCAGCCATGGAGAAAGATGGCAGGTGGGCTTGTCTGAGCCCTGGTTCTCTTCCACTGAAGGGAAACTCTCTGCTTGTTTCCCAGTGCTAGCATGTGTTTTCCTGATCCTCACCCCAAAGTCCACAATCATACTGGGGCTCAATGCAAAACCATCACTGTGCACCAGGCTAGTGTCTGGCCTGGTTGCATTTATGAAACATTAAAGGAGTTTTAAACTGTTTAAAAATACTCTTGACTGTAGACACTTCACTTTAGCACTCATAGGCTGACATATGTAATGTAACGTAACGTAACCTAACGTAACGTACATAAAAATAGAATGGTGCTGGACCCAGACCACTGCTCCGCACAAGACAACACCTGATGCAGACCACCACTGTACACTAGGGTGATGCCTGCTGTGGGACTATCACTGTACTAAGCTAGTGTGTGTGAGTGTGTGCATGTGAGTGTAACTTTGTTGTATGATATGTACACAGTGAAATGTTCAGCTTTAAATGTATCATTTAGTCGGTTTTTGTAAATGTATTTCAAGGCACAGAACCTACCCATCACCCTAGAAAGTCCTTCCCTGCCCCTTCCTGGTCAATGTCCTTTCCCCTGGAAACAATCACTAACTTCTACCACCATATGTTAATTTTGCTTATTCTAGAGAATTTCATGTAGGTGGAATCACGGAGTACTGACCTTTCTAGGTTCAGTTTCTTTCCTTGGACTGGTGGTTTGATGTTCCTCTGTGCTGTTGCATGGATCAGTAGTGTGTTCCTTCTGACTCTGAACTATCTTCTGTTGTACGAATGTGCCACAGGTGATGTAACCATCCTCCAGGAAGTGTTCATCCTGACTTTGATTGTTATAGATAACATGGCCATGGACATTCTTGCGCAAGACTTTTTGTAGGTATAATTTCATTAATTTGTAGGTATAATTTTGCAGGTATAATTTTGAGATTAGTCCTTGGAAGTAGAATTGCTGGAGGGGGGCCTGGGTGGCTCAGCCTGTTGAGTGTCAGACAATGGTTTTGGCTTAGGTCACGATTTCAATGTTGTGAGTTTGAGCCCCACATTGGGCTCCCTGCTCAGGGAGTCTGCTTAAGATTCTCTCTCTCTCCCTTTCCCTCTGCGCCTCCCCCCACACCATGCTCACATGTGCTTTCTCTCTCTCTAAAATAAATAAATTTAAAAATAAATAAATAAATAAATCTTAAAAACAAAACAAAACAAAAAAGAAAGAGCACTGCTGGATCATAGGACAGATACATGATTATAATTTAAGAAACTACCACAAAGTTTCTAAAAGACGTTCTAACATTTCATAGTCCTAACACCAATAAATAAGAGCGCTGGTTGTTCTGTACCTTCTTCAACAGTTGGTGTTTGAGACTTTTAAATTTTAGCCTTTCTAGTATATGTATAGTTGTATCTCATGATGGTTTCAGTTTGCATTTCCCTGAGGGTGATGTTAAGCACGTTTTCATTTGCTATTTTTATGTGTTCTTTTCGACCCTCCTGCTCCAGGCATCTGTGTATTTTTATTGGGTTGCTGGTCTTCTCTTTCTATTGAGCTGCAAGAGTTCCTTATATAACTAGATACAGGCCTTTTCTGATTCTATTATTTCCTTTTTAAAATAAGATTTAATGAATTTATTTGAGAGAGGGAGTGAGCACAAGCCGAGGGAGAGGAAGAAGCCGACTCCCCACTGAGTGGGAGCCCGATGTGGGGCTCAATCCCAGGACCCTGAGATCATGACCTCAGCCGAAGGCAGACGCTTAACCAACTGAGCCATCTTTATTGTAGATGCTTTGCATTTTGGCAAATATTTTTCTACATGTTTTCACCTGATTATATAACGTTTTTCTCCTTTAGACTCTTAATGTGGTAGATTAAATTGATTAATTTGGGTGTAATAAACCAATCTTGCATCGTGAAGATGAACCCAGTTTGACCAGGATATATTGTTCTTTGCATATATTGCTGAATTCAGTCTTGGGTATTTTTTTTTTTTTGATAATTTATGTGTCTGTGTTTAAGAGAAACACCAGAACTTAATTTTCTGGTTTTGTTATCAGGATACTAGTGGCCTTGTAAAATGAGTTAGAAAGTATTCCCTCCTCCTCTATGTTCTGAAAGAATTTGTTTAGGAGTGGAGTGATTTCTCCCTTAAATGTTTGATGGAATCACAACCAACAAAGCTTTCTGGGCCTGAAGTTTTCTCCACGCCAAGTTTTCAATTATGAATGTGGTTTATTGAATGAGTATAAAGCTATTTAGATTTCCAATTGCTTCTTGAGTGTTTTTTTAAAATAAATTTCACTTAAATTGTTTATTGCATAAAGCTGTTGTTATATATCCCCTCGTGATCATTTTATCTGTACAATTTCCGTGAAGTCACCTCTTTCATTTCTGTTGTTGGTAATTTGTGTCTTCTCTCTTTTTTCCTTTGGTCAGTCTTGTTAGAAGGCTGTTAGTGTTATTTATATTTCTGAAGAAATAACTTCTGGCTTTGTTGAGTTTCTCCATTGTGTTACTGTTTGTCTCTCTTTATTTTTTATTTCATTGATTTCCACTTTTATTTGTAATATTACCTCTCTTTCTTTTTTCTTTTAAGATTTTATTTATTTGTTTGACAGAGAGAGAGAGAGACAACGAGAGAGAGAACACAAGCAGAGGGAGTGGGAGAGGGAGAAGCAGGCTTCTAGCTGAGGAGGGAGCCCAGTGCGGGGCTCGATCCCAGGACCCTGGGATCACGCCCTAAGCCAAAGGCAGACGCTTAACAACTGAGCCTCCCAGGTGCCCCTGCCTCTTTTTCTATTTAAGGTTTAAGGTCTTCTTTTTTCCTTTTTCTTACCTATCTAAGACGGAAATAGAAGACATGGATTTCACAGCTTCTTCCATTCAAATACAGGCTATCAATGTTCCTCTCATGACTGACTTAGCTGCATCCCCCAAATTTTAATATGTTATCATTTCATTATTAATCTATCAAAATATTTTCAATTCCTCTTGTAATTTCTTCTTTGATTCAAGGGTCATTTAAGCTTTTTTTTTTTTCAATTTAATTTTCAAATACTCAGAAATTTTCTAGAAATCTTATTGGTATTGATTTCTGTGCCAGTGCCACGCCTGTCAAAGAATATATTTTGTATCATCTCTACTTCACATAGACTCTATCCAGCCAAATGCTTCATGTGGCTTGAGAAGAAAGCGTACTCTCAGTGAGTAGAAGAAGGGGTGCAGTGGTCTGTAAATGATAGATCACATTGGCTGATACTTTACCTGTTTAAACTTATGGGAAGTTTTGCAACATGAGCCCTTTCATATTCTTTTATTGAGTGTTACACAAACAGTTATAGACAAGTTTCATAAAAGAGAAGACATCCTAGTGTGATGAAGACATCACTAATGAAAGGAAGTATGTGGTGAAGGATGAATCCTGGTGGAAGAGTTTGAGTCATGGAGTGACATCCTGTCCTTGGGAGAGAGGCTCCCTCTCTGTGGGACACAGGTGGCCTTGTCTTCCTCCTCAGCCAAATCTAGAGGTTAGTGATCCTTTATCTTAAAGGGCCAAGTAGTAAGTGTTTTAGTCTTTGTGGACCAAGAGGAAAAATGGAGTCTATTATGCAGGTGCTAACATGACATATAAAAATGTAAAAGCCATTCTTAAATTGCAGGCTGTAACAAGTCAGGCAACTGGCTGGGGTTGGCTCACAGGCCATAGTTTGCATACTCCTGTCTCATGTCCTGAGTGCTTTCCACTGAGCACCGTGTACAGGGGCTTGGCAGTTGGCACTGAAATGAGGTCCTTGGTCACCCTGGCGGGGGGGTCTCTGGATGAAACACACTTGAACAAATAGTTTTACTGCTGGAATTCACAGACGCTTCAGCGTGCAACATGCATTGATAACTTCCATACGCATCCTGTAAAAGGAGATCCTTCCTGGAGAGGTTTCACAGTAGAATGGTTTTGTTTTGCTGTCTCCTGAGGGTCTGGAGTGCCTTCAAACACTCCAGCAAACACTGGTCCAACCTATTTTTCAAAAGCCAGCTCTCCTTTTCACTGCTGGTATTTTTAAAAAGGAAATTGTTCTGACCCATTGTGTTTCACAAATGTTAGAAATTCTTTCTAATAATGAAGGATAGAGGCAAAGGTGCCAGAAGGGATGCTGAATTCGCATTGCCTTTTTGTCTGGGCAGATTCAGAACACTGGGTGGAGCTAATTCATTTATGACGGGTCTGTCTCCTCACACCAGAATGTAGACTTCTTGAGGGCAGCACTTTGTATCTGTTCTCATCACGGTGGTGCCCTTGAAACCCCGAACAGTTTCTAACAGAGAGAACGTGCTCAATGAACATGTGCTCAGTGAACAAATGAGGTGTTGCAACCTTCAAGAAACTCCAGTAGAACATAGCATCAAGTTCTTGGTGGACTAGGTATCCCTGGTATTCCCACAAACTAGGGGGGTCCCAACAACATAAATGGATTCTTTCTCAATTCTGGAGTTTGGATGTTGGGAATCCAGGTGTGTGCAGGTGTGCTCTCCCTCGGGAGGCTGGGAGAGGACCCATTCCTGCTTCTTCCAGCTTCTGCTGGCTGCAGGTGTTCCTGGGCTTGTCGCCGTGTTCTTCTCTGCTCCATCTTCATAGGGGTTTCCTCCTGGTTGTGTCTGTCTCGTCTGCCTTTCTCTTATAAAAACACTTGTGACCACATTGAGAGCCCAACCAGATAATCCAAGACAAGCTCCTCATCTCAAAATCCTTACCTTAATCACACCTTTAGCCATAGAAGGTGATACTCACAGGTTTGGGGATTCAGATGTGGGATCTCCGGGATCCCCATCATTCAGCCCACTACACCTGGCTCTATGGAAAGGTTGGAAACTTAATTTCCATCTTGGCTTCCAATAGGAACTGACGTTGATGTAGAGACAGTCAGCTCTAAGAAAATCTTTCTTCATGTGGCTTGTCACATAGCCATGTGTAACAAAGAAGTCTGGCTTTTCAAAAGTACCAGTCAGTGATGAAAGACCAGCACGCTTCCATGCTTATCAGCTCCAAATTTGTTTTACATTCTTTTAGGTGGAGTATCTTATACAGCAAAATGTAAGTTATTGCTGAATACATTAGTAATAGGAAGAAACAAAGCTGCTTCTGAATCATTTAAGTTGGTGATGTAAAACACAGAGACAATGATAAATCCTTGCAAAGTGGGTTCTATAAGGGTAATGCCAGCAGTCTCAAACGTTTCTATCGGTTCTCGTTGTCTGTACATCATTTGGGGTTTTAAGTTTTGGAGCAGGTTTTAAGGTAAACAGAGACTGAATTCCAAGTGGCTTCTGTACTCATGATGACCCTGACTTTATTAGTAATGAGATCTAATGACATCATCTTTTGACAGTCATGATCTTTAACCTGGTTTGATCTAAACCAGACTCCTCAGGAATGATATCATTAAGGTAAATCCCTGAAAAAAGACCCAGCCACTTCAGTATAAACCGTTGAGAGGGATTGAGTTACTGAGAATGACTTCACCCACCACTCTGTTCTTCCTTGGGCAATACGAAGCCTATCGAAACTGTAGAGGAGGGCGGCGGATTAGGGATGTTGTTTTTAGTAATAACATTCAAAATCATACCAGAATTCTAATTATGCATATAGGCAGGCTTATTTAAATATGGTTTAAATCCCTTTCTGTTAGACGGATTTTAACTCCGAGAGTCCGTACTTCTCTCCATGTTTGAAAAGAATAGCTGGCGTTTATGCAACGGTAATTTTAAATAACCCTCGTGTCTGGTGTACAGGATAAGATAGGCACGTCTATGTGAATATGCCACCTAGCTGTAGGAACAAGTTGTGAAAATAATCTTCAAATAACATTTTCATGATCCAAGAGCTGTGCCTTCAAATAAAGCGTGTCTGTGGGTCTGTGTCTTTCCGTCTCCAGCAATGCTGCCCCAAATTCGGGCTGTGACACCTGTCTCCTGCTCTGTGACAGCCTCCTTCCTAGTCTCCTGGCCTCTACGGGCACCCTCATAAAAGCATTTCTCTGTGGAGCCACAAAGTACTGACCTTGATGTGTCTAGGCAGAAATAAAACTGTATTCACAGCCAACCATGCCAGCCCGTCTTACGATTTTCATCCATGTTTATTTGATTAAATAACCATAATACTTACCATCAGTGTCGATAACTACCTTAATAAACTATTTCCAGAAAGAACTAACATTATTTTCTTGATCTGACCCAGTTCATACATGTGATTCAACAAAAAAATATCAGTGAACTCCTCAGAGGCAAAACACAATAGATCCAAGTCACTAGAAAAAATACTTAATACTCAGGATAAACGTGGGCTTAGTCATATGATGAAGATAAGTTTGAACCCAAGGTAGATTTTCATGTCTGTCTTTGCAAAGCTACTGAGCGAATTAACATGCCAACTGGACAAAACCCTAAACCATTTGGCTTAGGCAGAAATGAGCTGATGAGCTCACGGTAGGCCTGGCTTCTAGTCCACGTGGTTATTCTCCCAGCAGCACTGTCAAGATGTGGGGCTCAGCTTTCCTACCTCAGTGCGCGCTGTGTCTCCCTTACCTCAGCTCCGGGGTTTTGGAAGATGGTGCGAAATCACCAACCCCTGGTTCAAAGTCTGAGAAGCAGCGGGAGCCCCCACCCCAGGAACCTGGGTGAATTTTCCATCCACCCACACGTTCTGATTGGCTCCTGGTCCATTCTAAGCCATCAGTCGGTTGGTGCAGCTGGGAGCTACCCTGTGGTTGTTCTCTGCAGGGACCTTGCTGGGCAGTGGGCCATCCCCAGGGACCAGTATCCAAGCAGGCTGGATCCCAAGGGCATGGGTGTTGCTGTCCTCTGTAATGAGCAGCTGTATCAGACGTGCCACTGAGAAAAGCCTCACTTGTCCCTTAACTGGAGAGAGGCAGTAAGCAGTCATTCACTGGCTGCAGGGTAGAGGATTGGGGTCCATGGCCATGTCTACCAGTTCCTGGGAAGGGGTGGTGGTGGCAAGGCACCCAGCTTCCCCTGACTCAGTTTCCTCCTTTGTGAAATGGAAGTCATGACAAGGATGCTTCCTCCAGGAGATATTGTGCAGCTCGGGGGTGCTTACATCCATGACTCACACCCGTACCCCTAAATTCATCACTGCTGTAGCCCTCCCTTTGATGACTGAAGCACAGCCAGCGGCCGGAGGGAGGTGTGAGGAGGAGGGGGTGAGGTTTGAGTGCGGCCGGCTGGCTGTGGCTCCTGGACCCCAAGCTTGCCTGAGTTACTATGAACCCACCCCCTCCCCCGATTAAAACCAGGAGTTCCCAGCACTTTAAAACAGTGTAATGGGAGGTAACTTAATAACGTGTGATTTATGGGCCATCCGAAGGAGTATCAACATCTCCGTCCTGGAAACAAATCAAAGTTCAGACATGGGTGCAAACACTAATTACTTTTAACAAGTGCAAGAGAAAGGTGAGGGAGGGCAGGGCGGTGTTTGGCCCCTCCAGACAGCCCGCTGGATAAGCAGGGAGCACAACCCCAGGGAGGAGAGGTGGCCTGAGCACCAGAGGCCGGCAGCCACGGCGCCCTTTGAAGTCCCCTGCGCCAGAAGTGAGGACATCCATCTTTAAAGTGTGCTGTGCCCGAGGGCTGCTTTGGGTTAGGGAAGGAATGTGCACTTGTTTGAAACCTGACCCCAGGGCCCCTAAAAAGTTGGGCTTACGCCGGGCCAGGAGTGACCTTGTGAATTTAGACAGCTGCTGGGCCACCGCTAGGAGCAAATGACCAGGGGTGCTGTGATTTTCCACACTTGAGAAAGCAAAGGGCACGTCTTTAAGCCCAGCCCGGTAAGCTCACACCTGAGCGGCGGGTGTGAGAGCCAGAGCCTCCGGAGGGCCCCACTGATCGGGCAAGGGGAGCGCCAGCCCTACACCTGAGCCCCCGCCCGTGCGCTGGCCGCCCCCTCCCAGGATAGCCTCCGCTGGCCAACGCCCGTGCACCAGGGTAACGCACAGAACGCTGAGTTCCAGGGACTGCACCGGACAGGTGGGCCCTTCCCTTCCGAAAATGATGCCTGGCCTCCCCGCGCCCTCGAAGAAGCCGCCCTGGTGCAGCGAACCCACCGCTGAGTTTGCTCGTGACTCAGTGGCCTTCCTCACACTAGTGCCAGGCACATCCACGCCTTCCTAAGTGAGCAGCCTCCAAGGGCTTGTGAGTAAAATGGTTCCCTTATTTAGGGTTAGAGAGTGAGGAACAAGGGAGATTCTATGGAGATACTTTGAAGATTGAACAGTGTAGACGTGGAAGAAGTCAGGCTTCCCAAGGGAGCCCCCAGTGAAGCGAATGCACACAGGGAATCTGGATTTATCTCGCAGGGCTGAACACCTGCAGCTGTGGAGCCAGGTCAGAGCTCCCGGTGCCGGGGGAGCTGCGGTCCCTCCGGAAGGTCCTCGCTGAGCTCTCTCATTCGGCCGTCCCACCCTGCACCCTGATGGCCGAGGGCTGTGCTCACAGGCTGAGGTTTGCAAGTTCCCAGCTCCCCGCTGCAGATCACGTCCGCACCACCAGAGCCTCTGTGTCTGCTCCCTGCATTCTTCAGTTCGAGTCATATGACAGTAAGAAGCCCCTAAATACTGCGTAAAGTGGGGGGTGTAGCAAATCACTATGGAAACAGATCCCTGCCAACTTGTGCCCAATGTCTTACCGGGGGATTCTGTGGTCTCTTAGCCTGGGGCTCCTGGGTGAGCAGGCCGGGGCTGGGACGACAGCCATGCCAGGGTTGAGATAATCTTTACTGGAGCCTTCCATTCACTATTTCCACCCTCAAGTAGCTTGGGGGGCAGATAGGGACGAGGCTGGGGCAGGCGATCTTTCCTTTGGGATGTTGAGCCCACATCTCCATGTGGGACCCCAGTGCCACTCAGGAGACACCCGTGGGGGGAGAGAGTGAGGGGCCCTTGCTCCGCCTGGGCATCTTGCCACCTCAGAGGCACGCATGCCCTGACTTCCGTCACTGGAACCCACTGGCACCTGTGCCAAAGCTCCAAGCAGGGGGCCGATAGAGTGTGCCCCACTGCATCTGACTGCCCCCCCCGAAGCAGAGTGTCTGTTCTTTCTTTGCAAACTCGGGATTCATGGTGTGTGGATGGCCAGTCGGTCCGTTCTCCTGTGGATGGATATTTGGTTCAGTTCTTCTCCCAGAGATTTTGTCATTGTGTTTGCTGTCAGATCTACCTCTGTCATCTCAGACACATAGGCGATGTGGTGACAGGGACCCCCCTGGGACACTGAAAAATGCAAGTGGCATGCTTGGTCCACAGGCGAGTCAAAGAGAATGACCCAAACGCCCCATGTCGTGTTGCTGGAGGACATCAGGGCCTGTGGCCCGAGTCGCCAGCTCTCTGCTGATCGATGCCAGCGGAGCCGCCAGCCCCTCATGGAAATGGTGCGGAATGATGGGCTCTGTGATCCTCGGTGCAGACGCAAACACCGTCCAGAGCTGGGAGCTCTGAGCGCGTTCCTGACTACCTCATCATCTGGGTCTTCCTTCAGTCAGTCCATGTTTTCAGGTCTTCCGCGAGAAATGGAAATCTGGGGTAGAGTTCGTTTCATCGAATCAAAGTCCTCCTTGGCCCAGGGCTTCCCGCGTGCAGGCACGGGGGTATCAGGGGTTTCTGGGATGGACGTGTAGCATGCCCCGTGTCCCAGGTCATCTGAGGGGAGAGCTCCATTCACAGAGCGCCTGGTGTCTGTGGGACCAGCATCGGGGAACAAAGTTTGGGAGGTGTGGGCCAGATGCACCTGCCGGGATCACCGTGTGAAGGACTCGCTCTGGTTGTTCTTGAGAAGAGCCATTTTCTCAACTACAAAGTATAGTTTTAATCATGAAAGCTGATCTTCCTTTCCTTGGTCTCTTAGCTGATTCTGCAGGAAATGCATTTAACCTTCTTGAGGAAAACTACAACAAGTGCCAGTTTGTTCTGGAGGATGTGACAGAGACACGTGATACCCCCAACTGTGGGGGTCTGCAAGACGGGCTCAGTCCCTCTGTGTCCCCACCCCAAGTCACTCAGGCCTTCCCTGTGGCACAGTACTCCTGCTGGGGGGGGGGGACGCCGGATAGGCCAGCAGGGTCACCAATCCTAAAGACTTCAAGTGAAAATTTCCAAAGTTTGTTTGATAGAGTCTTCGAATCCAGCCTGAGCTGTCCCTTGGCCCCACTGGACAAATGGCTGGAAAAGCCGCTTAAATGTCGACAGACTGGTGTCTCCGTCCACACACACCAGGCAGACCTCCCATGTCACATTAACCCTCAGCCCATCCGGGACCCAGTGTGGAGAGGCGACTCCAGCTTCTCATGCAGGACAGCGTGTGTGCATGACGGTCGCGTGTGCTGGGTTCTGCTGGTAAACCCGGTGTGCTCGCTCCGAACCCGGGCCTGGTTAGCAGGGTCCCACTGCCCACCCCGCCCCATACACCTGCCCTCCGTGGAAGACATGTCCAGTCCAGATTTGGGAGGTGGTGAGCAATGTGCATCCCCATCTCCAGCCCCGCAGGGCACCTCCCGCGGGGCCTCTTCTCTGAAGTGTGAGGCAGGGCTCCCTTCACGGGGCTCCAAGTGGAGATAAGCAACAGCCCTGAAAAAAGGTCCCCGAAGTGGCAGTCAGGGAATAACTGACATCAGACATGAGTCCTTATCTGCTGGGGCTGGTGTGCGGCAGGGAATTGGAAAACAGATTCTCCCGAATGTCACCCACACCTGTTCCCCACACAGCATCACCCCCGTGAGAGTGGGGAGGGGTTGTGTGTGTGTGTGTGATAAGGCCCCTGGGCCAGGCTTTTGGTTGAGGACAGCACCACATGTGCGATTTTGGGGGAAAGGAAAAGGATTTTGTATTTCTTTGGCAGGCACATGCCCACATTTCTCTCTCCAGAAGAAGGAAAACGCCATGACACAGAACCTTGTCTTACCAGAGCCCCTGGTGTCCGGTGCCCAAGTGGCCTCCAAGCTGCATCCTTGGCCAGCCCAGCCACCACCTGTTGGGTCCTGTCACTTGCTAATGAGCAGGGTTGCCTTCCCTTCATGGCAGTGAGACTCTCGGCCCCCTGGGCACCCTTTCTGTCGGGTCCTACTGAGCGGCTGGGGGAGGGGACAGGGTGGACACCTGGGTCACAGCCTGGGGGCGAGTGCCTTGTCCCCAGGGAAAGCTTCAATCCTAGAAGAGGCACAGGTTCGCTGTGGTTCCAGGCAGACCCAGACCGATGGCCCGATCCACATTCCGGCCCTGTCCCTCACCGGGACACGTTCTGAGCCCCTCTGTGCCTCGGCCTCTTCACCTGTCACATGAGACACGATGGTGCCCGTCGCGTCCGATGGCTGCAGCGATGGTTAATGGTGACATTCCTCCGAGCCGGATGCAGACAGAGCTGTGCAGACAGGAGAGGAGGAAGAGAGAGGGCGCTGGGGAGAGGTGAACACGGGATGGGACAGACGCAGGGACCAAGACGCATCTGGGGAGCTGGGGGTCTTGCTCGGAAGGAGACATTCATGCCATGTGGTCAGCACCACTCAGGAAAAGACCTCAGGGCTCTGGATTCTGGTCCACACTCTGAGTTTTATTTTCTGGTGGGAGTTTATGGAAGTCATCACCTCCCGTTTTCTCAGTTCCTTGCAACAAGTAAGAGCTGCCAGACTGAGATAAGGAACTGATAAAGTGGGTGAGAAATCAGAAGGAGGACTTCAAAATGGCATATAGGCTTTTGCTTGAATGCCATAAATCTATAAGCATAAATCAAAACTTTAAACAAAAACATACGGTCATCGCGGGGCTAGGCCCAGGCGCTCCCAGCAGGGGTGGGGGTTCTTCCTTCTTCTGGAGAAGTCCTGTCTCCCAGGCACCGGAGGGGGCACGAACTTGGTCACGTCCTCCAGCTTCTGTGCCCCTGACGGCTCCTCACGGGGAGGTGACATGTTTAGCCGCGGCCCCGTCCCCGGAGCTGTGCGGGCACAGGACCACATAGGTGTGGGTGTGGGGGGCGGAGATTCCCTTGCCTTCGGAGGACCTCCCTGGCAGGTGGTCGGCTCCCTCCCACCCTTAGTACCTGAGGGTGCAGACAGACATTTCTCTGGGGATGCTGGGGCTCAGGGCAGCGGAGGGCGACAGGATTGAAGGCTGTGACTCTCAGGGGGCTTGGGGGAACTGGGCAAAGTGTGGGTGAGGGTTTCAGGCCTGGAAGTCTGGGAGCCCAGAAACATCTATGGTGAGTCTGCTGCTGGAGACAGTCACCCAGCGACGCTGCAGGGACTTGTAAGGTGTGCAGCACCCACGAGGAGGCCGGAGGCTGGCTGGGTGGGGCTGGGGAGGGAACTGTATGGTCTCTTCTTTTTGGAGGGACAAAGCTGTAGAGAAGCTGGAAAGGAATCCAAGTCTGGAACTCCAAGGAAGGATGCCGCCAGGTCCCTGAGTAGTTGTCTTCTGAGACAGGACAGGCCGCTGGAGGGAACACAGCCCTGTGCACCATGCAGAGGAGGGCGGGTGGTTCCTGACAAAGCTAAACACGGTCCTACCCCACGAGCTGGCCGTCGTACCCCTCGGTGTGGACCCGAGTTAGCTGACAGGGGGTGATGGGTGAATATGCTATGGACCACCCAGACAATGGAATCCTCTTCAGTGCGAAAAAGAAACGAGCTTTCCAGCCATGGAAAGACGTAGGGTAAACTAAATGCACATTAGAAGTCAAAGAAGCCAGTCTGAAGTCTGTGTCCCCTATGGTCCCAACTCTGATGACACATGTCAGCTTGGCTGAAACACCAGTCACCAGATGTATGGACGTATGGCTGGATATGTCCACAAGGGTGTTTCTGGATGAGTTTAACATTTGAATCCATGAACTAAAGAAAGCAAATTGGCCTCCCCAGTGCAGAAGTGCCCCATCTAATCAGTTGAAGGCCTGAATGGAACAGAAAGAGCCAGTAAGAGGGAGCTCCTCCCACCTGACCACCTTGACCTGGGGCATTGGTGTTTTTCAGGTCCTTGGACCCAAACTGAAACACCTCCTGCACCCGGGGCTTGGGCCTGCTGTCATCTGGACACAACTATACGATTGGCACTCCTGGGTTTCCTGCAGCTAATGGCAGGTCTTAGGACTTGACAGTCCCCATAATGACATGAGCCAGTTCTTACAATAAACCTCTTGCTACATGTATATGTCCTGTTGGTCCTGCCTCTCTGGAGAGTCCTGACTCACGCAGCCACTGTGTGACATTCTGAGAGGCACAGCTCCAGGGACAGTAGGAGTGCGGTGGTCATAGAGCTGGGGTGGGGCAGGGTGCACGGCACCAGTGGGGCAGCCATCACTTGCACAACCCCACGAGGGACCTGATGAAGGCTGCGGGCTCTGGGTGACAGTGATAAATCTCTGTAGCTTCCTTGATTTTAACAAAGACTTTACTATGGATGGGGTGTTGATAATGCGAGAATGTACATTTGCAGGGGTGGGGTGTGTGGAAATCCGTACCTTCCGCTCAATTTTACTGCAAACCTAAAACTGCTCTGAATATCGTTTTTTGGGTGGGTTTTTGGGTTTTTGTTTGTTTGTTTGTTTTGTCTTGTTTTGTTTTGTTTTTAATGCTGCCGCCTCCAGAATTGGGATCACGGACAGTCCGGTCGGTGGAGCCTGTCGTGCGGCGCCCGTGAGGAAGGGAACAGGCCAGCCACTGTTTCAAGGCTAATTCCTCTGATGTTTTTCACATAAAGGTGGAGACAGTGCAATGTCTTAACATTTCTTAAGAGAAAGTGGAATGCCTCGGACCTCCCCCTAGATCTTTGAAATCTGGAGTAAGTCTGGAATTCATTTTTCCGTTTATGTAGATGCAGTGAGTCATGTCATCTGGGAAGCACAGTTCTCCTTCTGTTTGTCACCTTCCTGTTTCCTCATGTCTGCAAGCAGTCATAGAGAGAGTACAGCTAGGATTTCAGAAACGTGTCCAAATAATTTCATCAGGATGGACTTGGCATATTTTCTTTCTAGGAAGTTGGGGCCTCAAAGTTTGCATTTGCATTCGCCTTGGCCTCCAAAATTCCCAGGCTGTCCGCCATCCCCTGTCCAGTTGCAGGAGTGTGATTGTGCCCTGGGGTGTGACTGGGGAGCCTCACGCCCTTCCGCGGGGCACACGTGGCAGCCCGACGCCGTGAGCAGGTGGTGCTCACAGAAGTGTTTAGCTCTAACTTACGTGCAAACAGCAGAGCTCAGGCTGAATCCGACCACGTGTTGCATGTGTGTTTCCTGGCCCCCTGCTTTGGTGCAAACTGTGCCAGGAAAAACATTGATTTTTAGCTTCTCATGGTCAGGGTGAAATAACTATGCACCTCTATTAATTAGTGGTTCTTCTAAACCGTGCTGAGGAAGCGAGGAGATGCCTGGACGCTGAGGCCGGACAGAAGCAACGGGGGTCTTTGCGCTCTCCACCGCACGCTCACCCGACAGGTACCGCCGAGCTCTTCCCTCATTGACAGCACTCTTGTTCAATCAGTACACTGTGTATTGAAATAAACGTTCTCATTGCCATTTTCAGATTACTTTTGCACAGTAACTGCTAACAACAGACCGTGCAGCGTCGCTTGTACCCCCCGAGGCTGCGGTGGCAGGGCGCCTAGGTTGGAGCGGGTCCGTGGGGTCACTGTAACTGGAGCTCATCCCAGGGCTCCTCACCCCGTGCCCAGGCCCCAGCGCTGGCCCTGTGGGGTGCCTTCCGGCTTCTTGGGGGTGGCCCTGAATTTGTCCAATTGCACAGTTGGGGGCTGGTTGCATTTCTTCAAGGGCTGAAATGTTTCTTGCACTCTATTAAGTACTTCCGTGGTTTGACTGGTGGGTCATGTCAGACCCTCTGGTACTTTGCGCGTTGGAAGGAAAAAACCGACTTCCTAGTTCCGCTGTTCACCCAGGCCTCTGAGGCCGCTCACCCTGTCTTATCTCAAGTGGAAGGGGGGGGCTTCAGAGCCTCCTCCTAAGGCCACAGCCCTGCCCTCTGACCTTTAAGCCAGGAGGACATCTGTATGTCCCTGTGGTCCCTTGTGAAGAACCAGTGCGCATTTGCTAAAGGATTAAAATAACTTCTGGGGAGTATGCCTGAGCATTCAGCGTCAAGAATGAGGGATGACATGGGTGCTGCCCACAGCAGCGTGAGTGTGCTCACGGGGACCCGCAGCATGAGGCTACTGTCACCTTGGACGCCAGGGGACAAGGCTCTGCGAGGCTGTGGCTGGGCCAGGCTCACAGCTCAAGGAGAGGCACTGGATGGAAGACCCACACCCTGGCCACAGTGGGGATGCTGGGGGGGACGGGAGGGGCTGACGTCACATTTAACAGGTAAACATGGCCTTCCGTAAGCTTGGGGCTCCAAACCAAGCCCTCTGGCTCAGTCACCCTGAATCACTTTACAAACTCAGAGTTCGTTCTGTGTGTAGGGCAGGCTCTCCAAAGTGCAGCTTGCAGGGCTGGTGACAGCACTCACCGGTGTGAAATCCACAACTTTGTTTTGGAATAAACCTGCCCAGCCACATTCCACAGCTCAGGATTCTTCCTGCAACCAGAAATGCCAGATTCCAGACTCTGTAGATCTTCACAAAAGTTCTGGATCATTTCAGCCTTTGCACTTTTGACATCAAATCTTAATTCAAAATGACCATTGAAAGCGCTTATGATATTATTTCGGATTCCCCAGAGATCCCAGGAGGAGGAGGAAACCCTCACTGGGCCTGGGTTCCCGCCCCCCCCTTGTGGCCCCCCAGGCACGGTGCACACCCCTCAGGCACATCCCTGTCCTCACGCATGCTGCCGCTGACCACAGCACACGTTTGTCTCAATGGTTCACTCTGCAGCCTGAGGTCCTGGCTCAGCCCCGTCCACGGGAGAACGTGGCTCTGCCCTCCTTTGCCCTGTACCCTTACTGCGGGGACAGCCTGGGTGGATGGAGGTGTGGTCTGGCCAAGGGCATGGGGTGCTGGTGAGACAGAATTGAATCTCCGGTTCGCTGGTTTCTCCTCGAGCAGGTTTGTGTTGGAGACGAGTCTGCGGCCGTCCTTGGCATCCGAGGTTGCTGTGTGCCCTGCAAAGATGTTTTTGGCAGCTTATTGTTTTGCTAGCAAAGAGTCCTCTAATAAAACAAAGCTTTAGGAAATAATGAAAGCTTTAGTAGAGTTCAAACAGTTTTATAACTAAGCTCCAGCTGTTTGTAACAGCAGCAGCGGGGAGACTTGTGGGACAGCTTTGATACCGTTTCCTGACGTGGGGAAATCTGTCCATGGGATGTGTTTTGAAACGTGGAGGAAAAAATGATGGAGCGGCGTGTGTAGCTGAGGGGGGCCGTTTTATGGCTGTTCCATTACCCACCCTTTCATCCGCACTGAGCGTCCACAGTTCTGAGTTTATCGCTCACATACGGCCAAGCTCCTGTTCCTCCGTGGGGAACCACGAAATTTAAAAATAGGAAACGCGGTGCCACTAGGCCAGACCCAGGTTCTAGCTCCAGGGCTACGCAAACACTGGTAGACCTGGGAGCGAGGGACTTTAAAACAGTAAGATTTCAAATACGGTGAAGAGTTAGCAGGCCGGCTGCGTTCTGCAGAGAGTCGCGTCGCGGGTCCGGCCGGCTCCTGTGGCCGCGGCTAGAACGCCTCACAGTACGGAGAACCATGGGATGGTCGGAAGTGTCGGATGCCTGCATTTTGACTTGTTAATTTAAAAACGTGAAAGCACCGGAACCATCCTGCGTGTAGCCCGACAAGCAGGGGAGAGCTCGCCCACAGCCGGCGCTCTTGCTTTCTGACCTGACTCTGGCTGCGGTTTCCGCCCACTGTGCTGCAGCTTGGGATGCACGGCTGTCGCTGTCCTGAGCGGCTCTTGCACTCGCGTGTCCCCAGGGGCACTCTGACTTGAGGAACGTCGTGCTGGGTTGGCTCCTAGAAGCTGGAGGGAGCACATTCCAAGAGATTTGCCGATTCCCAGGATGCTGGGTCACCTCTTGGTGCCTTGGAGGACAATACAGCTTTCAGGAGCTGGGGAGTTAGGTCAAACTTCAGTTGCATCTTTTCGGTTATGTTCCAGCAATGTCAGTTGTTCAACACACTCGTACTGGGCAACGCCCACATGCTGGCCATTTGTCATAAAGTTGGGCCCACAGGACCAGGCAGATAAGACAGGGGTCATTCAATGCAAGGTGCCCAGTGCTGTGGGTGTGAAAGAAGGGCCACCTCACTGTGCTCGGAGAAGCTTAGTAATATTTGAGGCCACAGCTGGAGCACAGGGAGACCGATGGGGAACATTCTAGGCCAAGAAAAGGCTGTATGTTCATCTGAAGTGGGTAACTCCCTGAAAACTAATCAGAAATAACATCATCAATTATATTTCTGTCCAGAAAAAGTCCAGGGAGTAGGTGCTGTGCAGCTGACCCACGGTTCTTGACTGGGGGAGCAGGGGCTAGAAAATGTGCTCTGGAGGGACGGTGGCCTTGAGCGTTGGGGGTCACTGGGAGGGGGGCTGGTGGCTCCGAGTTCGGAGAGTGAGCACAGAGAACATAAGACTATGTTCCGAGGAGTGTCAGGATAGAGAGAGAGAGCCAAGACCAGCAGCTTGGTCGGACGCATAGGAGAGGGTCCGGGAGAATTGTGACTCCCAAGGCCCCAGAAATTAGCCCGATGGGAAAACAAGGCCAATAGAGAGAGCAAGATAATGGTGAAATGACTCAGCGTATGTCTAAAAATATAATGGATTCTGCTTCCTGGTGTGTTTATTAGGATTCTTTAACATTAGTTTAGTACTTTCAAGTTCATAAAATGCTTTCATGTAAATTGCCTCATTTAAATAGTTAAATATTTCAACAACCCTATGAGATGCATTGAGAAAGCATGTTTTCCAGGTTTGAGCAATGAGCAAACTGAGACACAGAGAGTTGAGTGAGGGAAAGGGACTTCACTTTGACATTCTGGCTACAAGAGCAGTAGTGTTCCCGTTTCTGAGCTCTGAGGGGGTTGGGCAAGAGAGGGCAGAGAGGGGTCCCAGCCTGGGCACACTCAGGGCCAGGGGCAGGAGAGTGAACACACACAGCGACATGTGTGCCCCGAGAGTCTGTACAAGGAGTTGTGCAAGCAGAGGGCAGGAAGTCCAACCACGTGCCAGCAAGTGGGAAATACTGCTGCAAAAGCCCGTGTGTAAGTGGAGATTTAACAGAGGAAAACGCATGAACACCTGCCAGCGACAGCCAGCGGGAGAGGCGTTCTAACAGGGGGAAGTCGGACGATGTGGTTGTGGGCTGGCCACGTCCTTGGGAGGGCAGAGACAGGTGCCCACAGTCAGTGGTTGGCGCAATCCATGGTCGGTTAGACTGATGGCTCCCCAGGGCCTGCCTCGGGGTACTGCTTAGTCTTCTCCCCTGGTCCCCTGTCTGTCCGCCCGTCCATCTGCCCGTCCATCCATCCATCTATTATCTATCTATCCATCCATCCATCAATATCTATCATGTATCTATCTATTCGACCACCTATCAACTATGTACCATTTATCTATCTATCATCTATTTATCTATCTATCTATCATCTATGTATTTATGTATTCATCTCAATCCCTTTTCTATCTGTACCTGTCACCTACCTACTTCAATTTTTAAAACTTAAACTTACGGGCTGTGTGGAACGACAGGACTATCAAGCATCATCAAGAGTATAAAATGGTCCAACCATTTTGGAAAATTCTTTTTTTTTTTTTCAAAATTAAACCCATATCATGTAATGACCCAAAAATTCCACTCCAAGGCATTTAACACGGAGACATGAAAACATTAGTGTGCACAGTAACGTGCATAAGAGTGCTTGTGGAAGCCTTATCGTTGTGCTGAGTGAGAAGGAAAGACCACCGGGGCATGTCACAGGGGAAGGATGGATGCTGGTGGTTTGTGCATACAAGGGACAGTGCGTGACAGCAGCCACAGAGTGTGGAGACACCCAAAGCCTTGCCCAGAGGAATAGAAGCGGGTGTCCTGCAGTGTGGATGGTGGGCTCACGCTGGCAGAGAGCTGGAGGTGGGGCAGGAGGGGTGCTGGCCGGAGGGCTGAGAGGGGAGTCCCTGGGCTGTGGTGAGGGGGCAGCAACACCGTCCACACTGCTCCAGCGGGACACCTGCGACTTCGTTCACTAGCAGGTACACTACACCTCAGTGCACGAGAGAGAAGCTGGACAGGAGGATGGCTCTGGCTCGTTCTCCCCACGGAGTCTCCCCTGAGGCTGTGTCGTTTCACACGGACGAGTTGAAGTGCTCAGGATGAAGCCAGACTCCACTGTTTCCCACTTTCCCTTCTCATACCCCCTGCCTCCAGGCCCCAGGGTCCCCTCTTGCTGGCCTTTCTTTCTGGGGACTTTTCCCCTGGGCTCCAGCTTTGTCCTGCACTTGCTCGAAGGACGGCTTCCACACCAGCAGTGGGTTCCAGCTGTGAGCTCCCCAGAAACCGCCAGCCCCAAGACAGGTAGGAAGCAGAGACAGACTGGGCAGATAAGGCTTTCAGCGACCCATGATTATTCTTTCTGCATTTTATGCAAAAGTCCAGTTTCTCCTTTTTTAATGTTTTCTCAGTATCAGAAAGGTAGCCCAAAGCAGCATTTGCAGGAATGAGATGACATCAGTATTATGGTTTTCCTCTAGACTTTGATTTTTTTTTTCTAACCGATAGAGTTCAATATGCTTTTGCTGCTGACTAGATAGGAGTTTCGGGTCTGTTGTTGGGCAGGATGCGTGAGGGAAGAGTGAGGGGCATGGGTGGTCTGACCTTGCACTCATGGCCCTGCCACAGGAAGCAGAGCCCCAGCTCTCTGCAGCCACAGCTGCAGAAGCCCGGCAAGGAGTCCGCCAGTGAGGGGGAGACCCAGGGCTCCGACCGTGCTGGCGCGTTGCTCTTGGACGTGCCGGCGTCCAGAACCTGAGCAATCAACGTCTGCTGCCTGAGCCCCGTCTGTGATGTTCTGAACAGCAGCCCGAGCTGATGAGTCCTGTGGGTTTAAATGATGGTGCAGCTGGAGCGTTGGAATCAGGGAGGCTCACACAGCATTTGCAACCAGGATTCTGGGGATCAGAATAGTCCTGGGGTGTGTGTGCGTGTGCGTGAGGCATGTGCGTGAGGCATGTGCACACCTCCTTGTGTATATAGTGCCACCGATCTGCCTTTTCCAATCAAGGAATCACTACATCACAATCTCTTTTATCTCCTTGCCTTATGAATGTGGCAAATGCTACCTGCTTTGAATGATGAAGCCAAACCTTTGTCCACGTTTCAGTTCATCAGGGCACTCGCTGCTGCTTCTTGACTGGCCCCGCCTGGGAGCAGCCCCTAAGCACCTCGACCTGCCTAGTTGGGTCCCAGCCAGACGCTCAGAAGTGCTGCCTGGACGTCTGAGTAAGGCTGGGGGTGGAGGAGGGACAATGTGGCTCTTGTGTGCATGTGGTCTCACACTTGGAGTTTCTGGCCTCTTAAAGACTGGGATAAGAAATCAAAACGAGCCTGTCACACTGTAAAAACAGCCTGAAATAACACAGCGAGGAAGAGTATGGGAGATACAGCCATCCCTGCCCAAGGAGACATCTGCAAGCCATAAATCCGTACGCAACACAAACGAGATGTGCGTTTAACATGTGATGCGATGTTTTATTGAAAGGTCAGATGATACAAGGAAAGTTTAAAAAGACAACTCTGGTTCAGCAGTCTGTTTGCCCTCTGTTAGCTACCAACTCAAGGATGTTTGACCTCAATGATCATGTTAATCACAGATGCACGCTGGAAAGGAATCCTGGCGCTCGAAGAGATCCTATCTTATAAGGTGAGCCAGGTCGAATATGATGTTCAAGGTAAGGGGCCAAAGGCCGTGTTGACTGATTGACAATAAATGGGCCGGGGCCACAGAGTCTCGGGGCAGCAAAGGACACAGCACACCTTGCAAGTGGAGGGGTAGGTGAGGCGTCGAAGACCAAAGCATCACAGAGTGTGTGTGTGTGTGTGTGTGTGTGTGTGTGTGAGTGTGCGAGTGTGCGTTTGCACCACGGACAGCGGTGGTACACACTCGTGGCTCTTCAGGACCATCCACAAGGACGGCAGCAGACAGCTCTGGGAGTAGAGAGGCAGTGGATGACGGTCCCGTCTTGCAGGTCACCCATTTTTGGAGCACTTGGGGTATAATGAAAGCCTGGTGTGTGGCGGGTTCCCTGGGTTGAGCCATGTCCTGAGTATGGAGGGGAGAGGGACGTGAAGCTTCTGGGAATGGTGGAGACGCTGGGCCTGGCCCTCACAGAGGCTTGGACAATGGGGACCCTTACCAGACCCTTCCCTCCTCCTCAGGGGCCGTCTTAGGAGGAGGGCAGGTGGTGACACTGTCTGCAGCTTCTTCTATGGAAGAGAGTCCATGGAGGGTGGAGACAAAGACTGCAGTGTAGACGCCAGAATAGGAAATGGGATTTTCCCCTGGGTGAAAGATTTGGGATCAGGTTCCTTTCACCTTTTCTTGTCTGTTCTTATCCCTCTCTCTTTTTTCTCGTCTGTGTTATCTGAATTTTCTGCAACAACCAGTACTCCTTTTCTAATAAATGCATTAATTTCTTACAATTTTGGGAAGGGTATTTATTACACTCCGATGAGCTCTTCATAATTAAAGAATAAAACTTGGACAGATTTTGAAAGTTTTATTCTCGAGGGGCCAGGAAGGATGGCCCGTCAGTAACGACGGTGGGACCTCGGGAGTTCTCAGGACAGACTTCAGGGCCACTAGTGGTCTCTGCTCCGGAACCTGGAGGCGGCCTCTTCCCATCCATCCTGCCACATTCATGGCAGCAGCATCTAAATGCCTCTGTATGGTGGGGAGCTCGGAGTGACCAAGAACCAGGCAGGTCATAGAGCAGATCAGGGGCAAAAGAAAGAGAACCAGGCTTTGGACCTGACCAGAATCCAGTGGAGGATTATAAAAGGAAAGTGAGAGAGGGGAAGAGAATGGATCACACTGCATCCTAAGGAGAGTTGCGTCTTCTCTGGACGACCCGTGGCTGGAGTATCTGTGTCGTGTGGCATCATATTGGCGGACAGATCTGTCTCAGCATCTTGTAAAATGCTGAGGCATCAAGAAACACCCAATCACATCTGTAGGAATATTGCATGCTGGAAATGACTAAAATGTGTCTGGTAATGTTAATTAAAGATGGAGCCAGTTGGAAGAAGTCAGTCACTGAAGCAAAAGTGTGTGTTCCCACGCGAGGTAAATTCCCTGTAACGCTCTTTATTTCGTATTTGCTGATAGGAAGAGACTCCTGATAAATACTTATGGGCACTTCAGGCTTGAGCAGGGTTAATCTCTTTAGTTCAGGTGAGTTCATTTTAGCCGTGATTCACTTCATTGGCTATCTGTAATGATTATTAACAAGCTTAAAGACCTCTGGGAGATTGTGGATAAAAATGCAGTGCCAGGGAAGCAGGCTATCATTATGCTAATAGGGTTGGAATAATAATTACCAGGCACGCACAGTTTCCACAGGAATCCTTGGGAGTGGAATGGGTCACCGGGTTAGACAATCTCTCCCCTCGGTGGAGACGGCCCTCCCCGCGTGCACGCGCACATCTGCACTTAAATGGAGGGTTGTGAAATATGTATTTACGTGCATTGCCTGTCATTGCACTTAAACGAATTCACAGTTAGATGAAGGATGGTGTAAAGACGTAACATTTATGTTTTTCATGCATCAGTGACATGTTTTAATAGCCTTAAGTGTGGATTCTGTTAAAATATTTTAAACCCTTTTTTTCAGATCTATCACTTGTATTCCAGTTGCTTATTTTGTTGAAGTGCTTTAATTCATTCTTACAAAAGTGGAAATTGAATGCACTGCCACCTTTGTTTTGCTCTTAGGCGAGGCTTGCGGGTGCTTCCATTTCTCTCCACTCACACAAACATCTCCGTGCCTTCCTCTGAGACACCCTAGTGCTGGGCCCACCTCCATCACAAAGCTGTGTCCCCGATGGCCTTTGCCTCTGGGTTTTTGAGGGCAGACATTGTATCTCGGTCATCGTGGTGCCTTTGTGTCCCGGTGTAACGCGTTATACAGATGTTTACTGTGAAAGCGTGTTTTAAGTGCATGGATACGTGGTGGTGGACGTCGGGTGAGTTAATGTCCACGTTTCCCACACCGGATCTGTGATCCTTCTCAGGACGTGCCGATCCCTGTGCCATCCTCGGAGTGGGCAAGAAGCGCGGCCCCCGTGGGGAGGACTCTGGGCTGCTTGCGCATGTCATCTCAGTTAACTTGGTCTCTGTCCCCAGCGTGGTGAGGCCTCCCGGGACCTGCTGGGAAGCAAAGGCAGGCACCCAACGCCAGGCTTTCGTGTGCAGCAGCACAGATGGGACAGCTTTTGGGAAGCAGGCTCCCACCTCACGGATACAGCTGGATGGTTCTCCCGTCAGGACGGAAGGAGGAGGCAGGTGCCTCCAGCCCCAAGGGGCTCCTTGAGTGGACAAGCGGTTTGCTCAACTGAACTGGGGATGCAAGGGCTGTCCTTACCTGGAAGGGGGTCGCGACCCCGATGCTGGGGCGGCAGCCCTGGAGGCAGCTTCCCTCAGGCAGGGGCTGTACCGGCAAGGTGCCCGGGCTATCCAGATGCTCCGGTCTTCAAGCCCACTTAGTTTAGGTTACAGTTAAAAAACAAACGAACAAACACCGTCCTCTTGGGTGACGCCCCCTCTGATGTTCACCCACTTGGGTTGTTGGTGGGTCTGAGAGGGGCAGCTGGGGGGCCCTGAACCCCTGGACTCTGGATTCTGTGCAGGGGTGCTGTGCAGAGGAGCAGAGGTGCCGTCGGCAGAGGGTCCACGCCCGGGGCCAGGTGAGGTGCCCTCAGGCCAGGCCCGTGCCAACCCAAGGCCGCAGCCGCCTTAGGAGAGTGACCATGAGTGATGCCCTGGCCTCCTCCTGAGCCGTCCTTTGGCTCCCTGTGCAAAGGATGCTCCAGGCGCTCCTTATCAGCTGCTCCCTGTGGACGGAAGGCAGGAGGCACGAGCCCCGGAGTCACGGCTCAGGTGCTCGGGGTGTGGGCGCTTGGTGCTGGAGCACTTTGCCTGTACGAGGTCTGCGAGGACGGCAGTGACGGGGGGAGCTCCTGCAGTGCTGGGACGCACCGTCACCAAGAGGACGACGCTGTGCCAGGGCCAGGGTGGGTCCTCCGGCGGCAGCGGTGGGATTGGGCAAGGAGACAGCGGGGGGAGAGTCTGGGGCACAGCCTGCTGTGCCTTTGCCTACCTGGTAAGGGGACAGAGCACCCAAAGACAGCCGGCTGCAGGGGACCACCGTGTGGCTGAGCCAGTTCTGTGGCTATCGTGGTAGCCATTTGTGGTGTCATTCACGGAGCACTGTCTCTGGTCCTAACACCTAGGAAGAGGTGAGAGAAAAAGGGACTGCCTCCCGAGGCCCGACTTTACACCTGATTAATTAACACTTTCAAATCTCGGTTTTGATGATATTAGCAATCAGTTTCATGGCTGCCCCCAGAAACGTCCAGGGAAGGTAACAAATCCAGATTATTGGCCAGCTGGGTTTTTTTGTTGTTGTTGTTGTTGTTCATTCCTAATGCAAGATTTTATTTTATTTTATCTTATTTTTATTTTATTTTATGATTTTATTTATTTATTTGAGAGAGTGAGCAGGAGAGAGAACACAGCAGGGATAGCAGCAGAGTGAGAGGGAGAAGCAGACTCCCCACTGAGCAGGGAGCCCAATGCAGACTCGATCCCAGGACCCTGGGATCATGACCTGAGCCGAAGGCAGACGCTTCACCGGCTGAGTCACCCAGATGCCCCCAATGCAATATTTTAATACGTAACCAGCTCCCTTGATCAGTAAGTCATGTGCGTCAGCCTATTAGGGGCTATCGTTGCTGATGTTTATCTGCGATCTTCACTTGGGCTGCTACTTAAAAAGGCAGTTTGTTCCACATTCCCAAATCTGAGGGTTTAAAAAAAAAAAAACACCTGGAAGGTTAGCGAAATGGAATTAATTTCTTGCCTAATTTTGATTAAAATCCTCTAAATTAGCCTTCTCGGTGAATTATTCTTCCTTCTCTTATGATACCAAACAGAGAGAATTACTGATTTCTGACTCAGGAGTTGAAAGCCATTGATGAGTTCACACTAGGAATGAGGTGGCCTCAGGGTGGTGGACAATGGACTGTCCCCGGGAACGGCCGGCCTGAGTATCTGCCCAGCACCTGTGCATCTACACCAGCGGACCCAGCTCTATTTTTTTTTTAAAGATTTTATTTATTTATTCGACAGAGATAGAGACAGCCAGCGAGAGAGGGAACACAAGAGGGGGAGTGGGAGAGGAAGAAGCAGGCTCATAGTCCAAGAGTGATGTGGGGCTTGATCCCATAACGCCGGGATCACGCCCTGAGCCAAAGGCAGACGCTTAACCGCTGTGCCACCCAGGCGCCCCCCGGCTCTATTTTTAGCACATTCTAAAATGCAGCATTTTCACAAAGTCCAAAGCACGAGCATTGATCCCATCAGGAGCGTTTCGCAGAATTGGGGAACATGCACGTCAGCACCGTGCACCATGCCAGAAAAATGCACACAACTGGCAAATTGCTGGTGCCCTCCCGGTGCAGCGGGGACATGTGAGCAGGAATTTGTCAGTATAGCAGATACGTCAGATGCCAGTGCTGTGTACCCACCGTTTGTCCCCCCAGAACAGATCTTAAACTTACAACTTCTTAATGTTGAGATAAATTCTTTGCGAGGGACTTTTCAATACGAACTTGGATGTTTTACCTAAAAGCTTTCATTGAAAAATTAATATGTTGGATTAAAAGGTCATGAAGTTTCTCTTTAAGTTTACATGTGACCAGTTAGGGCACGTGGAAATATGGACTGTTTCAACTTGCCTACACTGTACGAATGCGTCCATAGGGAAATTCATCCTGGTCACTACACATAAGTAATCCCAGTGTGGGGTGGGAAGTTTAAAAACATTTTTTTCAAATGTGTTTTCCTTATCCTCGGGGACATCTCGGAGACTCCAGGTAGACTCAGCCGGAAGAGGGAGAGAAGCAAGGTTTGTGTATGGGGCCGGGATGGCCACACTGAAAAAAATGAGGGAAGAAGATTTTTGAAACGTGTTTCTCTCCTTTCTCCATATCTGAGTAATAAACAGATCAATCGGTGAATATTTTCCATAAATTTGTTCCTTATGTGTTTTATTACTCCCTGGTAGAAGTGAGTCCTTTTGACTGAGTGACAAGAGTCTTAAATTGCGCGTCTGCCTGCCTGACGTCTAGAAGGCCTGCCCCTTCCTTTAAAAGCCCCCCCCCCCCACATCACAGCTATGATAAATTTCCCCTCTAATATAGAGCTGCAGGCAAAAGTTGAACAAGATGAAGACGGTTTTAAGTGGATATTTGTTATATTTGAACGGTGCTGTTTCCCCATCTGGCAACCATCTTTCCTGAAGATCAAAAGGCTTTCAACACGGGTCTGTTCGTCCTCGTGGTTCGTTCCTGTGAGATGGGCTTGCTCGTGGGCTGGGCGGGGCTGCCACAATCCCCATCTCAGCCGCGGTCCGACCTTGGGTCCCACCGACCCTGGCGGCCCCACTGTACGTGTCACCCTACAGAGTTTCCCACATCAGAACACGTGCTGGCTGCGGGTGAGCCTTTCCCTGAGAGTTTCCCCTGGTGCACTTGTCCAGGGCTGAGCGAGGAGGCTAGAAATTCAGGTCACGAAGACCTACAGTTACATCGTGTTCCAGAGACGGATGGCCTGGCCTCACGCTGGCAGGCTTCCGCCACGGCCCAGCTCCCCAAGGCCTGGCCTCGGTCAACCGCCCCTCCCTGAGGTCTGAAACGAAAGGATGACAAGTCCATGATCGGTGCTAAGCTACTGGAGTTTGGTTTGATACTAAACATTTCGACAATGCTACAAGCAAAAACGCGTATTAATAGCACTGGTTATCATGGACAGTCTCCACTTTTAGAAAGTGCTGTATTGGTTTTGAGGTGCTTTCCCACCTGCTACATTGTCTTATCTAAAGCTTATGTGCATCAGGTGGATAAAGCATAAACACACGTAAGCACACGCAAACACACGCAAACACACACATGCACATGCACGCAGGCTGGTTTTGGAAGCTTGGTGGACTCAAGTCGTGTCCTCATTGCCCATCGCTGGGATCGAGAGGAGGGGGCAGGCAGTAGGGGATGGAGCTCGGGAAGAGCGGGCCTTGTCCAGGGGCCTCGGGGCCTCCGGAAGCATAAAGGCAGGGGCATCTGCCCGCCATCTCCATGGCCCCACAGACGACAGGACCAAGCTGTCAGCATTGCAGCAGGAGCACCCACGACCGCTGCGCCGGGAGCCCCAGGTACCGCACACGTCACCCATGTGAGGAGACAGACGGGCCCTCCTCCCGTGACGTCTGGGAAATGGGCCTACAGGGAACCGTGACCTGCACACATGCAGGGAGGGGTCCACGCTGTAAGTGCCCCCTCGGCTAGTTGCAAGTTTGCACCGTGTCCGTCCCCCTCCGTTGGCAGACTGTCCAAAAGGGAACATTCCATGACTGTTGACTCATGATATTCTATTATTGACACGTAGGGACCCACTGCTCATATTTTGAAAAGAGAAAGATTCCTTGTCAATTCACTAAGTTTAAAAAATACATGTAAAATTAAATCATATCCTCAGTCTGGCCGTGTTTAAGAATGCGTGCTTTCATCTGCTGTGGGAATCCTCGGCGTGCCTGGCAACGCGCTCAATCTGGACGCTCGGTGGTCAGCAGGCTTGCGGGCACGGGCCCCGCGATCACTGTGTTTGTCCGTGATCGCACGTACGATGCCTGTCCAAGAGGCCCCGTCCGCCGAGCAACTCTGTGAAGTGCAGCTGGGAACCTCGGCAGTCCTTGGTGCTGGGATAAAAGCCCCAAAATTATAATATCACGTTCAATTATTCCAGGGCCTTTCTCACCAGATGGTGTTCATGTGTCAGACTCAGAAAACTCGCTTTGTTCTGGCTTCGCGGGTGGATTCTGGGTTTGCAGGAGAGTGGGGGAGGTCTGGGCCTTGCCATGGGGCGGCTAACACCCTGCACGGGGTGCTGGGGTGCCGCAGCGCGCTCCGGCCCGGCCCTCTAAGTGACCACAGCGAACCTGGGGCCCTCGCTCCAGGCGGGGGTCAAGCTGGGTGCTGGTGTCTCAGAGACGCCCACCGTCGTCCCCAGGACTGGGGTTTGCCTGCGGGGCTGTGCGTTCGTTCCTCGGCCCCCTTCAGGCACCTGCCTGGCTTTTCCCTCCAGCCTCAAATGTTTTCCTGAATGCAGCTGCTAGGAGCCCCTGGACCTTCCCCCCAACCCAGAGTCCATTCATGAGCTGCCGACACAGCGGTCCTGCAGAGGGGCTGCTCCGTTTACAGAGAAAAACTATCAGAACCATCAAAATCTTTCTCCCAAGGCCATCCCCGGTAGGAGACCGGCCATGTGGAGACACCTGTGACCGCTCTGACTCAGGACCCCAGGACTCGGTGTCAGGACAAGGACGGGGCCAGCCCGAGGCAGCTCCAGATCACAAACAGGGTTTCCGGGCAGCGATGTGGGGCCTCCAGTCCCTCAGGCCCCTCGCCCTCGTCTGTCGGGCAGGACTCGCGGGGTGCACAGGGCGCCCCAAGTCCTGACATTTGCCTCTGCCCCTGGATGTGAGAACCAGACACCCCAGCTCTTGATTTCTAGTCTTGCCTGCCTCCAGCACACTAGACCCTTGCCCAGCAGCCAGACAATTGTAATGTTTTTAATAATGTTATTAATAGCAATGACAATGAAATAAAAGCTTCTCTTGATAAAAAAGGGAAGGGGAGAAATGGTGGGAATGAGGAGAAAACTGTCCTCCCCGTACTTTACGTAAAAGTTGGAGGAAGTTGACGGCACTGGGTGGCAGAGAAACACGGAAACAAACTAGCAGCGAACCGCATTTCTGGCAGTTTCTAGAACTTGTAGGCCACTCATGGGATTGGAAAAGGAAGCCGTAGGACAGCAGGTGTGGTGACTGAAAGTCGGGGTTTTAGGCGCTCTCGGTGAGGGTGGAGAGCTCCGGGGGGGGTGGGGTCCATGCAGCTCCTGCAATGCCGTTCTTAGTGTCTGCCACGGGCCAGGAGAGAGCCGGCCCCACCTGCCCCAGTGGACTCAGAGCCTCAGGGGTGCTGACTCAGGGGCCCCGCCTCTTCCCCGGAGCCCCCTCCCCAGAGCCCGGAGAGGGGGGCCGCCCACAGGCCCCAGGGAGACCCCATCCGCTCCCCCACCAGCTGTGGTGCCTGCAGGAGCAGGGTCCCCGAATGTTCCTCCACATCCAGCCCCCAAAACCATCCCCTCACCGCTGGCTGCTGCCCCCACGTCTTTATGCTGACATTTAGAGCTTCCCATCCTCTTTAAGTAGTTGTGGAATACGCCATTTTTGGTGAATTACAAACGTTAATGTCGTAAAATAAAACTGTCACATCACCGTTTTCAGTGATTGAATGCCCATCAGCACTGACTTCAGGACCCCGTGCGATCTTGAGACTTCTCTGTGACGCTGAGCAGACACTCCTCTTCACGTCCTCCGTGCACACGATCTCAGACTTAAACACGTTTCTGTCCAGACACACACCCTCTTCTATTCACACGCAAACGGTCTCCTCTTGAACACTTGGGAAAGCCCGCTTCCCTTCCCTTTCTTTCACTGTTTTCATTATATTTACAACCCTAATTTTATCTACGACTGTATTACCATTAAGTCTCTTCCTTGCAATGAAATTTTATATAAAATTGAAATTGGATTTTTTTATAGAAGTTTTGGGTTATCTTTCTTTTTGTATTAAGTTGTCATTAGAAATATTTGTTAAAATTGAGCAAAACAGTAAGAATATGATTGTACATTTAGAAGTTGTTAAGCATGAAAATAATCATTGGGAATGAATCTTTAAAGACTATGGATGTACACTGATAACATTACTTATTGCCAAAGTTAAATATGGTTCAGATCCATTCGTTTCGTTGTGGTCATTGAAGACACATGCAGATAGATGGGAATAGAAGAAATTTGGGTACAAAAATAGCACTCAGTTCTCTAAAACCCCGAGTTATAGATCAAAAATCACACAGTGATCTGTTCATCAAAAATT
>NC_048220.1:145545645-145594799 GCF_002007445.2 Ailuropoda melanoleuca | reverse complement strand
CTGACTTCAGGACCCCGTGCGATCTTGAGACTTCTCTGTGACGCTGAGCAGACACTCCTCTTCACGTCCTCCGTGCACACGATCTCAGACTTAAACACGTTTCTGTCCAGACACACACCCTCTTCTATTCACACGCAAACGATCTCCTCTTGAACACTTGGTTTCGAAAGCCCACTTCCCTTCCCTTTCTTTCACTGTTTTCATTATATTTACAACCCTAATTTTATCTACGACTGTATTACCATTAAGTCTCTTCCTTGCAATGAAATTTTATATAAAATTGAAATTGGATTTTTTTATAGAAGTTTTGGGTTATCTTTCTTTTTGTATTAAGTTGTCATTAGAAATATTTGTTAAAATTGAGCAAAACAGTAAGAATATAATTGTACATTTAGAAGTTGTTAAGCATGAAAATAATCATTGGGAATGAATCTTTAAAGACTATGGATGTACACTGATAACATTACTTATTGCCAAAGTTAAATATGGTTCAGATCCATTCGTTTCATTGTGGTCATTGAAGACACATGCAGATAGATGGGAATAGAAGAAATTTGGGTACAAAAATAGCACTCAGTTCTCTAAAACCCCGAGTTATAGATCAAAAATCACACAGTGATCTGTCATCAAAAATTATTCTTGATGGGGCGCCTGGGTGGCACAGCGGTAAAGCGTCTGCCTTTGGCTCAGGGCGTGATCCCGGCGTTGTGGGATCGAGCCCCACATCAGGCTCCTCTGCTATGAGCCTGCTTCTTCCTCTCCCACTCCCCCTACTTGTGTTCCATCTCTCGCTGGCTGTCTCTGTCTCTGTCAAATAAATAAATAAAATCTTTAAAAAAAAATTATTCTTGATGATCTCCTGAAAACACGATTAATTCCTCCTTTAGATTCGATGAGTACTAAGCTGTGGATTACACTAGGCTTGAGGGAGGCTTTTTGCCCATTCTCTTCCCAACCCTGACCTCTTGTTTGGGCATCTTGAGGAGGAAGCAAGGGTAAGCTTCAGATGGCAGGAGGGCACCCTCCTTGTGAGAAGTAGGGAATGGGCGGTGAGGAAGGGAGAAAAAGGCATGCGGCGGGCAGGTCTTAGCCAGACCGATTCCAAGAAAAGTGCACTAGACACTGACCCTGTCTTCACGCTCATCTGAGCTGTGTTCCCCTAGAATCTGTCGTCCTGGGGGGGGGGGGGGCTTTCACTCCAGGTGACCAGGAATGACTTCAAGGCATTTAGCCTTTCCATATTAATTTTGGCAGGAGGGAAAGTGAGCTCCCAAAGAAGGTCCGGCCACGTCAGCATGCTGGGACAGAAGCTCTCAGCGCTATGCACGCTTCTGGACAGCGGTGGAGAAGTCAAGTGACCACACGCACACCAGCCACCGACGTGTGACCCCAGTGATGGTCCGTAGGAAGCCTCCTCGTCTGTGTGCCGTGAAGGCGGCAGTGCCGGGGGCCCCCCAGGACCCCAGCTCCTCTTCCATGGGCACAAAGGAAATCCAGGTGAAAAAGCCCTTTACCCAAACGTTTCCAGCAGGTTCATAAACACGTGTGCCGTAGCCGTTGGGCCTAAGGACAGGTCTGCCTCAAGATCTCTCCTCCCCGCTTACATGCGTTGCAGACGTAGCAGGGATGTTAAACGCTCGTGTAGCTTTCCAACGGGAAGATACTCTCAGTGAGGTTTTCCCCCGTCCATTTCCTTCAGACTTTCAGAAGCAGGTGCACGATTCCGTAGAGGATTACCAGGAGCTAATGACATGGAATCCGGAATATTCTCCAGAAAAGAAAGAAACTGTAGCCTCTGAAAATATCTCAGCGAGCTGAAACGTCCCCTGTTTCGGTCAGAGAAGCAGCCTCCCCTCCAGGAGCGCAGTGGTCATGGCGTCACCAGCAGCAAGAGGAGAGGAGGAGAGTGGGGAAGTCGCCACGAGCCGGTGGAGTGATGCTGACTGAGCGCTGGACAAGACACTTTGAAGCTGGCTCTTTAAACGTACTCATTTTGGGGTAATTTAAGGAAAGTTGCAAAGAAAGCTCAGGGAGTCCCCATATACCCTTTCCCAGCTTCCCCTGCTGGTAACGTGTCAAATCACTAGGATTCATTTGCAGAAAGTCAGAAATCGCTGCCTCGGACACCCTGTTAGCTAAGGGCAGACTTCGTGCGGGTGTCAGACGTTTTCCGCTGAGGTCCTTTCTCGGATCTAGAACACCTGTTGCGTTCAGCCCCTGCGGCTCCTGAGGCTCTGCTAACCCAGGACAGAGCCTCAGACCTGGTTTCTCACGACTTGGGCAGCTTGAGGAATATTGGTACTTTGTAGAAGGTCTCTGAACTGACTTTGACCGAGGCTTTGCCACAATCCACCTGCAGTGGCAGTTTCGAGGGGACAGATCATGGAGGCGAGACGCGTGCACACCCCAGGCCCGGGCCTCCCTGACATCCACGTGACCCAGCAGGTAGGTCAGCCTCGCTCCCCTGGCTCAGGCGGCGTTTCCAGGGGTCTCCACCGTAGAGATGCCTTCCTGGACTCGCTGTCTGGAGGAGAGAGGAGACTCACAAAGCCCTGTGCACTCTCGAGGGAGAGCATTGTGGGAGGGAAGGTATTTACAGACGTTATTTGGAATTTCTCTATAAAGACTCGCCCTCCCCTTTTTCTCTAAGTATGAAATATTTTCTAGCTAAGAAAGTCTCTGTATCTCTTGGTCCGTAATGAAACCTCCTCTACGTAGAAAACGGCAGGAAAGCATCGCTCTGTCACGTGCTGAGCACGCTCTTTTTCACATGGCGGGCGCACATGCACACACTTCCTTCTCCGCGTCCTCCGCCGAGGGCACAGACACACGCGGCATTCAAACACCGTCGTTCTGATGGAAAAGACACATCGGCATTGCTTGGAGTGAACGTGACTGATTATAGTATTTTCAGTATTTGTTTGTTTGTATTTTCTCTTCTTTTTTAAGCTCGGGAAAGTCTTTTCTGTCCAGCAATGCTTGCTCTAGTTTGCGATCCTGGCCCTGAAATGCGGCCGCTGCCCTCACTTCCAGTTCATTCCTGACCGGAGCTGAGCTCTGCTGCTGGAGTGTCAGCCTCAGATGAAAGGAAGGTTATTGGGATTTTACTTCTCAGCTCAAGGGTTTTCCTAAACGTTCACATTTTGTTTGGAGGTTGACACAGCCGCACAGCCTCCCGGCCAAGCGGGGCATCGTACAGCGTGTTCGCTGGGAGGTGTGAATGAAGCAGACGTGTTAAGAACGTGGATCCTGGTACGGGTGATATTTTAAACAATTACAGATGGCGTGGGGCTGGCTGTAACTGACAGCAGNGCTGGGAGGTGTGAATGAAGCAGACGTGTTAAAAACGTGGATCCTGGTACGGGTGATATTTTAAACAATTACAGATGGCGTGGGGCTGGCTGTAACTGACAGCAGTGTCAGCCCTGGAAAGGCCCTTGACAGGCTTCCTCCTACAATGATTAATTACCGCGAGCTGTCTCTGGGCATCCAATTTCCTCCGCGCCACTCGTAGCTCGAGTCAGGTCTGCAGCTCTTATTACCCACGGCCGCACAGGAAATGTCTTTTCATTGCCCTACCCACGGACCACTCAAGGCCCGGAGCGGGGCTCAAGCAGGCCTCCCTCTGACAGGTTGGACCTGGACAGGACTTGGCATGGGGAACCCCGAGGGGCTGTGAACAACGGGGGCGCCCCTCTTCTAGTTACTTCTAAGTTCAGAGTGACTTAGCAATCCAGCCGCCAGTGGCCGTCAAACAGATGGGCCTACCTCTGAGACAAGGAGCGGCCCACAACAGGGCTGGCTTCAAGAACACGGGGTCACCTCTCCGTCTCGCGGTTTCCACGTCTCCACGCGGCACTGGCGTGGAGCCGGGGATCACACGGCGGCACGCGGACTCCTACCGCGAGGCTGCGGAGATGCTGCTTTCCCTCCTACACCAGTTGGCATTTTCTCCCCTTTCCCGCGAGAGCTCGGCACCTCGCCAGCCTGTTCCCGCGTGCAGCGTGCCGTCCGGGGCCCCAGCGGGTTCTCCACGAGTCGCAGTTGGACGTCAGGTGTAAGTGGGCAATCAGAGGTGCCAGCAGGCTTGTGCAAATTAATGTGAGCTCTTTACAACTCCGTGAACGTGTGACAAATGTGGCTTCCCAGGCAAGCGGCTTTACTACCATTATTGTTTACAGTCTTACAAAGTATCCTGATCCCCCATACCAGTGGGGTAGTTGTGTTCCCAAGAGGACTGTGCTGCTATCAGCAAGCGGGCCAGACCAGACACCACCCGAGTGATGGGGAAGCTGGGAATGGCAGCGGGGCTGGGCGGGAGTGCTGGAAACAGCCCTTGCAAGGGCACAGCTGGCTCGCAGAACGTGGGGAATGGGAACGGCCAACAAACCCACTTTGCTGCCAGCGCTGAACACAGATGACCACCAGGCCAGTGGAAGCAAAGTGGGAGAGAGACAAAGCTCGTCTCTGGACCCGGCATAGGGCCTGGGATACCACGTGTTGGGGTCTCTCTCCTCCCTCCCTCCTTCGGCACCAGGCAGAGTCCTGGGTTCTGCGCCCTCCCTCCTCTCCTCTTGTTCAAGGCGCGCCTGCCGCGTTCCCCATATTGTCCTGCTGCACTACACTGGCTTCTTTCGTGCAACGGAGCTCAAGAGAAATACCAGACTCTGGATGGTCAGGCTCCCAGGGACACCCACTCCGGTGCGCTGTCCGGCCCGGCAGTAGAAAGCGCCAGCTCTACCTGGAGTCCTGGGCCGAGCTGTGCACATTCTGTTCTAACCACCACATCTGTGAAACAGAGCACCTCACGCAGGTGCCCTGATGGTGGGATCTGGCCAGCTGCCAGCCTGGAGAGTATCGGGGAGCTTTCTCACCCAGGGGCAAGCACAGAGGACGAGCAAGGAAGCCGATTTGGGTGGCTCTGCGCTGACCAGCAGAGCGCAGCAGCCTGTCTCCATCTGGCCTCTCCCGGTGCTGCTGGCCCCTGCCAAAGTGAAGGAAGATTCGGTCCCAGGACCACCGATCCAGGGCCATCTCTGGAGGATGGTCAGTAGGACAGCTGACCAGGCATCCAGGACACGAGGCTCAGCGCCCGGACTGATGGGGAAGCCGTGCAATACGATCAGATTGGTGCCCTCACCAATCAATAAGGGTGATCAATCAGAGAAATGTAGGCATCCAAACAGCCCAAACTGTGAGAATAAAGATAGTCAACATCACTTCCCAGGAAAATACAAGTCACAATCTCATAGATTTACAAATATGCAAAACCCTGAGCCATGTGGATGTTGGGGAACTGCAGGAAAAGTATGGGGTCGGGGGGTCAGGGTCCGGACTGTCATGTGGTCGGTTCCAACAGGGAAGGTGCGAGGGCCCGAGGGCACGGAGGCCCTGCCAGAGCCAGCCCGGGACACCCAGGGGCTCCTGTACCTGCTCTGTCTCCGAGCAAGGACTTGGGCTCATCCACAGGGTTTGAATCATAATGCAAGGTGACACATCCACACAGGCCGCGGTGAGATCCAGCGGACACAGCCCCTCAGTCTAGACTGCGTGAGACACTGGGGAGTCTACACTTTTATTATTTAGAGGAAATACACTCCGTCGTGAAGAAAGTCTTTTTTTGATCAAATTCTAACGTCAAATTCTCCATGGCTCTTTGGTTTTGAACAGCGAGAGTCCTGTTTCCTTTCCCTGACAATTAGCATGCAGACTTTCACATCAGGGTCCCAAGCGTCCCCGGGCAGCGGCCGGACGCCACTGCGGGCAGGAAACGTAAGGCTGTGGGCCTGTTGGAGCCCCGGGCCCGGCCCTGCACACGACGGCGCGGCCGCGGCTCCTCCCGGGCACCTCCCGTCTCAGAGACGCACCTCTGTGCCCGACACTCTCTCCGGGATGAAGGTCATGTCAGGCCCGCTGGGCCACCCCGTCAGGAAGCTGACATGAACGCCGGCCCCCCGGGCCTCTGGCAAGAGGCATTCCACAGCACTGAAAAGAAAACAGGCATTTTCTTGGCCTGCCTCCTGCTACCACACCGTGCAGGATGACCGGATTTGACCGAATCTTGTGATTTTCATCTGGTTTTTGCAGCTTAGTTTTATTGTCCTTAAGTGAGGTGGGGAAAGGAAACTCACGTTAATGGGTTGCAGATTGCAGAGCCCGGTCCAATTCATCGCCCCCGCGTGCGGGAGGAGACAGCATGGGTGCTACCGCGTGCGTGAGGGAAACTGAACTACAGACTCCGGGCCCTTACCTGCACCCCCACACGTGAGACATGACCATCCCGACACAGCTTGGAAACCTGGGTCGTGAGCTCTTTCGACCACATGTGTCCCTTCTGTTCTGGAGGCTCCGTGGTGTTGGGACAACTGCCTTGCTGACCAAATGCTCTCAACAAGTTTTTCTAGAACTAAAGATAACTCATACTTGCATGAGCTGGAAATGCTCGGCTGACACAGGGCAGTCAGCAGAGCTGGGGACAAATGAACGTGTAGGCCACCAGACACACCCAGAGCTAACACCCCCAGAGCTAACACCCTTGATATGCAGCAAACGTTCTAATAGGAAAACGGACAAACCACATATGCAGACAGTCTATGAGAAGAAAATAAACCCCAGTGAAACATATAAAGGAAATCTTATCCACTAGCAACCAAATTTAATTTTTTTGTACATTTAAAGAGTGATCAGGGGCACCTGGGTGGCGTAGTCGTTAAACGTCTGCCTTCGGTTCAGGGCGTGATCCCGGCGTCCTGGGATCGAGCCCCACATCGGGCTCCTCCGCTGGGAGCCTGCTTCTTCCTCTCCCACTCCCCCTGCTTGTGTTCCCTCTCTCGCTGGCTGTCTGTCTCTGTCAAATAAATAAGTAAAATCTTTAAAAAAATAAAGAGTGATCACATTTTCCACCTATTGGTTTAGCTAAGATTCAAGAAATGATCTTACCTGTTCTGTTAAAGCATTTGCTTACCCTTGGGGAGAACACGAACTGGTACCAGCTGTCTGGAGAGAAACTTGGCAACATCGTCCCAAAGCCTTAAAACGTGCATCCCCACCAATGACTCCATTTCTAGGAATTTACCCCCAAAATCACTGGACAAATGTGCAAAGGTTCTTACTTTAGGGGAGTCAACTGAGCAATGTGTATAATAGTGACAAGTTAGAGATAACTTGGACATCCAGAAATAGGTGTTTGGGTAAATAAAGTGTGCTGTTGCATTCCAACGGAATGCAATGTCTTCAAAAATAAAGACAAAGATCTTTATTTATAGACATGGAGACATGTTCATAATTTATTGCTATTTCATAAGCTACAGATTAGTACAACCTCATTTTAATAAAATGTGGAAGGATGGGCAGAAGCAAAACAAACAGTCTGAAGGCAGTGTGGTGTGTTTTTTACCACACTTTACATAGATTATCTGTGGGGTATTTCCACTTTTATATGTTTCTGTGTTTGCTGGCATTTTTCATGTATAATGGATATCATGTACTTTCATAATTAGGAAAAATAATTACAATTTTACAAAACGTGGTCTGCCTATCCGTTGCTTATGAGCAGTTGACAATGACCAGGAACCCTATCTCCTGGTTACCACAGCTCCTTTCTACTTTTCTAGAGAGCTGTTTGCAGTAATGCTCTGGTACCTGTTCCTTTTCATTCTGAAGCATTTTGAAGCGTCCGGGCTCTTTGCATTCCCATAACCTTATGCAACATCTAGCTTTGAGCAACTAGTTATGGATACAAACCACTTTTTCTCTGGCCTTCTTCATGGTTTGCAGTTTTTCTTAAAAAGCCACAAAATGTTTCTATAACTATCTGAAATTCTTGGTTTCCCTTTTGAAAATTTTCTTTATAAATGTTTTCAATCACTAGTCTTTTTAAGCTTTGTAAGGTTGGCGTGTATAAAATGTTACCTGACTCTGATGCATTAGCCTCGCTTATCCTTGTGAATATGTTTTCCTAAGAAACACACAGGGGACAATGTCTAAGGGTTACTGACTTTAACAAATAAAAGTTTGCATTTGGCCAGTGTTTCAACTGATGTCCTTCCTGTATTTCAGGATGCAGGCTGGGATCCCGTGCTGCTTTCAGTGCTCACACCGGCTACGGGTTGAACTGTGTCCCTTCAAATTTGACGTGCTGAAATCCTAACTCCCAGCCCTCTGAATGTGACCTTGTTTGGAGACGGAGTCTTTACGAAGGTCATCCTGTTGAGGTGAGGCCCTCAGGAGAAACCTGGGCCCATAGGATGAGGTATATCAGGATAGGAATGGAGAGCAGATGAAGAGACCCCAGGGATAAGTGTGCAGGGAAGGAAGACCACGTGGGGTCACAGCGGGAAGGCGGCCGTCTGTGTGCCCCGAGAGAGACCCCAAGAAACCCAGCCTGCCCGCACCTGGATCCGGGACTTCTGGGAGAAAACAAATGTGTATTGTCCAAGTCCCCGGCTTGCAGGACTTTGTCCCACCGGCCCAAGCAGAAAATACATTTGCCTTTCACGTTCTCGATGTATCTAAAGGGTCCCAGTTAATTATTTGTAGAATGATTTGGGTCTGTCTCCTATTTCCCCAGGGTTAGAATGATGTCGTGAAATTTTGGCGAGAGGCCCCTAGAAATGAGACCGTGTCCTCCACGGGATGTCACGGCAACAGCCTCGTGGTCCTGCCACCTCACTGCTGACGGGCCTGCCGGGCCTCTCGGCTTCCGGGCTTCCGCAGGTAGTGGGGCTCCCCTGTACCGTCATCTTTGACACCTGTGCGACGGTCCTGGCAGCTGCTCAGGGCAGCAGAAGCCGGGCACGAGGTGAGCAGTACTCTGAACTCTCTCTATGACTTCTCTGTATGTCTAGTAGTAGTTCAAAACAGCAAATGAAAAGCAAAACAAAACAGTAGAACTTTATTTATCAGAGAGCTCATGGACGTTTTCTGAAAAAAAAAATAGATGATTCTCTCAAAAAAGCTTGTCAAAACAGACATCTCCAAATCCAGGCACTAAGATGGATGGAGGGACAGTGAGAGAGGGTATTCTCAAACAGAGGCGGGGCCGGCAAGCCAGTGGTCGAGGACCATGACGCTGATGGAAGGGCCCAACAGGCCTTGGGAAGATTGGTCTTCGCTCCTCTGGGCTTAGGGACCTGAGTCTGAACAGCCACAAACTGGGTGAAGAAGCCATCGAGTTAAAGACTTGGTGACAGTGAGGCCACGTGGTGCTGGGTCAGGTGCAGGCGTTGAGCGTGGCCACGTGTACGAGACCCGTGTGTGAGACCTCTGCGTAAATCCAGCGCCTGGGGTGGAGTCAGTTCCCTTCTGCTGTTTAAGCATCACAAACAGAAGGCAAAACAAAGCCAGATGGAAAACAAAATGAAGGCAAAAGCAGCGGAAGCAGCGGCCGCCGGATTCCTGAGCTGTGGCTTCAGGGCTCCTGAGCACTCGTGGGGTCCCTCGAAGACAGAGGGAGTGGCGCTGCCAGAGTCGCCGGTCCTCGTGGTCCTGCATCATTGGTCACTGTTATCACTTGAGCACTGCCTTCAGTAGTGGGGCCGGGGCGGTCGGAGACACTGCGTGTGCCAGGATGCTGGGACCCGGTCTTGTTAGAGCGCTGGAGCGGGACCTTAGTAAGGCACACAACTTCCCTCCAGGAGCCATGAGATAGGGCAGAAGAGACCCCAGCATGGAACTGGGCTCCCTTCTGAGTGCAGCGAGGACAGTGGGCTTTAGAGCTGAGGAGCATGGTGGGGGCAGCGGATGGAAGATGCCCCCTGCAGACATCAGGTGGAGGGTGTCTCGCTAAGCAGACTGGGCAGGATTTCCCCTAGCCAGAGCTCTGTGGGAGTGGAGCCCGGGCCCCAGGAGCCTGAAGTTTGCAACAAGAGAAAGAGGTCTCCATCTGGGCTGAGACACAGAGAGGGAACAAAAAGGGTTATCACCTCCCAAAATCTCACATCCCTCAGGGCTCTGGCTTTGAGGGAGGCTGGGAGGGGCTGACAGTGCCCGAAGGACCCATGACTCTGCGATGGCCTTGCAGATGACAGGTTCCAACCCTGACAAAGATGACTCTTTGGTCTCCATCCCACTCGCCCCCTGGATTTAGCATTTGGGAAGATTGTCCTTGAGAGTCAGAGACCCTGAGGCTCTAAGAAGAGGTCCAGTTCCGTCTGCAGCTGTGCCTGGAGGCTGAGCTTTCAACAGTAGTGAACACATTATCCCTGAGATGGCAATCAGCCAATTTAAAGTTTTGTTTAACTACTTTGTTATTCAATTATTTTCTTTGCTTTTCTAATGAAGGAGAAGAAAAGTTCATATCTCCCCAACAATCTTGGCCATAGAAAGGCATTAAATATATATGGGGAACTGGGGTCAGAAGAAAAGGACAAAGACAGCAGTGGTCCATGGCCAGCCGGTGTAGGGCACACTGTTGACTCAGGAGAAGGAGGGAAAGCAGCAGGCCTTCTTCTCTCCGAGCTCTCCACATTGTCATCTTTTACTTAGAGATTTTTATATTTAATTATTTATGATACTACCCATGACTTAGCCACTGCCAAAGTTGTTCTCATAATTTAGGGACCATAAGAAGAATATTCATAAGGCTGATGTCAGAGGCCTCACCCATCTGGGGGCAGAGTGCAAAGTACTTTCAAAGAGGCTTCCTTTAGCTCCGTCCAGAACACCTTTGACATCACCCATTTGAGTACCCCGCTTTTCCCAATCCCCAAATACCCCAAGTCTCGACTGGATAATAGCTACACTTTGGCTAGAGTTAAGAATAGGACTGGTCCTATCTTTCTCATTTATAATAACCAGAAAGATAAAAAAAATTATCAAAAAGCAAATAAAAAATGTGTCATAGTATCAGTTCTGGAAGGGAGAGAAAACATAACACATGCAGGTTATAAAAGGTATTATTTGATCTGAAGTTTTCCTGACAAAACTCAACCCACAGGGTTTCTGGCTATCAGCTACCCGTCCGGGGAAATTTGATTTCCTGGAGATTATGCAGAAAGTGAGACCAGGTTCTAAATATGTACTCAAAAAATGACATCATATGTTGTCTTAAATTTTCAGCCCTCTTTCAAATCACATTTTAAAATATTACAATGCAATACTAATTAATTTGCACAAATTCCAGGCCTAGGAGCGATAGACAAATAGACAATATGGCTGGTCTTTAGAATTACTGGCAGCATGTTGAAAGCAATGGAACAGGAGAAGTGCAGTGAGGTGAGGACCTTCTAAATTCCCACAACGGCATCGTGACAGCTAAGGCTTTTCAGCACTACCCCTCCAGCAGGCCCTTCGCTAGATGATGCTTATATGCTAGAGCTTCCCTTCAGATCTCTACGAGGGCACTGAAATGTATTGGTTCCATCTGCAGAGCTCATCCTTTCAAAAGCAGGTAAAGTGGGACTTCCCCTCCGTCCTTGTGGTTTCCCCAAGGCTGTGAGCCTCCTACTCCTTCTCCCCAGCCTGGACTTTCTCATCCTGGAGGGAGGGAAGAGGCAACCAAAGGATGGATCTGGGAGGGGCCCATCATCACTCTGCTAAGTGCTCTCCTTCCTCCTCCTTTCTGAGCTGCAGAGCAACTGGACGCTCTGTCTCTTTGCCACTTGCTCTGGAGTCTGACCACACACGAGGCGCATGGCGAGTTTGTCTATTTTTAGGAAGAAGTCTTGGTAAACCCCTTTGGTTGCTGATCCAATGCCCCTTGCCTAATCATCTTCATCAGAAATAGAAGTAATATTTTGCTTGCATTTCCTTTCTTATTTCTTAATTGCTTTTGAGAATGGGAGAGAAAATATGGGTGCCTATGCATTGACCTGTTGGAACTCCAACCGACAGCTGTCCTACATGAGAGGGGACTGTTGGGGTGGGAGCAGCCCACAGAGGACAGTACCCTCAGCTCCCAGAAAGGCCAGAGGATTGAGGGTGCAGAGCTGATGTCCTCTATCCCTGGTTCACTGATTATATCCCTCAAGAAGCCTCCAGGAATCTGATTCAATTATCATGACCGCCTTTAGCTGTTCCTGAATGTTTTGGTCTTTTCCATAAATTCCAAAGTCTGCATGAGTTTAGGGTAACCTGTTAGATTGTCTTCCTTCAGTTGGACCACTCCCAAATCAGACCAGCAGATACATTTGTGGAGACCTCAGACAAAGGGTGCCCCAGCTCTCCCATAATCTATCCCAGGGTCTCTCCCTGAGTCCACAGAATAGGAAAACTCCCTGGCCTTGTAATCTCCCCAGCGCGTCTGTGTATCTGTCTCCAGACCCCATCCTCCAACCTTCTTTTGGTCACAGCACTCCCGTAAGCATTAAGAAACCTAACGCTATGTCTTGCTCACCAACCAATTCAATGCCTAACCAGGTTTGCCATTCCAAGGAAAAACCTGTATTCCAGGCCTATCGTGTCCCATCCAGCCCCATCAAACTAGCTTCTGGTATGTCCCATTCTGATCAATGTGCTTATGCGTCCCCCATCAATTGTTAAACTTTAGCCTATGAGCGAGGAGCCTCGGTGAGCACACTCTTTGCCCCTTGCCCTAATCTCCATAATCATACACGTGTCTGAAGTGATTGCATGTTCACCCATCCTTCTTAAAGTAGGCCCTCAGCAATCGACATTGTCTCCACTCGCAAAACCTAAAAGATTACGTTATTATAAGAAAGTAATTCTGTTTTTTCCCCAAAATTGAGGAGTTTCAATGTTACTTCCATATCGTAGTGCGGCAAGTGAACATATGTGTCCCCCCTGTTTCCAGGCCAGGCTGCTCCTCTGCGTGCAGCCCCCAGAACACAGCTTGGTCTGTGTTATGGAAGGAGGCCTTAAACCCCTGCTCATGCCCCTGTCTCTGATCCCCAAAGAGTTCTGCTCCCTGCCCCCTGCAACTTGCATTTCTGTGCTCTGTTTGATTTGTGGGTTTGTGTGGGGCACACGCGTTGCATAAAGACACGATTGTTAAGCCTGGGCCAATGGGGGGTTATTTTGTATATTAAATCCTTTACTTGGCTGGTATCACTGTAAGATCTAGATTTCCTTCTACAGCTATCCCCTCAAGCCCACATCATGTTCTTTCCCAGCTTTAACACCCTGTTAGAGATTCAACTACCTTCCAGTTTCCAATCTGTGTTCAGCTTGCTTGCCAAGGAGAGGCATCTGGTATACCATGCATCTCCTGGGGTTGTAACTGAACACCATCACAGTCACTGAACATCTGAATTACATCATACATAAAATGTACATAGTACAGTTTCCTGTGAAAACGTAGTCCTTCTCAGCCGATCCTACTTAGTAAAGGATTTTCAAAATCATCTGTAATGAAAATCTTCCAAGGAACATTTGTCTTTTCCTGTTTCCTGTCATCCATGGAACAAATTTCTTTCCCTTTGCATGGAATTCCCCCATGTGTGTAGTGTTAAGGGACACAACACCCCATGACTTCCATAATGGGAGCCAACAGGGATGTCTTTCTTTCCCTGCTTCCTGGAAGCCAGAGGTTTTTCCTGTGACCTTCCCATCCAAGAGCTTGCATTTTTAAGGAAGACCTCAAAATCTGCTGGGATTAAGGGAAGACCAGCCTCCAGGTTTCACGTCCAAAGCTCCTGCTCCTCGCTCCCTCTGCCCTGCTCATGTTTCTCCCCGGTCTGCCACTGACTCTGAGCCACCCATGTCCTTCTGCATTCCTTCCTTGCCTAAGCTGGGAGAGATGACCACAAACCCAGGGTGAGAGTCACATGACACGTTGCAGTAAATGGAATCCCAATCTGGCTCTATCTCCCTATCATTCTATACTTCACCTTATAGCATGGGATTACCCAGTGTGGGAAAGCCCATTAGTTAAAATAGACCATACCTCTGCATATCTTACTGCAAATGTTATATAAAACCAAAATGATAGACTTTATAGGACTGACTGTGTCACATTTCTCATGTTTATCATTGTTTATGAAGGTCTATGTTAACAAATGAAAAATTCTATTGGAAATTTTTACATTACTTTTCATAAATGTCTACTTGAATGTTGTTTCTTATATCTTGATCTAGGATGGAAAATTTCATTTTTAAACAAAGGCATCTTGTTGAACAACATTGTCATCATTTTCCAATGACAGTTTATTTAGATCGCGTGTTTTCTCCTTTGGAGGCTTCAGATCACCAAATTCACTATATATACCTCAGATGTTTCCACTTGGAAACTTGAGAATTTTTTCCTTATATTTTGTATGAATGTTGTGCTAACGTTTGTCTTAAAATTGTTTTAAAGCTTCCCTAATTCACAATGATACTGGACACAGGTTAATATTACTTGGGGAGTTGTTAACCCCCTGCTATTTATCTAGCTTATCCAACGAGATGCTGATGCTTGATGCCCACTGCCTGGGGCCTTACAACTTCCTTTCTCTTTTCAGGTCAGGACCAGTAGCCACTTGTCTGTAGGAGACGGGGCATTTCAAGTCCTGGGCTCTGAGCCCACAGTTGGAGACAGGATGACTGCTGCATTCCGGAGTCCGACCCCCAGGCCCGCTGCGGAGCATTCAGACACCATGACAGGAGCTCAATTTCAAGCAATCTCCCCACAGGAACTTGGAATAGGTTTCCTGGTTGTGTGTTTCTTCATGGAGGGCCCCTGCGGGAGCCTGCTGCAAAAGATCTCATCAAACTAATAGGTGCTAGGATTTTTAGTTTGAAGACTCCCTGGTTGTGAGGAAATATGCATGGTTAACCTCAAGCACTCGTGCTGTCGAGCAAATGTTCAGAGAGGCGGAGAGGCAGCCCGACGATGGCAAAAGGCAGCCAAGGATCAGGGAAATACAAATCAAAACCACAATGAGATGCCACCTCACACTGGTCAGAGTGGCTAAAATGAACAACTCAGGAAACAACAGATGTTGGCGAGGATGCGGAAAGGGGAACCCCTTATACTGTTAGTGGGAATGCAAGCTGGTGCAGCCACTCTGGAAAACAGTGCAGAGTTTCCTCAAAAAGTTGAAAATAGAGCTACCCTATGACTGAGCAATTGCACTACTATTTATCCCAAAGGATACAAACATAGTGATCCGAAGAGGCACCTGCACCCCAATGTTTACAGCAGCAATGTCCACAATAGCCGAACAATGGAAAGAGCCCAGACGTCCATCAACAGCTGAATGGATAAAGAAGAGTGGTGTAATTATATACAATGGAATATTACTCAGCCATCAAAAGATTGAAATCTTGCCATTTGCAACAAGGTAGATGGAACTAAAGGGTATTATGCTAAGCAAAATAAGTCAATCAGAGAAAGACAATTACCATATGATTTCACTCATGTGAAATTTAAGAAACAAAACATAAACATAAGGGAAGGGAAGGAAAAATAAAATAAGATAAAAACAGAGAGGGAGGAAAACCATAAGAGACTTTTAACTCTAGGGAACAAACTGAGGGTTGCTGGAGGGGAGGTGGGTGGGGGGATGGGGTGATTGGGTGACGGGCATTAAGGAGGGCACATGACGGGATGAGCGCTGGGTGTTGTATGTAGGTGATGAATCACTAAATTCTACCCCTACAACCAATAATCACTGTATGTTAACTAAATTGAATTTAAATTAAGAAAGTAGAAAGAAAGCAGCCAAGGGTCCTTCTAGTCCATGATTTCATTTCATGATCACATGGTGCATTTCAAGCAGGCTGTGTCTGATTTTTAAGTCTCAAAGAAATGAACATGATCAAAGGGCATACGTTTTTAACTTTCTACCAATTTATATGGAAAATTAATTGCTAAATTTACTTGTAAGCCAAATCTTTGGGAAGTGGGTGAATGTGGGAGACATTTTCCTAGTATGTCTACCGTTGAGTCCCAGGTCAGAGGTTATCACTGACTCTCACCTCTGTTCCACCAGGATAATGCCCCCAAAACAGGTCTACCAGAATCTCAACAAGAGGAAACCCTCCTGCAGAGGCTGACAATAATTCCATGCTCACCCTCCCAATGGGAATCACTGAATTATAATTACTCCCCCGTTCTTTATTTTGGGTTATCACATCAAACCTTGGAATGTCTATCTGAGGTCCCAAATATACCCATGATCAAATAATTCTGAAAGGCAAATGGGGCATGAAATTTCTAATACAGTTGTTTATCATTGATTACGAGTGAATTTCAGGAAAAACTGTATTCTAGGCTTCTGAAAGGAAAAGTTTTACTCTAACCAATGCATCGCTAGCCAGACAATACAGGTGTACCTGCTCAGTGTTCCAGCCAATATGAGGCCCTCTGTCCATTATTGATGCCAGCCAACTGTTCACGGGAAGACCACAGCCCTAGTGTGGGCAGTTCGGGTAACTGCAAATCTCTGACTCTCAAATTGCACACCCAAGTCATCGACTGCATCTCAAAGGGGGATGCACCCACGTTGTGCGGTTATTCTCTGCCTTTAACTACGTATAAGTTCATGAATTCCACCCCCACTAAATTCCGCACCTGCTTGCTCTGGCTCCCCACTCACTCCCGTGCCTGTTAGGCACCTTAGAGCTCTTTCCCTCCCATCTTAATTGACAGGGAGAAGAGCAGTGGAGAGGTCTAGGAGTAAGACCTCCTGTGTGGGTGGGCGCCTTCCTTACCAGTGTTGTAAGCGTTGGATGAGAAAATACATCTAGTGAGCTTAGACTGGACCCCATCTCAGCAGAAAGACATGGAGAGACAAAGAAATGGACACCCAACAGACAGGGGAGGCTGAGCAGCAGAGGAAGAATAACGATCCGACAAGGCAGGGAGCTAACCCAGGTTCTGTGGTCATGGCTTCTCAGAGCTGGAGGACTTGGAAACCATCTAGCCCAAACTGCTTTTTAGTCCAGTTGAGGAAGGAGCTTTCCACAAGATGAGGGAACTCTGCAGAGCCGCCTAAGACCTGCAGAAAGTTGGCTTGGAGCTGGGGCCCTCTTAACACTTCCCGTCTCAAGCGCTCAGCTCCATGGTGACCTGGGTCATGTACTGTCTGGAGCAAGGGAAGAACAGAGTCTAGACACAGTGCACTGTGTCCCGGGCAGGAGGGCATCGTAAATCCTGAGCGCAACCTCTGCTGACGGTGCACTGCCCTCAGTGCTCAGACATGTCGCGTCCCTCTCTCCAGCAGCCCTCCCCCATCCCCGCACTCTCAGAATATGTAGAGAAAACACATTTAGGCACACAGTGATTCACCTGAGCATTTTGTGTGACTGTGTTTAAGGAGTGATCATGCTCAGTGTCTCTGCTGCTCTGAGCTCCTGCCATCACCAAGGGCCCCTTTCCCTGTAACCAGCTCCCACACAGCCTCTCCCTGACCTTCCCCAAATTGGCAGTTACAGACCATATCCATCTAGATTTAGTGCACATAGAATCAGAAAGGTGGTGATGGTTATGACCAAGGGGCTGTCATTGCTCACGTGAGTTCTGCGGTTAGAAGAGAGAACGCTGTACACATTTCTCTGAATCATTTGGAGAAGTCCTGTTTGCACCAAGATTCCTGAATTCTGATGAGTTTGATGGGGTTCAGAATCTGCTGGCCCCAAATATGGTGCCTTTGCATATTGAAAGTTTTGAGCAGAAGGATTCTGAGAGCACGGAAGTGCAGGAAGGACCATCTACCCTCTCCCTGCCCTTCTGCCTTGAAGTAGGGGGCATGGTCCTTGTGAGAAGTGCCTTCCATCCCGGGCGGAAGGGAAGTCCTTCCCTCCAGGATGGAAGGACCCCGAGAGAGGAATCTGATCACACAGACCTTGCTAAATTTCCCCCAATTTGTTTCTCTTAGCTCATACCCTCCTTGTCCCATCACATTTTCCTATGGCTGTCCTTCTTCATCAAACTTAGTATGAAAAAATTCAGGTTTGACTGTGTCTCAGGTCTTCCTGTTCTTATGAAGGCTTTCATGTCATGTGAAATAATTTATATTAGATAAATCTGTATGCTTCTCTTTTGTTCATCTGCCTTTGTTGGTTTAATTTTCAGACCCAGCCAGGGACCCGAAAAGGTCAAGGGAAACTTCTTCCTCCCCTTCAGGGTCAATAACAGCAACTTGTCTTGACTTGGGGCAGCCATGTTCTCTGTCTGCTGGAATTTCTTAAAAATAAAGAAATATATATTCATAAACGTCTTGTTAATGAACATTTTATCACCAACAATCTAAGTAATAAGTAAGACAAAATTCAGAGCTACAGAAATCTGTCCACTTCAGCCTGTGTTCCAAACTCCTCCCTGGTAAGGCTGTCCCATGGCCCGTCTTCCCCTGTGGGAGGGCTGGTGGGAGCCCCAGGAGTGAGTGCAGGGGACAGGCTGAGGAGTCCAACGGAGACATAAGGGGGCAGCAGGGGCTGTGCGAAAGAGCAGAGAACCCCCACATAGAAACTGCATGCTGGTTACCCCCTGCCGTTCTTGCTGCTCAGAGAGGGGGTCCCTTGGCAACACTGGCTCTTTTCAAGGAAGCCTGGAATCCATATTTTTGGTTTTAAAACTTCTCATTAAAAAAAAAGTATATATAGTAGCCACTCAATTTTTGAAACACTATGCAGACTCCCAGCTGCCAATCTGAAACTTCTGCTTTATTTTAGCCTGAAATGACTTAAAATGGGCCGTTCTTTTGAAGATTTTGAGTCCCCGTGCAGAAAATCCTGATAAACTAATAAATTGCTAAAGGGGAATCTGTCCCCATGTTTGAAAGGAACTGTGGCCTCCTTGTTTTGTGATGAATGACAAGCCTGCGCCTCAGTCACTGTCCGGCCACCATCCCTGATGAGGCTCCATTGCCGGGACCCCACGGTCCTCCAGCTTCTTTCATCAAAGCTGGAGCTACACTTGAGACTGCAAACCAGTCCTGCCAACAGGGCTGGAGAGAAGGTCTGTGCTTCAGGACAAGAGGAATGAAAGGGACTTTAGCAATAAAGGTTTAAGGAGAAACAAAGTTGTGCCTATTTTACGAGGACATCAAGGCTTTCGGATAGCGATGTGCTGAGAGGGCTGTTCTCCAGAGGCTCCTTCCTTGATGAAAACCTGTCCTGGGGCTTCTGTGCTCCTACTTCTTAGAGGTCACTTGCCCTTGGGTGCCTCCCTCCCTCCCCACCCTCCTTAAGGCCCCTCAAACAGCATGAGGACTGTCCCCAGCAAAAGCTGTTGCAGAGATATCCAGCCCAGGTGGGGTGGGGGCCTTTCCACGCAGACACATCATGCAACTTCAGTTACCCAGCACCGTCAGCCTCCTGCTTAAACAGCCACGGAGAGCCTCGGAACATTCCAGAACAGGAGGTGGAGAAAGGCACAGGAAGTCCGCATGACTGCCTTGTGCTGACAGGCTGTGAGCTTGGGGGACAGGCTGCAGAGGAGAACTGGTGATGTTGGGGGGCCCTGGAGAGGAGCCGGGTGGGGAAGCCTGGGATGAGCAGCGTGCTGGCAGAGTCCGGGGAGGGACCTTGTCCTGGTGGTCACGTGGGAGTGCACAATGAGGACCCCCTGTGCAGAAACATGCGCCAATCAGGGGACCTGGGGCTGCACAGAGAGGGTCTGAGCCCCCGTTGGAGGGGGTTGTCTGGACACTTGCTCACGCAACTTTCCGTAGTCAGTCAGGGATGCATTTCTCAGTGTCTCCCTGGCCACAGGTCACCATAGGTTTGAGGACACAGCCACGGGAGTATGTGGCTGTCACAGGAAAGGATTGTAAATGCATAATTAATTTCAACTTCTTCCTAAAACGTGTTAGAACTCTTGCAATAGGTCTCCAAGGATAAAAGGTATCAGGATCGTTTGAGTTTCCATGACTGTGGTTTTCTTGGCCCAGACACCCCAGAATACAGGGCTGGGGCTAAAGGTTAAACCTCAGGCAAACAGCTTGGGGAGTGTGGACACTGGGCTATACCCGGAAAGGAGAGCGAGTGCAGAGGCCCGGAGGGAGGGACATTCTCTGAGTTGGCCCAGGCCTCACAAGGAAAAGCCCATTGCCCCATCCTGAGAAGCATCTTGGGGCAGGTGGGGCGAAACCATTATGCGGAGAGTGGTCTGTGCTGAGGGCAAGGGAGAGGAATCCCGCTGCTGGGGTCCCCGGCTCCAGCTCTCACTGGCCAGCACTGCATGGCCTTCCTCCCTCAGGGGGGCTGGTCCAGGACCGCTGGGCCAGAAAAGAGCCAGGCCCTGTCTCCGCTGCTTTACAGGGGAGTGGAGGATCTATCCCTATCTGTCTCATACCCACATGATTGAGCTCCGTCTACCCTCCTAGCATCCGTTTACCTCTCTCTCCGTCTGCCTACGATCTATACTCGTGTTTTACAGATAAGAAGCTTGCTGCTTGGGAGGGCGAGCAAACTGCCGAGACCCTCCTCCGGGGCAGGACAGAGCCCAGCTTGCAGCCGCTGAGTCTGTTTGCTACACCCGCTGCAGCCGCAGGGAAGACGGGCCTGGCCTGAGCTTGTCAGGCGATAGGTAATTCAAGTGAAACAGATTGACTCCGTTGGCCGCATGGGCCTCAGTGTGTCTTTTCAGGCTCCAGGCTGGGCACACTTGGGGAAACGAGAACTTGCAGACTTGGCTACCCATGTAAAGAACGGGGGCCTCTTTCTCTGGCAGGGGTTTGGCAGGTGTTGATTTTTATCACATGCCATTAACGTATGGCTCTGCACCTCTGGGCCCCTGTTATGAATCATCCCTGCCCACGTCTCCCGCACCTGGAAAGATGGTTTACTACATAGAATGAAATAATAATTCAGCTGTGTATTGACAACCCAAGCAATATATACTTACTCCTCGTGAAGGGATATGAATACTGCTCAGCCTGATTTAAATAATAGGTATCTCAACAGACGTACAAATCTAAGTGGACTGAACCCATGTCTCTGTGAGTGACAAGCACGTAATCTAAGTGGTGTGGCCTCCACTGACCATAGAACGACTGATTCAGTGCTTTCGAATGGCAGACCAATGACACAGCCATCGATGAAGTCAGCCGAGCAGGGACCGCCCCCACCACCGGAACCGGTGCCCACGCAGCTCGGCTTCAAATTACCAGAGTGACCGCTCTGTCTCGGCTCTGTGAAGCCTTCCTTACGAATGTACCATTAGTCCTATAGCCCTATCCGGCCTGCGGGTTTAGTGATAATTCAGGAATCAGAAATGAATCCATCGGATTTGAAATTCTGGACCATTTAGGGAAAGCAGATAGTACACAAGGAGAGATTGGAGATAGATGTGTCAGTACGTGTGAGGTGGAGCAATGGAGACCTCAGCGTTTATTGTTTCTAGCATTTTCTGTTTCACCTTTTGAAATAACGTCCAGGAACCACATAGTCAACTTTCCACAAAATGGAATTCTCTGACTTAAAGACCAGCCGGCGAGGCCTTCGCTCTGAGAAAGCAGATCAGATCGCAGGAGAATTTGATGCTGGCACTGCTGCTGGTTGGCCAGTGATAGTGTTGTCGGGTGGACGTTTCTCCAGCAAACGTCCTCCAAGCTCGCAGACCTCCACAGGCTGTGTGGGCAGGACAAGAGCGTGGGGCGCCACAGAAGGGGGGCTGCGAGCCTGACCGACTGTCGCACACACAGTTATATCCAATTCAGCATATGACAAAGGGGAAAAAATAGGGATTAAATTATTTTTTAAAAAAGCTTTCATGTACATACATATAACATTGCAAAAGAAATCAATATGATAATTTGTGTACTTGTTTCCTTTTCTTTTGTGTTTGTCCCCATTACCCACTCATTTCCCTCCTCACCTTCATCCCAAATCAGCCAAGGCCCACTCTCAAGGGCTGGTGCTGTGTCCCCCTGACGTTCAGCCTCTCTGCTCGCACAAACACGCATGTGCACACACGCACTCAGGACCCTTTGTTTTACAGACACAAATTCACTTATCACAGACACTTGTCTCCATTGCGCTTTCATATTTCAGCATCTCTGGTGCATGTCATCACCTGGCATAATTCAAATTCAGTTTTTAGAAGCAACCGCTAACGCTCCGAGGCAAGGACACCGATCACAGCCGAGCGTTCCTCGCTGGGGGCGGACATGCACTTTGTCTCTGAAGCTGGACACTCTAAGCAACTCTGAAGTAAGCACGTGTGCACTTACATCTTTACATACCTGCCTTCTCTGCTTCTCCCGTGACCGCAGGGCTGGTGCTGGATTGGAGCACGTGTTTCTAAAGCTAACGGTGTGGCCGGAGAGCTTCCCAAAGGCAGTGAAAACCGACATCCCTGGCCTGTCCTGCCAGCACTGGGTGTTTCCTGGTTGATTTTCTCTGTTTTGTCACACAAACAGTTGTAGAGTGATGCATAACTGCTGCCTTAATTCAGGGAGTGTGAGCACCTCTGCACAGGTGTGCAGGCTGTGTGGATTGCTTCCTTGTGAATCAGATTTTATTTTCTTTGCCAGTTTTGTTATTGGTCATTCCCTTTTTATTTCTAAGAGGGTGTTTTTAAAACTGTGGATAATACTCTTTTTGTCTCCTGTTTGTAGACACTTCCCGCTACTCTGTAGGCTAACATTTGTGGCCATTGTTAGGCTGTCCCATGTTCTAGCTCTTTCCCTTTGGGCACATCTGCTCAGATAGTATCTCCCTCCCTCTTGAAGTTGGCCGTTTCTTTGTGACTTTGGCCAATAAACTATGAGGGGCCTGAGAAATTTTACCTTAGCCCGAAGGCTTGAAGACTGCAGATGTTATATGCCATATTCTCTTCCCTTTTCCAGAGAAATCACAAACATTCTAGATGGTGATGCACATGGCAGCTGCAGGCCCTGAGTGGCGATCACATGCAGGAGAGGCCCACCCACCCCTCTACCAACCATAACCTGAGACAGACATGAACCCTGAGCTACTTACATATTTGTTGTTTTCAAGCACAGAGATTTGGGTGCTGTCAACTTTGCATTATCCTGATGGTTAACTCAAGAGAGAAGGAAAGAGAGAGAAAGAAAGAAGGAAGGAAGGAAGGAAGGAAGGAAGGAAGGAAGGAAGGAAGGAAGGAAGGAAAAGAAAAAGAAGAAAGAAAGAAAGAAAGAAAAAGAAAGAAAGAAAGAAAGAAAGAAAGAAAGAAAGAAAGAAAAGAAGGAAAGAAAGAAAAAGGGAGGAAGGGAGGAGGAAACAAAGGAAGAAAGAATGCAGATATTGAACTAGACATCTCATTGCCTTGGAGACTGATTATCATGTAATGCCCATGCAATTATCCATGCCCAGAGAAAGATGATCATATTTTGGTGGTAAAATGTCTGGAAAACTCTTGCCTATGAGAAAGTATAAAATAATAACAATTGTGTAGCTCCAGGAGAACCAGACAAAAAAATGGAAATATTTTCATGTATACTGGTGCTATTATCGGTATTTGGGAATTATTAAAATAAAGAGATGATCTCTGAGAATGGGCCCATTTGCAAGCAGGAGTAAAAGGAAATTGAGTTAGTAGAGATTAGAACATAGATTAACAAATAGAGAAGAGAAAAACAATAGATAAAGTCATCAAAAGTAAGAGTTGGTTCTTTGAAAGGTCAACAAAGTTGGCAAAACTTTAGTTATATTCACTAATAAAAGAAAGAAGGTTCAAATAACTAAAAACAGGAATTAAAGAGGGGACATTTCACTGATTTTATAGAAATAAAAAGGATTGTGAGAGATCACTATGAACAATTGTACCCAAAAAAATTAGCCTAGATGAACTGAGTCAAATTCTAGAAATGCCCAACCTACAAAAACTGAATCATGAAGATGTAGAAAATCTGAACAGACTAATAATTAATAAGGTGATTGAATTAATGTAACCGTCTCAATAAAGAAAAGCCCAGGACCAGCTGGTTTCACTGGTGAATTCACTATTTAAAGAAGAACTAAGGCCAATTCTCTACAAACTTTTCCAAAAAACTTGAAGAAGAGGGAACACTTCCAAGTACATTCTGTGAGGCCAACGTTACACTAATGGCAAAGCCAGACACAGACACATCAGGGAAAGAAAACTACAGACCAGTATCTCTGATGTATACTGATGCAAAACTCTCCAATAAAATACTAGAAAACTGAATCAACAACATATTAAAGAGATTACATACCATAGAGATAAAATAAAGAAAGTCCTAGAGACATCAAGGTCAAGTGGAGCTTAGCTTTGAGGCAAGGATGAAATCAAGAATATGGTCATTATGCACATTCTGGAAAGTTCTGAATGAATTAAAGGACTTCAGAATCATGGAATGGCTGAGGGTGTGGCAGCCAGTAAATTTAGCTGGAAGAACTTAGCAAGAGTAGAGATTAAAGGCATGGCTCTTTCGCCAAGCCCAGCAGGTATTAGGCACCCAAAATCTCCTTAGGGATGAAGCATTGAGCAGAGAAAGAGCATGAGAGCATTGTGTCTAGACAGGAACGCTGAGTGTGGCTCTTGGCACACAGAACTGACTGGAATTTGAACTAGCTAGATGGGGCATCAACCAAGTCTGTCAGACACTTCAATTGTGAGAAGAGCCACGAGTCCGGACTGAGATTTATAACAACTCTTAGACCTCCGACTGTCTACAGGCAACAAGTGGGATGAGAAGACACTCAGCTTCCAAGAAAGTAAAGTCCCTAATACGGTCAAGGATGAGAATGGAGAGGAAAACATCTTCCTAAGAATGGAGCCAAGGATCACAGGGGAAAAAAAAGGTGTACAGGAAACTACGACTAAGGAACAGAATCAGGAGGTGATGGAGGAAAATCCTGCATTTCCAGGATAGAAAGCTCTCAAAATACCTCTTTTCACAATTCCTTATGTCCATTATTGATTACGTATCTGCCGTTCTTCCCCTTTCACCATGGAGGGGCTTATTGTCACTGTCCTCTCCCCATAAAATCCTTGTGTGCTGTGTGTGTGCATGCGGGGAGTGGGGACTGATGAGGGCTGTGGTGAGTCCCCATCACTTTCTCTTTGCTGCCACTTATCCACAGGGGTTCTCGATGTTTAGCGTGATGTCATGACTAGATTTGAGGATGAGAATATTTTGTGTACGAGGAAAAATAAATTAAGTATTTGGTGATCAGAGGGGCAGAGTACGTGGTCTGTATTGCTATTTGCCAATATTTTTCTTTCTCCTGTTGAGCTCATGGTAGTTTGTACATTCTTTTTTTTCTTTTAAAGATTTTATTTATTTATTCAACAGAGACAGAGACAGCCAGCGAGAGAGGAAACACAAGCAGGGGGAGTGGGAGAGGAAGAAGCAGGCTCCCAGCGGAGGAGCCGGATGTGGGGCTCGATCCCAGGACTCTGGGATCACGCCCTGAGCTGAAAGCAGACGCTTAACTGACTGAGCCCCCCAGGTGTCCCTAAAAGCACTGAGATTTGGATGTTGTTTGCCATTGCCGTGTGGTCTAGCTCAACCTAGTTGAAGCCACTGTTGAATTTGTTTAGTGTGACTTTTGCTATACATATGCTTTTCATTACTTTCTCATAGTTAAGTATGCCCACCTTTTCATTTATAACTTCTGGGCCTCCAATCTTGTCTGGAAAGATCTCTCGCATGCCAAATTAGACATGTTTACAGCCCTCATCCTTGGATCTAACCCAGATTTTAATTAATTAATCCAGTGCTACACCTGGACTTCTCCATGCCTGCATCCTACTGTCCCCCCACTACCCTGTTCAGAAAATCACTAGGATTGGTCTTTTTTAGTGGAAGACAGAGTTGATTAGATGTAATAAGCTTTTCACTTAGTAAAAGGGTCTAAAAGAATATGTCTAAGAAAAATACAGGGTCCCCAGTGATTCCACGATGGCCCAGCTCATGTCTGCTCTGCCTACTCCGAGTGTTAGATGTCCATAATTGTGTTTTCTTATCTTCATCTCCTAAAATTCACTGTTTGTTGTTCACTTCTCAGAAAGGGCTTTCTAGCTACACAGCTTCATGAAAAAAGGTCATTCTTAGCAGGAAAGAAGCACTTGAGGGAATGTTTGTTACGCCACATTGCTGTCAGGGCTATTGATAGGACATCAGGCTGCTTATCATTTCTGTGCCTCCCTCCCTCCCCAAGTCTGTCAAAAGGGTCAAGTGTATATTTAAAAATATATGTCACGATTATACAGCAGATCTTTCAAAGCTATAAAATAATCACAGTCTAGAGGTTAGCCTTTCCTATTCACCTTGTTATAAATGGCAGTGGGAGTCTGATCTCAGATTCACTGGAGGAGGGGAAACCTGATGTATGCTGGAAGAGTGAAAAGCAGTAGTCCATCCCGTGTTCATAAGTAAAAAACAACATTCCGTTCATAGAACTTGTGAGGATAAAAATGTGCTGAAGTGTGTTCTGATGGGACCAAAGTGGCTCATACTGTGGCACCTGTCACTGTTCTTATTTACACCCCAGTTTATAAAGGAGACTCTTCAACGGGATAAGAAACTAGGCTTGTCTGGATTCTGTTTGGCAAGAAGGAAGCTACGTGAAGGGGGTTTCTTAGTGGCTTTTAGAAACAGCATTTGATAACAAAGGGAATTTTGCATTTAATTCTTACAAATATGCCTTCTGTAATTCGTCCTCTCTTCCCAGAAGCGAGGGTGTGCAGTGGCGTTTCCACTGAGAAGATGACTCTTTGGGGTGAAGTCGAATTATTCAGTTTATAGGGCTGTTTGCAAATGTTGTGAAAACCTGTTCTCCTTGCTCCGCAGATAAGATGCAAACAACCTGCTTCAGGCCTCCAGAATTTGCAGACATCGTTGAGGAAAGAAGGAACTTCCAAAAGACAGCAATAGTCAAGATTTGCTTTGTGCATTTGGTCTCTGATGAGTTGTCTACGGCCTTGCGGGTCGATGAGGTCTGGAAGTGAAATTTCAGAACCAGAGTCTGTGAGAAAAGCCAAGTGGGGTCAGACCCTCCACCCCATCCAAGCTCCTCTTCCCATGGGCAGGACAGAGGTGGCCACCAACTTCCCAAATCAAACAACACAAACCAGCCTTTCAAGGCTGGTTTTGTGGAAATCTAACCTCAAAGTCCCTTGGTGTTCTGACTCTAAGCGACGGATTGCTCTGTGGACGTCTTTAGCTGAGCGGTATTTCTGGAGCAAGTGGGGTCAGCTTTCACAATCGTCTTTGACAGGTTAGGTGGCAGGAGAGATTACCCACTTTCGCGTTGGGTTTTGCCTGAAGTGAAGCTATGGCTGAGGGCTCAGGAGTCTGTCCTATTTTAGGAAGCTCATGGCTTCCTCTGGTTATCAGTGCTCACGACATCACACTCGGGTTATCTGGGAGAAGCCAGCTGGGGGCAGAGTGTGAAGTGAGGAAGTGCTGTCCCCAGATGAAGACAGCCCCGCGGGGCAGCAGCTAGTCACTTCCCGGGGTGGGCTTCCCGGCAGAGCAGGAAGAGGTAATTATGATAGCCTCGAGTGGGCAGGGACACAGTTTCCATCTGGTAAGGGCTGCCCAGGACGTGCGAATCCTTTGAAAGGCTATGAATTTCACAACATCTTCAAGGACACGCTTGCCACTGGGAGAGCCAATGTTGAGGGTTGACATCTTTGGAAGACTTTGGATTCTTAAAAATTGGATAAGTCGGTTGAAATAAAATACTCTGTTTCCAAAAATACTGTGGAAGAGAACTTTTGCCCCAATTTGTAAAATTATAGTTTATTGCTAAAACAGCCCAAGGGCACAAGTACAAATGAAATGACATTAATTAAAATACAGAAAAACAGCAGAAGGGATCGTTTTATAATGTAAGTTCAAAAGAACAGGAAAAAAAGTGGAAATATGCGTCTTTCTAGCACTGGGGAGAACAAGTTTGGAAAGGTTGGGCTGTCATGCCCCCCGGCTCATTAGAATGAAGCCAGCACAGCACACGGGCCGTGGCCTCCCCTGAAAGCTATCCTGCCTCACTTTGTCAAAATGTCATTTAGGAGTTGAAAGCAGGTTTTGCTCACTGATCTCAAATGTCATAAGGAAGCAGAGGGAAAGGGTTTCCCTCTTGTCTTTGTGGCACCCACGTCAGAGTGGCTCCTGTCCTGTCGGTCAGCTCCGGAAGCCGCATCAGACGACAACGTTGGCCACGTGGACACGATTCCAGTCTCTTTCCACCCCAGGTGTGCAGGACAGCGAGGAGTCCCCAGGACCATGCTCTGCCCCGTGGCCTCGCGAGGTTCCAGGTGATCTCTTGATTGAGGGGAGTATCAGTGAGTGCCGGGCAGTGACGATGCCCTTGAGAGGAGCACCCCGATGGCCTTTGCATGGGGGGGGGGTGGCCTCACGGGGAGGCCGGCAGAGGGGAAGAAGAAGGCTAAGCAAAACCTGTCCTTGGAGGAAATCCCTCCATGGCAGAGCTAGTGGAGAGGAGAGCAGACCACAGAAAGAGACACAGAGCACCATGTGGTAGGATGGTAGCCCCCTGGGGCCGTGAGACACGGATAGAGCAGGGTTCTGGAAGCCCCCAACCCACCCTGCAGCCCTGCCCAGCTCCTGGCGGGGGGGGAGGACACCCTGGTCTGTGCTTCTGTCGGAAATGCCTGGTGCTCCAGTGCTGGTGAACAGCGTCAAGAGGGGCATGCGGTCTGCTTAGAAGGCACTTCTGGGGCCGTTTCGGGCTCCTGTTTCCCTGCATGGGTCTCCAGGGAGATAACAGAGAAGGGGAGCCCCTCCTGCCTTGTGCTTGGCTCAGAGACACCAACACCTTCATTCCTGCATTCTTCTCCTGCTCCCACTGTGGCCCCAGTCGGCATCCAAAGACAGGAGTCTTTCCTGCCAGGATTGGCTCTAAGCATGGTCTCACCTACCGCCCCGGGTGAGGGGGCTCGGGGTGGGGGCAGAGAGAGAAGTCACATAGGGAAACAGTCTTCTGTTGACAAGCTCCTTATTCCTCCCCCTGGAATCACTCTTCTCTGCAGCCACATCCCAGTGCATCTGAGCCCCCCGTGGTGGGTCCCCTCTGAGGGCTGTGGAAGCCAGCTGTGCGTGTACATGTATGCGACAGAGAGAGAGAGAGAGAGGTAGCAGGCACACGTGCATGGAGGGAGGTGGTAAGTAGGAAAGCCAAAGTTAGAACTAGCTGCCAGGACTGAGATTCAGTACAATGCTCAGGACTCAGTTTGAGGACTTTCACAACAAATCAAGAAGAAAATGAGAAAGCAGTAAAGGAAAGATGATGTCTATCTGTAGCCACTGTCAGCGAAGTCTGACTGCAAATTATACACACAGATATAGGGTATTGCAATCACTGCTTTTGTTTGTGTTTGTTTAATCTCTTGAAAATTCCCACTTGTTACGCTCGTACAAAAGAAACAGGCCACCCCAAACTGAGGGAGCTGCTCCCCTCTAGAGGAACCAGGGGGTCCAGGGCTGGGCTGCATGGGCGCAGCCGGCGTGTTCCCCCTTGAGAGGTCACTGTTGAAAGCTGACCAGTGGGAGGGTGACCCCTGCCCGGAGAAAGGCTTCCTTCAAGGCTGGGCCCGGCCTCCTCCCCGGAGACCCCTCCCCAGTGAGGCACTGCGGCTGGGCTTCAGCCTCAGATATGAGCACGTCCATCACGTCACGGGACCGACCACCAGTATGCATCTCACTTGTGAACTCACGTGGAGTTGGGGACACTGAGGAGAACAGATGTCTCAGAGCAGAGAGGGGAGCCCCGCACAGAACCCCGGGGTCAGCTCTCCTAGGTCCAGCTCCACGGTTGCTGGGGACTCGTCTTCCCCACGCTCCTCCCCATCCCCGTCCCTGTCCCTGTCTATGTTTTACTTACCGTTCAAGATTGCGTCCGTATCTGTGACCCTACTCGCCATACCCACACCCATGGCCCTGTGTCCGTCTCCAGACCCGCATCTGCTCCACGCGCGGACCTACATCTGCAGCCATCACTGTCATTTGGGGAAAAGAACAAAGTAAAAACAGCCTTCTCCTCTCACATCCGGGTTAGCATTGACTGGTTCCGCAGTTCGCATAATGGGGATAATATTGCCTTATACTTTCAACCTTTGTTTTTTTTTTTCTCATTTGAGCTTATACCATACAAACATTTTCCAACATCATGAAATATCACTGCTTGCAAAGCCTTGTTCACATAACTACCAAAACATGCAAAAGCACTCTGCCGTGGTGGGACATCGCAGACTGGGCCGTGAGACGGAGCACTTTACGAACATCTTTGTGCAAGAAGGCTTTCTGGACTTAGAGTCCGGGGTTCCAACCTATGCCTGATGTATTCAGTTGAGACTCACAAATGGTCTAAGCCTCTAGGACAACTTTCTCCCCGGAAGGTTCTCCCGTGTGCGTGCCGCTGGCCTCTGCTGCCGGGCTCCGTGTCTACGCTGGACGTGCTCCGTTATTTCACTCGAATTTGATGCCCCTGGGGAAGTCACAGAAGTCATAAAAATTTTCACAGAAACTGTTGACTTCAGGTGTGTCCAACAGCCCATGAACAACAGAAAATCCCTATAATAATGTCCCTCAGTCCCCGTCTCTCTTTAGGCTCAACTGGGAACTATCCGATTCCTTCCAAGTGATTGATACTTTAATAACAATGTTGCTGTCGCATTGAATTAACCTTGGGTGATCTAGCTCAAAATGCATCATTCTGCATTTTCGGCTATTTTTCTTCTGTTCAATCCTTAAAAGAACTCATTCAAATTTTGAGGGCTGTTGATTGCATAAAATTGGCAAAGCCCAGGTACGAAGAGCCTCTGGTTAAAGACACAGTATTAAACCGGTCGCCACAATGCTGAGCTCCACGTCAGAGGTGGGACAGGTCCCTCCAGAGCCCACCGGGCTGATTGCTGGCCCGCAGGCCTCCAAGGCTTAGTCCTGGGCAGGAGCTAGGAGGGACTCCCACACGGGCAGTCCACAGAGGGTTTACCAGAACTTCGCAGAGACAGGAAAACTGCCCCACGGCCCCTGCCCAGGAGACCAGGTGCCAGATCTTGTGACAAATTCTTGTGGAGAAGCCCAGTATGGAGGAAGGCAGTGGAAGGCCATGAAGACAGGTTTCCATCATTCTGCTCTGTGGGCCTAACTAACGCAGGAACCTGGGGAAGCCGCAGGCGGGCGACCCAAGAGCCGGGCCCTCACCCTTGGGTGTGGTGCCGCGACAACCCAGCAACCTACCCCGTGCCTGCGGCCCGCAAGCCCAGAGCACCCCGGTGCGTGGCAGGACGGCCTCCTGGCTGCCTGCGGGCCGGCAGCACCCAAGGACAGGGCGCCGTCCCAATGCCTGCTCCCTGCTGGCCCTTCTGTCCTCCCACCGAGGAGGTCCGCTTATCCGCGGCTCCGCAGGCCCCATCCTGCTGCCAGCAGGTCTGTGAGCCTTTCCCTTTTCCTTGGGAAGCAGGGACCTGGGGCATCACAAATGCCCTCCCGCCGGTGCTGGAGTAAGGCGCTCACTGGAGAAGCAGTCGGCGGCCAGGCTCCCCCGGGCCTGGCGGTCCCCCAAGAGCAATCTGCTGGTCCCAGGGCTTCTCTGTTTCCCGTACACGCGTGCGCTCCGTGCCTGACCTTTAGCCTTGAGTGAGAGTACTTCCTCTCCATTTAGGAGCACGTGGGGAGATGGCCAATTACGGGGGAGCGTTTGCGGTTGATTAAATGCGATGGAATGAACAAAATGAGAAATAAGGTCCATGTGGGCCACGAGGCCAGTGGCCGTGGAAGGAGGAGCCCAGAGCCCTGCACAGCCTGTGCCTTTAGACCGAGCTGCTCACAGCTGTTACCCCCCAGTGAGATGTGACTCCTGCCTGGAGGGGGTGAGTCCCACGCCCCCACCCGGCGCGATGGGAGAGAGTGGCCTCACGTTGGGTGCGGCATCTCTGGGGGGCCCTTCCTCTGCCCCATGCAGGAGGTCAGTCCCGCTGGGATCTCCTTCTTCTTCCATGGCGAAGCCCCGAGAAGGGTGGACCACCCCTGGGGGTGGGGGGACGTGGGGGACCTGCATGGGGACTCGGTGCCTCTGGCCCTCTGCTCCCACCTGCCCTCCCTGCCCCTCCCACCTGCCCTCCCTGCATCACTGAGAACTCCATGCTCTCTTGTAACTGAGCTCCAATAGAGTTTGTTTTGCATAACCGTATCTTTTTGAAAATTTTGGACTAATACTCAGGCATTTTCATGAGGGGAATGCATCAAAATCAGGCATCGTGTTTCTGAAACCTTGGAAGACAAAGGCACACTTAGCAGCTGATGTAAGGAAACATTTGCCAGAAACCTGAGAGCTGAATATTGTGTTTAGTTAGGGGACCCTGGTTTGATTTTACTCGTAATGCTTCTTATGAGAGCAGAAACCATACAAACCGGGCTTCCATCTCAGCATGCTGATTTTTGTTGTTTTGTAGGTGAGCTGAATGCAAGTTGGCCATGCTGCATGCCCGCGGACTCCTGGCTTCCTTCCCTCCCAGCTCCCAGAGGCCAGCGGGTCTTCCCGCTCCCGGTTCACCGTCTCCCTGGTGCCTGCTCTGGGGCTCTACACCCATGGCCTCCTGGATTCCGCTGCAGCCCCTGCTTCCCCCTCTCCCTGAGCCCAGGCCGAGCCCCCTCCTTGGGATCCTGATTCCCCTCCCGCACCTGCCCAGCTCCTAGAACAGGCAGCTTGCATAGCCACGGGCTGCGGTGCCCCTGCAGCGGGGGGCCAGGCCTCACCTGCAAGAAACACGATAAACCTCAGAGGAACAGCTAACGTGTGCTTGTCAAAGGAGACCTTTATCATTGACCATCTTAACTTATTTTCTCTGGAATCACTCAGTTTAATACTTACGGTATTTATGTGTGGATCCTCCAAATATATTCACCTATCCTGATGTGACTTGCCTGGAATTTCTTTCAAATTAAGTATTTGTGAAGCATAAAGACCATATATTACACGCTGTCAAGGTCTTTATTCCTGCTACACTCACAGGTGATAGGCTCCAGGGCTGTTTTATTTTCAGACGAAACCAAGTCAGATTTGCTGGACTAGGTGCCAGTTGCGTTGGCCTCGTGGCAAAGGTACGTCTGTTTTGACAAATCTACCATGACAGCACATTAAGAGGCGTGTGTTCAAATATTCATTTCTATACATTCAGGATAAACATATTCCATAAAATAAAAAACATATTTAAGAAGGCGTGGAAGGAAAATGCAGGTTAATTACCATGTACATGGTTAGTAGGCAATTCTCATTCATCTTCAGATTATGTTAACAATGAATCAAAGTCACTGTAAGGCACGGTCATCAGTCTATCTATCAGTAAATCTAATAAAAATTATTAAACACACAAAGTCAAAATATATACTTCTCGTCTCGAGCAGTCTGATTGACGAGCGTGCACGCCGAGCTCCGTGGGGCACTGAGGACTGGTGCTCGCGGTGCTGGGCTCTCCGGCATCTGGTCGAGGGCAGTGGTTCCTGCGTTGGATCTGAGTGTCAAGGGTGGAAATCCACCCAGACGGAGCCCAACTAGCACCGTTTCTCCCACAATTCGCGCTGTCATTATCGAGCCGCACCTGCAGGCTCACGTTTGGGGACAGCTCCACACGGTCACCTGCCTGCTTGCAGGATCTGGAACTGGGTGTCTGACCAGGGCGGGTCCTGCTTTGTGTTGCCTCCCGCCCCCAGCATGAGTACAAAGGCGCAGCTGCGGAAGTTGTCTCCGTGGGTAGTCAGCAGTGAAACGGGGTGAGGACCCCACCGCTGTCCACCCAAAGGCAGGAAGGAAAGATCGATGGAAAGTTGAGCTTTGAAATTGGGAACTTGGGTGATTGTCCAGCACTGAAGGCTAACTTCACTTTCTTAAGGTCCATCTTGGTGATGTTGAGTGATGTGCAGGGGAGGGCACATCTGTCTGCCTCCCTCTGTCTCTGGCTCTTCCCCCAACCCCACCGTCTCTCCTACAACAGATAGAGATGAGGGGGTGACCTGCCAATACCCACAGACAGCCTGGGTCCTCTCTCTGGGGCTTTGAGGGGTGCAGAGTGGTTCGGGACCTGCTCTGGACCTACTTTGCCTGCGTCAAATCACGGTTTCGGAATTCTGGAGGAAACTGATAAAATATTATAAAATGCATAATACCTTATTTTACATCATATAAAGTGAATTTGTAAGTTTTTTTGTAAGTTTTTTTCTGTTTTTGCTTTTTAAATTCAAATTGGCTCTTCTCCTTTTTACTATCTGTGATTTTTCTGCATGCCACTCCCTGGGCACTGGCGTGTGAGGAGAGCCCAGGCCTTCTGCAGGGGGAGGGGCGAAGGCCGCACTTGGCTGCCGGCATCCCTGTCCTCCCTGTCCTCCCTGTCGTCCCTGTCGATGTGGAAGTGGCCCTGGGTTGTAGTCGCACGGCTCCTACGTTGCTGCTGCTGGTCCCACAGACTGTCCTCTGTGGGAAAGGTCTACCAGGGACAGTGTGGCTGGGCCTCCTGCCCTCCAGCCAGGGTACTGGGGGACAGGGATGCCTGCCGCCAGCAGGTGACAGACGGTTCATTTGTAAAGCAAGGAGACAACCCAATGCCACTTCCTATCATCAGAGCTCCAGTCCCTGACGTGCTTCAAACCCCGCTCTCTCTGCTCACCACGCACACCTGAGAAGTCGCATACGGGAAAGGGATCCACTGTCTTTATGACCTCTGGACTTCATATTTAGGGGGCAAAGGTCATAAATTCTGTTGCCCAAGTGCAGGCACTGAAGGCGCAGCTGGGCACACACTGGGCCTCTGCCCTTGGCAGGAATGGGAGAGGCTCACAGCCCTGGGAGAGGACTGTGTGGATGGAGAGGGCCAGTCTCCGGGAGTGTGGAAGCCTTCCCAGGGGATGCTGGCTCTCTAGGAAAGAACCTTCCAGAATCCTAGGCCCCTGGTAGCTCGCTGAGCTGAGCCAGGTCACCTGGCAGCTCGTTAACACGGCTGCTGTGGAAACACAACGTGCTTCTCAAAGGGGGTCCGGGGGTTACTGTTTAAGGGAGGCCTAATAACAGCTGAATTTTCTTTAATGCAACCCATTTTTTTAAAGATTTTATTTATTTGAGAGAGAGAGCGAGAGAGATTACAGAGGGAGAGGGAGAAGCAGACTTGCCACTGAGGGGAGAGCCGGACTCAGGACTCAATCCCACGACCCTCAGATCATGACCTGAGTCAAAGGCAGATGCTTAACCCACTGAGCCCCGCAGGTGCCCTAACACAACAAATTTGTAAAGCCTGGATCCTGTTGGGCAGGTAGCTGAGAATGACTAGTCAGGAGATGCTGCATGTACGAATAATGACCGAGCGGAGTGAGCTGATGCCCTGGAGCTCCTGGGGGCTGCTCCTTCAGAGGCGGTAGGGGAAGCCCAGGCCCCAGCCCCAACCCCAGCAAGTCGGCCCATGAGGGGCCCCAGTCTGAAAGGGCCAGGCCTCTGGGAGGTGTCTGGACCAGGGGAGAGAAAGAGCAGCCGTGGCCTGGTGACAGGCAATCTGACTTATCATTTTGCCCAGCTCCCTTTGCACTATGTTTTGAAGGGGAGTTTTCACCAACTTTTATAAAAGTTTAAACTGGGGACAGAACAAACTCAAGCCAGTGTGGACAGAAGGGAGCCTGAACTGCTAGAGAAGTAAGTTTCCACCAGGCGGGCCCCAGCGTCCCACACCCCCTGCTGTCCAGGCCCTTCCACGATGCCAGTAAACACACATTTACAGGACAGGTGGGTGGCCTGGCCATTGCTGGCTCCCCCCAAGGCTGGAAGACTGCTTCTGCAAATTCACCTGCTATCACACTAGGAATATTGACTCCATACTAAGCTAATGCCCCCCAGATATTCCCCAGTTGTTTTCACAGCTACAACCGAGAGGCTTCCTCCGCATTAATGCATGAAAGTGCTTGTTCTATTCTGAGTATCCTTACCGAGATTACTGCATTCATCACTGTGGCTGTCAATAGCTTCTTTAAGGTTCCCAGGAGGATTCTGAGCCCAGGCTGTCAGGAAGCAGAGATGCTGGCCTTCCCTCTCTTCCCTGCAAGTCCTTCCTTCTGACCCTGAGCTTCCTGCACAGGGCCGGCGGCCGGCTCCCGTCTCATCGCTAAGAGGCCTGAGCGGTCCACTCCTCACCTTCCTGCAGGGCCAGCAAGTCCTCGTCAGGAGATGGGCCCTGCGGTCATAGGGACAATCAGGGGCTCCCTTGACGCCCCAGCCCCCCCGAGCCCTGGCAATCCTACACATAAGCCCGTTGTCAGATGGACAAGGAGGTGAGGAAGAGAAACGCAGCCCTGCCCAGCTCCACTGAGGGGATATTTCTGGCTGGAGGCAGGACTAGGGCTCCCTGAGCATTGCCACCCACGCCCTCCTGTGACCTTAACTGACCGGTCAGGCTGAAGGCCACCACGTAGAAGGCTTCTGCCATGTGAATATGCTTGCTTCTCTGGATATTATCGTCCTAAAAATATGCTTTTGAAATGACACTTATGTTCTGTTTGGGAAAAGGCAGGTTTTGGCTTGCTTCCAGGACAAGGCCCTGCCATCAGCTCTCTGAGGAAAGAGTATCATTTTGGGGAGAGGGGCCACCGCAGCCGTCCACCCTGAGGTGGGCTCTGGCCCAATCCCCTCCCTGGGGCAGGGCCCTGAGCTGTTCCCAGGGGAGACCTTGGGGGCTCACTGAGCAGGCCTAGGGTGCTGGCCCGAGGGAGAATGTTCCGGAAAGTGCCCTGCTAGACCCTGAGGGATATGCGACAATGCTGAAGCCGCTTCTGAAGGAGCAAACGAATAGGCAGAGCTGTGCCTGGCCCTGACCTAAGACCGCGCCCAGCCCGGCAGACATCACTGCCCCTGCCGCATACCTTCCCCTCAGAGCTGACCAGCCTCCTGCCAGTGCAGAGCCCCGCAAGTCGCCAGGGGGCTCTCAGGGCTGCCTGGCTGGCTCCACTCGCAGGTCACCCCCCTCCTGCTTGGCCTGCTGGGGGAGAAGGTCTGGGGTCTCAGCCTGGACCCCAGACCCCACCTGGACGAGTCAGTGAGGGGGCCATGAGCAGGCACAGAGGCTGCAGGGCCCTTTGGCAGGAACCTGGCTCCCTAGCTCAGCCTGCAGTCCAGGCTCAGACCCACCTGTGCCTGTCTCTGTGCCCGGCAGCATCCAAGGGCCGCCCCTGTGGCACCCGGCCACCCTGCCCAAGTCCACGGCCTCCCACGCATGGTCCACGGCCTGTGCCCAGCCTGGTGGAGGATGGGCCAGAACCACCTGGCTCTAGGGAAGTGGGGTCTCTGGTGTGGGCAGGTGGGGGGGTTGCACACCTGGCCAATGCCCGCCCTCTGGCACCAGCCCCCCTCCAGTGCCACCACCGCCCCCCAGAAACCCATTCCCACTCTCCCACTGAGGATGCTTCTGCGTCTGGAAACTCTTGGGTGTTGCGGGGGCAGTGGTGCTCTGTCCCCTCCTCTCCCACTCTGCCGCCCCCATTTCCATGTGGAAGAGTAAGGGCCTAGCTCAGAGAAGGATCCGGAAGTGTCTGGGACCATGGGAAGCAGTGTCTGGGCGCCAGGCTTGGTGAGGACAGAGGAGGGGTGGTGGGAGAGATGCCCCGAGGAGTGCAGTGGCCACATCACACATTGCACTTGCAGGGACAGGAGGGAGAGGGGCACGGGGCCAAGTTCCAGGGAGGCGGGGGGGGGGGCAGGGGCAGCCAGCGATGGAAAGGGGTTTGGAGAAGTACCTGTCCTGCGGCTTCTGTGTTAGCAGATGCTCCAGGAGGGCGTGCACTGAGCGTCCGCATTCCTGGAGCATCAAGTCCGCACTGGAGGCTGTGAGACCACGCATGGGGCACAACCCAGCAGCCCGGCTCCCGCACAGGGGCGGGAGGGGCCCCAACACTGACCAGCCACTGAGTCGCTGCTCAGCCCAAAGGAGAGTAATTCCATGAGACACTTAAAAAGTCAGAAAGGAAGAAAGCAGAGAGACCAGTGGAGAGTAGAGGCCCACGGGCCCCTCGTGGTTGGCGGATTGTTCCTGACGCGAGCCAGCAGTGAGCAGCAGAGCGGCCCAGGGTCTCAGCCCAGGCCGGCAGCCTGGTGCGGTGGCCCAGGTGCTGTTTTCACGTGTGCATGTGTGTTGTGGCCAATGTGTGTGCCTCTGGGATGAGCCAAAGGCAGAAGGCAAAGGCGATTGTTGCAGAACGGGGCAGGAAGCATGCGGTGCCCCTCCCGGATCGCGTGGGCGGCGGGGCTGGCGGGCCCACCCTGCCCCTGGACATAATGATCAGTGACGGGGATTTGCCTGGAAACCCTGGCTGAGGGGCGAGGAGCACAGGAGCCCTGCAGTCCCACAGCGGCCGCACGCCACGGTCGGCTGTGCAGTAAGCAGACAGGAGTCCCAGCGACAGCCAGCCATGCTCCCTGATGAAAACCCTCTCCCTCCACTTCTGCAAAGGTAATGAGGAAGTAATGAGGCTTGACTAGAATGTTCTCAGCCCTGATCCCCTCCTCCCAGCAGGTTCCCAGAGGACATGCAGTGGGCTGCTGGGCTTCTATAAAAGCTGGCTGATGGCTAGCTGGAGGAGGTGAGCCGCTCGGCCGGGCTTCGAGGTGGCCCAAGTGAGAAGTTCAGATAAACCCACCCCTCCACCCCCCAACCCCAGCTGTCGGGGCCGGAATAAGACAATTTGATGATGTGCAGGCCCTGTCAAGCTGCTCACTGTTTGTTTTGTCACTTGATGGATACGGAGCCCTGACCTTTCCAGGCTACCTCATCTCCACGGCCCCCTCCTACCCGGGACCGTGGCCGCCCCCCCCCCGCCGCCTTTGCAGGTTTGCCACATTCTACTGTGCAAATAGTCAAAACCAAAAAAGGTAGGCAGAGCGCTGTTTGAGATCATTAGCTTAATTTGAGCTGAAAGGTCTTTGTTGTAAGTTGGAGAGGGGAGGGACCTAGGGGCCTTTGCAAAGTGTTTCGCTGGCAAGCTTGTTGAGATATGATTGCCTTTGTTGTGATAATCTGAAATTAATTTGCACTTGAACCCATCTTTCTTCTGGGCTCCCTTTAAACACTGTTGTAATTACGGGCCCTGCACGGAATTGAGCTCCGGCACCGCAATGACAAAGCTGGGGCTGGAATTCCCCAGGTGCGGGAGGCTTTCTTCCCTTAACTCACAAGTAATAACACAAAATGCTCCCTCGCACATGCTTAAGAGCCAGGTATTTGCCGGAGGGGAACAGCGATAATCAGTGTACAGTACACATTTCACTATCTGCTTTCTCAGGGGTCAGTCTCTCTCTTTTAAAGTCATGTTAAACTTCTGCTGCTATTAGTTGATTTGTACCTGGAACGTTATAAAAAAGTGAAAATGGGATGTTTTGTTCTATCTCACCCGCTCCTCACCTAAGCGGCTTTGTCTCCAACATCCATTTTCTCAGGGTTTTTGGGACCCTATTAAAGGCTCCCTCCTCATCTGCACAATTGATCTGAGTGGAGCACCTTCCCTGCTCCCAGTGTGAGCTGTAATATCCTTATCAGCATTCTCTTAGTTTTAACCCAGATTAGTGTTTTTGGTGAGGAATCTCATTAACTCCGGCAAGCCCAGCTCCTTCTGTGATTGCCTTTGGAATTGTAATGGACTAAGGCCAGCGGGGCCTTTCCCCGAGGCACACATTCTTTACTTCAGCCCTGAGCTCAGAATAACTATGCACTCCTCCTCGGAAAGGGTCCTTCTGGAGGCTCCCACCATGACTCGGGCTGCACGGGGGACCGGAACCTGGGGGAGGGGGTCTGCCTGCCCCCTCCCCTCCCCTGCCCCACTCCTCCCTCTGTCCCCCTGACTCTTCCCCCTGCCCCCTCCTGCCCTCCTCTCTGCCCCCTCTTCTTCCCCACCCCCACTCCACCCTCTGACCCCACCCTTTTTCCTGCCCCCTCCTGTTTGCCCCACTCCCCTCCTGCAGGTGCTTGGGCGGGGGGGGCTCTGAAAAACAGCCTTTAAACAGTCATCTTATCCTAGCTCTCCGAAGAAAATGCAGCTTCATTGTCCCAGGAAGCAAAGAGCCTTTGCCCCACCAGAGCGGGAGGAAGGCAGACAAGGTGGTGCTATGGTGAGACGTGCATCCGTGAAAAAAGTTCATTAGCTCCAAATTATCCTTCAGGTGTTCCATGAAGGATTCACACAGGATAGCTAGCTTATTTTAGGAATAAAACCTTCAATGGTCAAAATTCATAGTTATTGGAAAAATAAGATGTCATCCCAAATGTCAGTTCATTTCTGCAGAACATGGGGGAACGTGTCAATGGCGGATTTAAAGGACTGCTCTCAGGTGTTAGAGATGTTATTTTGAAAAAATACAGGTGAATAATTGGAAACAATATAATTTTTAACAAAAAGATAGATATCTGTAGGGTGGCTGGTCCTCTGTCCTTCACTGTTTTGTGTGATCTCTGGACTGTTTCAGGGCCATGCAGGGCATTCCGCTGCTGAGACTGGTGGTGGCAGGAACAGGGCTGGTTCAGGTCCTGCTTCCCAAAGTCCTCTAAAATAGAGGCATGCTGTTCCTCAGTGGCTCTTACCACGTGATGTGAGGAAAAGCTCCGAGGCACGAGGGACGGCTTCCGTCTATCTACTTGCCTCCTCGGAAGGCCTTCCATGTCCGGAGTCCATGCAGCAGGTTTGCAGAGAGGAGGCCTGGGGCATACACGGCCACACCGGGGAGCTTGTGTGGACTTCCAGGCGAGCCTGTGATCCCACCAGAGAGATGTGTTCCCCCAGCAGCCCCTGGAGGAGGTCACTTAGCTTGCTCAGTGTCACACGGAGGAGCTGTGGCTGCACCCATTGTCACGCAGCAGGCCCCCGTGTGCCCCCATCCACTGAGGTGGGGGTGCACCTGCTCCAGTAGAAGAGGAAAAGATGCTGAGACACACAAGAGATGAGGGCATTCTCATTATCCCGCATCAGAGGAATGGATGCCTCATGTCATCCGCAAGGGGTAGGGGTTCACGTGTCACCAGGTAGAAGTGTAGGTACCTGGTGTCGCCTCCCCGGAACTGTCGAGAACACGGGCATTCACCTGAGCACCCCCGCGGTTCTCTGCCACCCTGCACCCACCTTTGCCACAGCGTCTGAACCTGCCCGCAGAGCAGCCCAGGAAGGACACCGAAGACACGCATCTCAGAGTGGCGATCCCTGGTAGTATGGCCAGTGTGTGTGTGCATGTGCGTGCATGTGTGTGCATGTGTGCACATGTGTGTGTGAGGGTGAGTGCATGTGAGCATGAGTGCACGCGTGCATGCACATGTGCGCGCCTGCTTCCCGCGCCTCTCTCCTCCCGCCTTATCTCCGCACGCTCAGTCATGCTGTGCACATCACAGCCCCACACTGACAGGCTGCCCCCGCGAAACAACCTTCCTCAAACAAAGCAGGCAGTCCTGTTTCTCTTATGATAACATCTCCTGATCTCATTATTGATTATCTGCTTTCTTGGGTCTTGTTTCCTGAAAGTTTGATATGGGGCAACAGAGGTGACAAAAGATTGGCACTGGGCTCTGGGAATTAAGTGGCCGGTCATGAGATCAGCATCCACGGCGGAGGCTGGAGTGTTTGGCAAAAGCATTAGATGCTGTCTTGACTTAATCTCTCCCTTCTTTATCTTGAATCTGTCCTGAACCCTCCCAGGCAATTTACCAGCATTGTCATTGATTTTTATCACCTAAATGTGCCCCTGTGAAGCACTACTTTTTGAATGATGAATCAGCAGCTCATTTAAACAATTGTGCACGTCACCTTAATGTGAAAATAGCTGTCTAAACACCAGCAAAAATACCGAAAACACCCTAATTATTTGCATCAATCTTTGGCCAGCACTGTTGTGGTCCTGAAAGCTCAGCCCAATTCTTAGTGCCCGTCGTCTGCTAAAGCCAGGCACACCCGCCCCTGAGCTCACTGCATGGAGCACCTGTGCACAACTCACACCCCTGCACAGGGGCCGAGGCACCTGGAGGTGCTGCCCAGAAAGATGTCTCGTCCACAGCCTCGCCTGAGCCGGGAGAGGCTGTGATGCCTGCATTCAGGGGCATGTCTGACCGTCGCAGGCTTGGTTTTTGCATTTAAGACCTGCTTACTTCAGGGTGGAGTTCTTGAGACCGAGGTCTCCAGGCTGCAAAACTCTGATGACAAGTTCAAACTACACTCTCTTTTCTCCACCTGCCGACATCCCGCCCACTCCCCGTCTCTGAGCCAACACTGGATCTCCTTCCATGAAATCAGCCGGAGCCCAGGGGAGTTAACAGCTCAGGTAGGATGCCATCGGCATCCCTGGGCCTTCTGTGCAGAAAAGAATCTTCAGCATTTAGCTTTGAAAGTTCCTAGATTAACCAGAATTGCTTCGGGTGCCCTTCAGCATTGCAGATGCCCCCGTAGGTTAACTGCAAGATGGTAGAACGTCGGATCTGGCAGGAAGCAGCACCCGGACCCTCTTCAGGATTCCTGCCACCCAGACCCTCTTGTTACTGTAGTTACACTGGAGGCGAAAACTCCCATGGCTCAGAGGAATCTGGGAGTCTGGGTGGGGCTTTGACGTGGGGTTGAGTTTCTCACACGTGCTAATGGTGGATGATGTTCTGGGAGGTTTGTCATGCTGGACAAGGCCCTGGCCGTTCACTGCCCTCTCTGTGCTACTGTAGGAATTCTAGGGACACAACATTGAGTGGAGTAGGTGTCTTTGAAATCAGGTACAACTGATGTACAAGAATCTTCAGGGCTTTGATCCATGGAGTAGGTGCAAAGGAACAGCTCCTGTCCCTGTTCACCTTTCCACTGTTGATACAGGTGCTCCCAGATGTAACTGCCTGTCCTCCCCATGGCCAGAGGCATGCGGGCAATGCCTCACCATTCCGGGAGTGCTGTGGAGAGAGCAGGAAGCTGATTTTGTAGGCCTGCTGTTTATTTTCACTCTGCAGAAAACACCGTCCTCCTTCTGGCCTCTGGACAGACGCTCATTTCTTTCCCTTCCAATAGAAATAGAGAAGGGGTCTGTCCCTCGGAGACTGGCCTTGATCCCCGGTGCCAATCATTATTATGATTAATTTATAGAATTTGTTCCCCATGGAGTCCCTGGCTGAAGTGCAGAACTGCATCCCAAAGGGCCCATTCAGGCCCCAAACTTAGAAGTCGGCCTCAACTCCCCACCTGCCCCACTGTCTGCTCACCCCATCCCGGCCACTCAGCGAGTGCTGTTGGACCCACTTCAAATGGTCACCAGAACCCATGCCATGAGCTCTGCTGGCACCCTTCCCTCCGCTCCACCCTCAGCGCCCCACAGCTGCTCCCATCCCCATGACTGATCCACACCAAAGCCAACGTGGGATCCTCTGAAAACACCCATCACATCAAATCTCTCCCCTGCTCCTGCAAGTCCTCCGCAGCTCCCCAAGAGTACTGCATCCAAGTCCCTGTGTGGCCGGCAGGGTCTTGGGATCAAGTCCCACATCAGGCTCCTTGCTCTGCAGGAAGCCTGCTTCTCGCTCTGCCTGCAGCTCCCCGCCCCACCCCCTGCCGCTGGCGCTTGAGCTCCCTCTTTCTCTCTTTCTGCCAAATAAAGAGATAAAGTCTTTAAAAAGAGATGTAGAGCACAATGCCTGACACACAGCAGGTATCCAATAGATGGAGATACACAATGTCATTTGTACTGTTAACATTGTTATAATAATAACTCTTGGTATTAACCCTTGACTCCCTGTGTCTTAGGGGCATTTCTTCGTCTGAGCGGAGGCTGTCCATCCCTGTTATTTAGCACACAGCATCCAAGATGACCCCCTCTCCCCTCCCCAAGCCCCTCACACACACACCTTGACTCCACTTCTTGGGTTAGTAGCGTCTTGAGGGGCAGCACTCCCTGAAAACAATAAGCAAGACAAAGCTTTTCTTACTGCAGTTTTTGAACTAAAACTATAAAGAAATGAATATTGGCAGTGATAATCAGTTGACCAAGGCAACAAAATATGTTCTGCAACAGGCTGAGTTAAGGGTCAGAATAAAGAGCTGACTACGAAAAGAGAGGCTCAGAATTAGTGTTTGTGTTGCTTGTAAAAAAATTCTGGGTCAGCCCTAGAGGCTGAGGTTTCTGATGAGACCCAGGGATCCTTAGACTAAGGCCCGCCGTGGGCTGAATGAGACTGCCCACCTGTTTTGTAAATAAAGTTTTATTGGAACACAGCCGTGCTAACCAGATATTCTCCCGCTGCAGTGGCAGAGCCGAGTTCTGGCTCCAAGGACCACGTGTGGTCCAAAAATGAAAAGATTGGCTCTCTGGCCCTTCAGAGGGAAAGTCTGCCAAACTGCTTTAGGCCCATACACAGCCACCCGAAAACAATCCCAGACTCTTTGGACACAGCACAAAGGAGAGGACAGACTCAGTGCTGAGCAACCCTGTGAGAAGCCCAGCCCAAGGATACTTGTGTTCCCCATGCAATGATTTGCCTAAAACAACCATCTAAGACAGGCCCCCCTTTGGGGCAAGCTTTCTTCACCTATTAAATGTGGGGCCTGCTCCTAACTTCTCAGGCCTGCCACCCGCTCTCCAAGACTGAAGCTTCAACTAGTTTTTAATGAAACTGTGAGAAGCCCAATTTTGAGATAAAGGTGGGGATTATGTTTAAACATAGATCCAATTTTTGTCCCAAACCGAGTCTCACTCAGTTACAATCCCATAGTCTACGGCCAAAGGTTTGCCTTTTACAATAACTTACACTCATCATGTTTGGGAAGAGTCCTGTGTGGATCGCTTAACTGAATATACATACATTTTAAAATTAATCCTGATTTTCAAAATAGGGACAGTGTTTGTCAAACCAAATAAGAAATTTTCTCTTCCTACGGGTCCCAACTTTGATTTCTTTAAGCAGTTTTGCTCTGACTTTTGTCCTAAGAAACAGCCATCAATACCCAATTCACGCAACGCAGTGAAGAGCTCCGCACGGTATGTTCACGCGCCCCTCGGAGAGTGAGCTCAGCCGATGGTTTGTGTGGAAGGACCAGATAGAAAGGGGACATAAGGAAAGAAGTCCATCCACACCCAGTCATTCTGGGAAGCGTCTGCCCTGGGAGCATGCGTGTTGCATGGCCCGAATGGAAGTTCCGGAGTGTGCTAAAATGAAGATATGTCTATTTGAAAGATGATGTCGGGACTCTGGGAGTGTACTGAGATTCTGTCACTAAAAGCTGGGAGGATGGGTGTGCACAGGCCCCACGACTGGCCAGCCTGGCCACCAGCTCACCCTACAGTGGGGACTTGGGGGTGGAGGCAGTAGAGCAAACCGAGGATGTGACTGTCCACCGATACACCACATTGACCTGAGACACAGACGGTAACTTCCTGTTCCATAGGATAGTGACACATTTAAAAACTTCCTTCAAGTCTGTCTTCAAACTTTAATTTCCCGTGCTATGAGGTATCCATGCAAAGAATTCCTTAATCCAGCATCAGACAGGTGTACGGTCAACAAACGTTGGTGGAAAGAAGTTTCCACAGTCCCACTGGGCAGCCAAGTGACATGGGAAGCCAACTCAAGCCCAGAACAGTGTTTATTTTCATTCGGCCCGGGTTTTTCCGTGTTTGAGACAGCTTTCTGGGGAGGAAGCCTCAGTCCTCCTGTCATCCTCACGTGTTTGGACTGAGTATTAGCATCTCGTGAAATAAAATCATGCCTGGACCACCTCAAATGCCTCCAGAACCAGCTGTCTCCCAGGGAGACACGACGGAGCCGGCAAGTAGTTCTTGGTATTCTTAACAGGTCGCTGGCAACTCATTAGTATTTAAATATATGCTAATTTCATCAAGGTGTGAAAAGATCTTTTTCTTGCATATACATGAAATGACCATATTACTATTCAACAGGATTTTTTTTCTCTCTTTTTAACCCAAGAAAAACTTGTTGTGATTTAACAAAAGGGAAGGAAGAAATTAAGAAAAAAAAAATCTAGAGAAAGTTACAGGGAGACTTGTTTCCTTCATATTACAGATATTCTATGTAGAACACAGTGACCAGGGATATGGCACTCGTGTCGGTCGGTGGGGATCCCAACTGGCCCCGCAGTCTTACACGTTCAAAATAACACCCCAAATGTCATTTACACACATTATCACATCCGCCACTTCCATGGTCCAGGTTTTTCTAGATGACATGATAAAATGCTACAGGATGTCCAAGAGCATCTCCCAGCCCTGGTGTCTTACCATTATCTGTTATGGATTAAAATTAAAAAAAAAGTCTACAAAATTGGTCGACATTTACTTATGTTTACTTAGGCACAGTAGCATTAACATGCGCTCACTAAATGAAAATGCAGCTCGCCTGCCCTGCAGACTTTTGGAGAGCAGTCATCCTGGAAGTCAGATGCTGGTTGCAAAATCCGAGGGCTCTCCTGGGCAGCCCCCCACCCCCCAGAACTGCCCTGGCCGGGCAAGGCGGCCGTGGCTCCCTACATTCCCTGGCCTTCCGAGCAGCCACAGTCTTGCCAGAGACCTTCTAAGCGGCTCACCAAGGCACATCATAGAGGCCTTGTCTTACGCTCCATCCTGATACAGTTTAATCGTGTTATGAGATGGCCTGGTGTGCGCTCGTCATGATGGTAGACTGGGGGCCGTATAGATTTGCTGTCATTCTGCAAGCACCTCGGACCCCGCACAGCAGGGACCTGGGCTCGCGGGGGTTAAGTGTCCTGCCTCCAGGCTGCGTCCTGAAGGTGAGGTGCTGCCGGCCCCTCACTGTGCTGATGACAAGATGGATTGCCCATGTCACTCTCAGTACATTCAGCGTCACTCTGCCACTGATAAAGGGGCTGCTCTCTTCCAGGCGGAGAAGGCAGCTATTTTTCTCCCTGATTTTAGGGGAAGAGCTCTTACAGGTGTCCTTTCCAGGGGGCCTTGAGAAGATGTCTTACTTGGATAGACCCAATGGATTCCCCTAGATAAACTAGTTCTATTCCTTTGGATTGGAAATACGCCATCTGCCCATTTTCATGGGAAATGCCCACTTTTCCAAAAGTCGCTCCCGCGTGTTGCAGCACCAGAGTGAGACATCGCAAGCGGAAACTTTTTTGAGATTTTCATAGAATCTTAAATACGCGCCCAGACCCCCACTCCAGGCAGGCTCCCGCCGTGGCACCTTGTGTTCTGTCCGGAGTCCTGGTCTTCTCTTTGACTGAACGGGGGGGAAAATAACATTTGAAGTATCTCAGCAGGACCTAATCTTAACTTTTATCTTGCAGAAGCTCACAAGCCGACCATTTGTCTCAGGTACAACACTTTCTGCTCAAGGAGGAAACGAGGAAACGGGGCCATTTTTTCTCCAAAGGGGGAGTGGAATGAGGCCTTCCTGTCCTCCTCGCGAGGAGGCCGGGGCTCCGGATCCCTGCTCTGGTGGCTGCTAGCAGGAGCCTCTGTGGGCCGGGCGCTTGGTGGGGTAAGTGGCGGGCACCCCATGAGAACGCGGGGGGACCTCCTCCCGGAGCGGAAACCCCTCCCACCACACAAGGGGTGTGTTAGCCCGCTTTGTTGATGCGTTGAGGAATGCGAAGTGTATTTACCCCCTAGCCCTCTCTGTGCTCCCACAAGACATCCTTTCCTGCATGTGTTTCTACCTCCTTTAAAATTGTGCACAATTTTGAGACTGAGCTGGGAGTGAGGTCCTGACTGTCGAGCTGTCTCTGAGGGAGAGGGGCCCATTCAGCTTGCCCCGCGGGCTTGACGACAACACAAAATCATCCTGCTGATGTGGCCGATGAGCTTTGGTGTGAAGTTTTAATCAGGTCTAAATGGAAAGTTATTGAGGGGGATGGTGTGGTCTGCATTTTAATCCCTGGAACCTCCCCTCCCCCGACCCCCCCAGTCTCTGACTTTATTGCACGCGGTGTGGCCTTGGATGGCACGGCGCTCCTAATATACATAATGATCTCAATGTCAAACTGTGGGGGCTTTTGTCTTTAACAATAAGCATTTAGCTCAACTAAATGAATAGAAATTGCTTTAGTGAATTACAAAAGCCAAGGTCTTTTCAATGCAGGAACGCCCGACATTCATTATTTTCAACATTGTGTTGTTTTTCACAAGTGTCGTGACTTAAAATGCAATAAATTCATTTAGTGTTTGAAGTAAAATAAATCATTAGTAAATCAAAGTATCTGCTGATGGGTCATGAAAATTCTCTTCAGCTTAAAAAAAAATACACACTCTAAGTTCATTCCTGGATTCCTTTGATTCGGAGCCCAAAATATCCTGAGCAATATCGACTAGTCTCTGGACTGTTGGCGGAGTTTTAAGACTCCCCCTGCGCCTCCTGGCTTCCCTGCACTGAGACAGGTTCTCCACCCTCCGCAAACAAGGGGCGATAGCCTTCCATGGAAACTGGGGCCGGCATTCCCAAACGTAGAGTGAGTGGCCATCCGTCCTCCAGAAATCCCTCCACCCTGGTCCCGCAGTTGCCGCGAGAGATCTGAATGCTTTCCCTAAATCTCTGTAATCCAATAAGCTTTTGTGTTTAGCGGCTTGTTTTGAAACTTGTATAGCACCCAGCCTGTGTCTCCTACCGTCGCTTGCAGGCAGGTGAGCGCCCGAGGGCCCGATCATTATTCAAGGCAAGAGGCCCGCTCAGCCCCAACCAGAATGTAATTTGTAATTAACTGTCATTTACTTCTGTCTGCATTGACTTGTTGTTCAAAAGACAATGTAACTGGGCTGGTCACTCGTTTTCCTTTGTTGTGGATATAATGTCTCTCAGATCTGGTTGTTTTCATAATATTTAGAAACCCAGGGCTTACTCTCTTGAAACCAGAAGGAGAAGGGGAATTCACTGAAATAAATCCAACACAGATAATTTGTTATGCCAAGGCACATCAAACACTCCATTTGATGAAATGGGATAAACCGTCTTACAGAAGAGCCACAACCAGTGTCAGCCAGATAATTTAAATGGCCGAGTGGGTGCTCTCCCGAAGCACGTCTTTTAAAACGCAGTCTTCAAAAGGCGATCTGTTCTGTAGCTGTGGGACTCTAATTTATGCTCACTTTTTCAGTTTAATTACTTGCTTGTCACACTTTTCATTAGGAGAAAAACAAACAGAATGTGTGGAAGGGCCTTGCATTGGGTCTGTGTTTCCAAGACTGGCAAATAATTCCAAGTTTGACGACTTGTAAATTAACAAAGCTCACAGGCCATTTGAACAGAAAAGACCATGAAAGTGTTAAGAGGTTTTAAAAGGAAAACATCAGACATCTTTGCAATTAGAGCCCTAACAAGTAGGCTGCTCATTCCTCCATGCTTGCGGCCCGGGGCGGGGGGGGGGGGGGGG
>NC_048220.1:145531892-145545624 GCF_002007445.2 Ailuropoda melanoleuca | reverse complement strand
CTGGTTTACAAAGGTCTTGAGGAAGAGTCAATAGATCACCGTAAATGTTTAACATTTTTCCCTTAGAAATCTCAAGTCTTCCTGTAAACAGAACGTCTGAATTTCGAAATGCTGCGTGACACTTTTATTTTCTCCCCAAAGGTGCCATGCAGTGGCGTCTAGCATCAGGCAGGCACTGATGAAGAGTGTCATTGTGTGTTTGTGAATGGAACCTACCCCCTGAGTCCTCTCCCCCTGAAAGCCAGGCTCTTGAGCAAAGCTTACTTCTCTCATCCCAAGGTTGAAATGCAGAGGCACTGAATGGCCTGCTTATCTTGGAAAGCTTGGAGTCATTTCATTTCAGTGGTACTGGTCCCCATAACATTATATTCAAATGCATCAAGCAAATGAGGTCTGTGCACAAAACGCAGCTTCGACCAGGCCGATTGGCAGAGCGTTCCATTAATTTCAGCCCCGAACCTGAACGCTGAGCCGGTCACCACTCCCCTTATTGTTGCCGGGTCACTTAGAGCCCTTGAGAGCCCCAAGCCCTCCTCGGATACCCGGAGATACAAAATACCCCCAAGTGTACAGAGACGTCTCCAGAGTATGGGCCTGTGTCTGGGTGGGGAGAGAGCGAGGGGAGAGGGGGGAGGGGAGGAGGTTTTGTTTAGACCAAAGCAGGGAAGCATCGGCCCCAGGAGTCTCCTGGGGAGGCCACCCCACAGGTCCCCAGCTTCTGGGAAATGCAGCAGTGACAGCAGCAAGGCAGCTCAAAGCCGGCCACTTCTCAGTATTAGAATGCATTTCACGCTCGGCTTCCTCAAAACCGCAGAGCTCAAATTTACACCTTATTTGATGCGCTTCTCCCTGCTGTTAATTGGTAAAGGGAGCACTGACCCTTTTGATCTGGGCTACAAGCCTCTAAATGCCTCGATCCACTAAACTGTTTAGTAGGACTGCCCAGCAGTGGCCCTGGATGACCATGCTTCTCTTCTTCTCTAGTCTTTTCTTTCTTTCTTTCTTTCTTGGCTTTCTTGCCTTTGGTTTATATCCAACTTGCACAGAAATAAGAGATGACAGTCGTTATAGATACGGCGGTTTAATTACTTGTCAGCTTATGGTGGGTATCTCGGCCAGCTGATGAAGGAGCTTAACTTTGTTCCAGTAGCTTAAAACCTGACCAACTGCTACAGCTTTCATATTTAGCCCTACAACTCTGGATACATTTAAGATAACAATATAGATGAGCAGTCTTTCTGACTCCCTAGCATAAGCCATTGGCCTCCTGTGCCCCTGATTCCCCCACAGATGTCCAGTAAGGGGACATTTGACTACACTGGTATTTCGGGGAACATGAGGGGGTTCTTGGTCCACCTTACAATTGCCCTGAGACGACGCGCACACTCACACCCCGCCTGCCGGCACAGTGCGTGAGAAAGCACGGCTTGTATCTGTGAGATGCTGGGATGAGAGTCCAGAGGACAGACAGGACAGAAGGGGCTCAGCCCTGCCCTAGGTCCAGCCCTCCCCAGGTCTAACATCGGGATGCACTTGTGCTCAGATGCTCTTGTCTGCCAGGAGACCCAACCGATTCCTTGCATTTAATTTCACTTCTACTTAATGTCAGATTAATTACTGAGCATCTGTGTTTTGAACCTGCTCCGTAGGCCTGCATCCCTGGTTCTTGGCTTCTGTGTGCAAGGCCCCTCCCCAGAGAAATGTGGAGGTGAGAAGGGGGCCGGGAGGCTCAGTACCCCTGTGGAGGTCAGGCGGCACCCTGCTACTCTCTCCCCCAAGATCTCTCCTCCCCCCTACTGAGGTCCTCTAGCAGGTTTTAGGTTTTTGTTGGTTTTTTTTAGCCTTGTCTTTGTTACCCACCAAGATACATAGCTTCCATTGACCTGAAGCCCATTATCCCATACTATAGTTCCCCTATTGCTCAATTCAGTGTTGTGAAAGCCTAGCACAGCGGGCTGCAAAGTCCAGTTAGCACACAGAGACCAAGGGACCCTCCACCTGGCCTTCACTCTTCCATATGTTCTCCAGTTCGTGAGGTGCACAGTGCAGGGCTGGGCCATTGTTGACACTTAAACGCAGGGGCTCCAGTTCACAGAGGGAGTTAGGGGAAAGGCTCTCCCAAGGCTGCTTTTGTTGAGGCCAGAGGCTGCCCTTTGAGGACCTGGAGCTCCAAGCCTGGGGTCAATCCTGTCCTTTGCCTGCCTGGGCCCTGGGTCTTGCGTTCCAGGCTCCTATCCCCTAATAAAAGTGCTCTACCCAGAATGCTGAAGTTAAGATATGGGAACTGTACCTTAAGGGAGCTGGAAAAGTCAACTTTCACAAGCGCAGAGCAAGAAGCAGCCCTCTGAATGTGGGGGCGCAAGCCTGGACTTCCGGGAGGCGGACCCACCCATGTGCAGAGGCCGGGGGCTGCCCTGCAGATTGGTGTGTGGGGCTTTCATGCCTATGGAAGGGATGTTCACATTCGACCAAGGGTGACTAGGAAGAAAGTTAATTTGATTTGATAGCCGCAAAGGTCACATATTTTGTTCAGTTTTTTGCAGGGTTTCCCAAGACTAGCTGCCCCTCCCCATACCCTGTGCAGCTCCATTCTGAGGACAGATGTATTCTTTGCAGTGGCCCTGGCGGCAGGGAGCAGAGCCTAGTCCCAGGCTGCGTTAACCCGCCNCCCCCGTGCCCCCCCCCCCCCCGTGCACCACATGCCTGCCCCACTCCAAGAGCCAGCACCGCAGGGCCACGTGGTTGGTCACGTGGGTGCCTTTGCTAGCTCATCTTTGGCTTGGAATGTTCCCTCCTCTATCTCACCATTTACAGGCAAAATAACACAAGACAAAAGGCAAACCAAAACAAAACAAAACAAAAACCCACACACACAAAAAACAAAAACCCCAGCAAATTGAAGAAGGAGAAACCCCAGGAAAGGTTAAATGTTACCAGTCGCTAGTAAAAGTACAACCTTGCTCTCAACTGGTATTTGACATTGCTGAAGGTTCCGTCTTGATTACTTTCAATAAAATTCAAAGTAAGGATGACTGTCTTGGCTCACTAAGCAACAAGGTTTTATCACTAATTACAATCCTTTATTACCAGTAGTTTAATAGGCTTATGATAGGTCATAAAACAATTCGGCATGGGAGTACATAAAAGGAATGGCTTATACAGCTGTGACATCTTAATATCTATTCATTGTAATGATTTTATGATCTTTAATGGTAGTATTTTTTATTAAAATATGTACATATGCCTTTACATGGGCTGTGTTGCCACCAAAACTGGGAGGCGGAGCGAAAGCCACATAAATACGCACTGAAATACTTAATGAGGCATTCTGCAAACTTCCATTGTCAGAAGCATGTTGACTACATCACATGTGTGGAGTCTCATTATGGGTAATTATAATAAAATTATAAGTGCTATAATAATTCTAACCTTGAAGGCACAATAAAGGATGGCTATATTTGCCTTCCTAGCCCACACATCTGAGGCATTTTCTTCATTAATTATATTTCGCATAAGAATAATTATGTTGTGTAAGACCGGAATTCCAAGGCATGTGCTAGAGTCTCTGAACTCCAGCCTTCCTCTGGCGAGCTAATTATATTACCACCTCAACTTACATCGGCAGAGACGTAATATGTAATTTACATGGCTTGAAAGAGGGTATTTGTTGTTGATCTTAATTTTATTTTGTAACCCAATTAGTAAAGTAAATAAATTGAGAAAAGACAAGCTTATCAGTTGACTTTGCACCAAGTAGCCCAGCTGGCCCATCTGAGTGCTTCCCTCTCCCTGGGCCCACCTCTCCATCCCATGCCTGCCGTCTTGCAGCACGCAGAGCGCAGGGGCGTGTAACAGTCAGTTTGCGGCCAGGGCAGTGGGAGAGTCAGTGCAGACCTGCATTCCTTTTGTTCCCTCTCTCCCCAGAAAATCTATTCGTTTGTGCAGTTATGACCTAAATATTTGGTTCCATTATTCTGGCACAGGGACCATCATAGTCCTGTATCTCAGAGCGGTAAATGATTTGAGAATTTGAACTAGCAGCAGGAGGAAGAGTTTGTTACTTGTATGCAATACAGATTGTATTTATCAAGTTTAATATTTACCGAGTTTATTGGCCCTCCTCCATTTAGAGATGGGGTTCACTGTCTCCTGAGGACATTCTTAGGACCAGCAGCCTCTGTCCCCCAATACACACACACACACACACACACACACACACCCCTCTACATGCAAACCGTTCTCAGAGAATCTACTTGCAGTCCTACAAGGACGGCTGGAGTCCTGGAATCTGAGGCCCGCCCCCTCCCCCCTCAGCTTGCTCAGGCGCGTCCCACTACCCCTGTTAAGAATTCTGCTTTAGGAAGAACGACCTTCTAAGCATTTTAGAATCACACTGGAATACAAGAGAGAAAGTAAAAGTGACAAAAACTGCAGTGAAATTTTACTAATTTAATTAGACAAAGTCCATTTAAATTATAGAGCATGTTGGGGACACACATTTTGTAAGTTTCAAGTGTAATAGTAACTTAACCAAGGCCAAAACAAAAACAAAAACAAAACAAAATAGAGAAAGAAAGAAAAGAAAAAGCCCAGCTGAGGTTCTCAAGGGAATCACTTTAGTGAATAGACCGGAATGATTTGTAATTAGCATATAAATTGTATGCATGTAAATGATGCTTCTAAAAGGTATTTGAAAAGTTTATTTTCTTAAGTATTTCCAATCAGACCCCCTGCAGCCTTGTTTACAGTGCTGATTTGCACTTTCATGGACGAGATCTGCTTTGCAAAGAGGAACTTGGGTCTGGGTCTTCCTCCCCCCAGCGTGCTTTATCACAAATTACAAATTAGTGGCATACAAATTAATGAGGATTTTACAGTATTCAGTCAAATCGTGCAGTAAAAAGCTTTAATTCAAACACTGGAGCTTGATTATTATAATTTATTTAAATGCAATGCACTGCTTGCTAAATTTCATAGGACTGGAATCAACATGTAATTTAAAGTTAATTTTAACCTAGAGGAGCAGAAGCGCCCCGCCCCTGGGTCTGCTGGCAGTCGGCTCCACCCTTCTCTAGAAAACAGCAATTAGGTACGTCATAGAAACTCGACTGCTACCGGGATGGGGGAACAGCCAGCGCTGAATACATGCAGCCCAGAGGTAGGGTCGGATTAGGGGGACCGGTGTGGACGTTGACCCTAAGCAGGGATTTGCTTAGGTAAACACCACTAAATGGGGGGTACAGTTGCCAGGACATTTCTTCTGCGCTTCAGAGATGGGCAGTGATAACCCTTTCCCGTTACCAACTTACTACTTCCTGCCAACAGGGAACACAAAATTCTGGAGCAATCTTTCTCCAAGTCCGTGGGCCAGTGTGCATGCAGGCATTTGCTGGGAGTAGTCAAGGAACGCGTATCCATCCATCTGCAAAGGATGCAGCCCTTTGGCTCAGGATTTGGGGGGCCCACCCTGTCTTGCCTGCAGCCCCGGCACAAGGAGCCAGTGTTCCCATGTTGATGCGGGACACCTCNAGTCAGCATAAAGCCCGAGCGAGTTTACGACTTCCCAGTGGGAAGATTGCAAGAGAGCCAACATGAGACTGATGTTTATCTATCCTTCACATCAACAAAATGGGCCAAGGACACCTGTTTTCCTTTCAGTGTAGAAATCAGAAGCAGTGGGGTGGTATGGCTGGCTTTGCTCCGGACTGTGATGCAGAGCAGGGAAAGCTTTCCTGCAATCTCTTACCTTCCCGGCGGGTCAGACGGGGGATGGAGGCTGAGGGATGGTCTTCCTCGATCTGTGGTGCGACTGCCGCCCGCGGACAGTTGGCAACATCTGGGTAGGTCTTCAGTCGTTACCACTGGGGAGGGGGCTGCTCCTGGCTTCGAGTGGGGGGAGGCCAGGGGTGCTGCTCTCCATCTCTCAGAGCACAGGAGAGAGATACCTGGCCCCACTTGTCAGTACTGAGGAGGCTGACAAGTGCTGTCCTAGAGGAGAAACTGCTGTGGGAACAGAGGCCATGGGCTCCAGCCCCAGGACCCCCCCGCCCCCCCACCGTCTCCCAGTGGCTGCTTTCCCCTGGGGCCTCACACCTAGACAGCACAGTGGGTCCTGCTGGCCATCTGCTCTTCACCGTCAGCATGGGCCCTCCTACCCCGCCATCTCCAGCTCTAGTGCTGAGTGTGTGCCAGGCTCCGGCCCCACTGGGACTCCCCAAGGCTCAACCAGACACATGGGGATTGCTCCCAATGTTAATGAATTACACTCACCAGCCATTGTCTTAACTTGAATGACTCAGATAGGCATTACTGTTTGTCTCCCTTTAGTATTAAAATGGCTTTAAATCTTTTAATTACATTTTAAATATTAATATTTTAAATATATGTGTAAATACGCATTAAGACTCTCAAACAGAAAGCTTTCAGAAACACAAGGCGTGCGCCTGCCATCTTGCCATCTTCTGGGTATCTGGGCTGGCAAGGGGCAAATTCTTTACAACGCCAGGAAGGACCACATTAATCACCTAGGAATGCACTTTGCCTTCTCGGTGACCTGCACAGACACGTACCAGCCTGTCCACAGACACTCCAGGAGAGGCCACAAAAGCTGGGTCTGGTGGCTGGGTCTGGAGCAGTCAGAGGCGCTGTAATTCAGTTTTACGGGGCAAGAGCCCCCCAGGGAGACCTCCCTCTGTATCTATACGGACCTCCTAGACATGGGAGGGCTGACTTTCTGCCCTGGGGAGACTGTGCCCACCCCTCCCTGGGTTCTAGAACGGTGGTTTGAAGCCTCCATGTCGGATTCATCCGTGCAACTTGGAAACCAAGCGTCCACGGCAGGCTTCACCCCAGACCTTCTGAACTGGAGTCCAAGACACAGCAGATGTTGAAAAGCACTTCCAGGTGACGCTGATATTCAGACAGGGGCCAAAGCTGCTGACCTGGCCAACGTCAATCCTACTGCCATTAGAAATCAGGATAAATAATTGTAAGGGCAGAAAAAGACAAAATCAAGGTCATTTCCAAGTTAGGAACTGTGGGCAAGAGACCAAACTTTCTTTTTGTTTTTCATTTACTGCCTGGTGGCTCTTCGTGGCCTGACAAAGGACCCCACCCCAGCCCTCTGTCTGGCCACCACCCCCATCGCGCATGAAGTCTCCCACCTGGCGGGTCCCATGCAGAGCATAAGCTGTTGGCAGGATAACTCCTTGGCCCTTTGACCCTAGGACCTTCTTGATCGTGGCTCCCAAGAGGCAGCCACTCAGAGGGTGAGAGAAGCAGTGTGTCTCTCTCAGCTGTGGAGCAGTCCTCCCCACGCTGGGTAGTGCTCATCCCTCTTACGGCATATTCTGCAGAGAGGAGGCCCGTGATGGAGGGAGAAGCCATCCCTACACCTCAGCGACATCTCAGCCATTAGCAATGTCTGGGAAGAGGAAAGTCTCCAATTTTTCTCCCTGACATCTTGCAAATGAATCGCCTCTTGCCCCTGAAATCATCCTGATTCATCACATGACTTTTCTCCTTTTTTCTTTTAAATGTTGCAGTATCATGATGGACCAAAGATTCCCCTCGGAGTGAATCAGATTGACAGGTACCACGGGCACCCAAACACAGAGGCGATTTGGCTCCTAAGTCACGGGGGAAGAGCTATCAGAGTCACCATGCGTTCTGTGGGGTGAGAAGTTCGGACTTATTTAGTAAAACCACTACTTTGACATGAAGACTAATAATGTGGCAACTTGGTGTTCTTGTTTCTCTTGGAAACTCTTGATTCTCTGCCTGTAGAGAAAACCACAGAATAAAAATAAAGTAGGAAGGGGCTGCAGGAGGCACACCCGATTCACAGGAAAGACACAAGGTGAAAACCGGACAAGGGCCAGCAGCTATGAAAAATCCACCCGATCTTCACACGTGCAGGCATGTTAGAGAGGGCAACGTACCCGAGCAGTGTTTCAGCGACATCCTGGGTCCCCGGGAAAATGGCAAGGAAACTTTGTTTACTCCACGTACAGACACACAGGGAAGCGTGTGGGATTTTTTCAACGAGTTCTATCAAAATAGTTAAATGAAAAGAAAGGGATCTAGGTAATTCACTCACTTTATTTACCAGCCAGAGTGAGTGAACAAAGGAGGAGATGCATCTTGAGTTGGTGGGAAGCCACATGAATTCAGGGCAGGTAGCAACAGCCAGGATGACAGCATGACGTCGACCTCCTCTTAATGCACTGACTACAAGAGAGCAAATCATTTCCAAGAGCCCATGTGTGCTGGGGAGTTATGGCTGTGCCTGGTGGAGAGGTAGGAGCAGAATGTCCCCAAGTAAAAACTAAGCCGGGGAAGAGACGATTTCTGTTCAAGGGGAGGACCATACGTGTTCTTTGGAACACCCAATGGGGGTCAAAAAGGTGTAGGGAGTATTTTTGTGCATTTCCCTTTCCTAAAATATTCAATAGGCTTTCTTACTTCCCATACAAGCATGTTGTGCCTCAACGAATTTGTTGTTCTGGGAGAATAAAGTAAAAACCTAACAAGGCAACAGATGCTTTGGAAGAACGAGAAGGCAGAAATGAAGGATCTGTTGACGCCTGGTCTTGGTTACATCTCGTCATGCGGTTCACCATTCACAGCAGGTGTGCAGTTAACTAATCTCATTTATGCTTTTATCTTTTCCACAAATGCTTCTCTAGGCCATGGTCTTATAAATTAGGTCTTGGAAAAATAAATAAGCCATTAGGACAGCTTTAGGAAATACTTTGGTAATGGAAGTTACTTTCAAAGGAACAAAAACTTATTTTAAAAATGAGACCTACTTAAAATAAGTTATAAGTTATAGATAAAATAAGTTATAGATGAGCTCTTGAACTAGAACTCAATACATCCTGTCTTCTCTCTCTCTCTCATGTACAAATGTGTAAATATAGTGCAAGTAGATACATAAATGGAACATTAAGTGTACATTTATATACATAAATAGGCATAGTGACAAATCACTAACTGTAAAAATTTAAGCATGAATTGTGATTCTGATCATGTGTGCTTCTAGAAATGTGTGTCAGAGTAAGTGTGGTTTCTCGTCATACGTGCACAAGTGAAGACAGAAGACTGTTGACTGAGCTGCTTTTGTGGGTAACATAATAACAAAGACAAAGGCCACATAACAAAAATAATTTCAGGACATTTTTAGTTCGGGGGACCCCAGGTAAAGCCTCTCTGCATATGCACTTATAGATACAATGTATCAATAGGCATGTGTTTTCTTTTAATTTATATTAATTTATAAATGTATGTTTATTTATATTAGTAATAGATTTATCTGTTTTTTTAAGATTTTTTTCAATTTATTGGATGGAGAGAGAGAGCACAAGCAGAGGGAGCTGCAGTGGGAGAGGGAGAAGCAGCTCCCTGCTGAGCAGAGAGCCCGACATGGGACTCGATCCCAGGACCCTGAGATCATGACCTGAGTCAAAGGCAGATGCTTAACTGACTGACCCACCCAGGTAGCCCTTTTATAGATTGTATTTATTTATTTGGGAAAGAGAGAGCTGGGGGAAGCATTAGAGAGAAAGGGACAAGCAGAGGGAGAGGGACAAGAGCACGGAGGGTGTGGGGCTGGATCCCAGGACTCTGAGATCATGATCTGTTAACACCCCGAGTGTGGGTGGGCCTCACCCAATCAGTTGAAGCCACAGGCGCAAAGATTGAGATTTCCCGAAAAAGAAGCAATTCTGTATCACGACTACAACATAGAGGCCAACAGACACATGAATGTTGCTCAGCGTCACTCATCATCAGGGAAACGCAAATCAGAACCACATGAGATACCACCTCACACCTGTCAGAACGGCTAAACTCAACAACACAAGAAACAACAAGTGTTGGTGAGGATGCAGAGAAAGGCGAACCCTTGTGCACTGTTGGTGGGAATGCAAACTGGTGCATTCTAGAAGCTTATGGAGATTCCTCAAAAAGTGAAAAATAGAACTACCTTATGACCCAGCAATCGCACTACTGAGTATTTACCCCAAAGAATACAAAAATACAGATTTGAAGGCACACCTGCCCCCCTATGTTTATAGGAGCATTATCCGCAATAGCCAAGACATGGAAGCAATGCAAGTGTCCATCGACTATTGGGTGGGTAAAGAAGATAAGGGGTGTGTGTGTGTATATATAGTGAAATACTACTGAGCCATAAAAAAGATAGGAATCTTGCTATTTGCAATGACATGGCTGGAGCTAGAGAGTATGATGCTAAGTCAGAGAAAGACAAATGCCATATGATCTCACTCACATGTGGGATTTAAGAAACACAACAAACGAGCAAAGGGAAAAAATAAGAGAGAGAGAGAAATCAAGAAACACACTTTTAACTCTAAGGAACAAAGTGATGGCTGGGGGTACGATAGAGGCTGGGGATTAAGGAGTGCATTTGGGATGAGTACCGGGCATGGTATGGAAGTGTTCATTCACTGTATTGTACACCTGAAACTAATAGTACACTGTCTGTTAACTATACTGGATTAAAATAAAAACTTAAAAAAAAAAAAAAAGATTGCAACACGGAGACCCTGCCGGTTTCCAGACTGCTACTCTGTGGAATTTAGACTCAAAGCTGTCACAGCAGCTCTCGCTTGAATGCCCAGGCTGCTTCCTGCCTTAGGGACAACGGACATGCCAGCCCCCACCACCATGTGGGCCAGCTCCCGAAAGGAATTTACTATTAAAAATACATCTCTCTCTTTCTCTTATACAGAAAAAAGAAAAAAAATATGTATATAGATTTTAACAACATATAAAATATACCTCCTGGTGAGCCCTCTCCTCAAGGCTGAACCTCACTGAACACCTGCCCGCGGGGCTTCTGTGAAGGGCAACAAGTTGCTCGGCGAACGGTGCCCTGAACAAGGTGCCAGGAAGGCTCTCCGGCACAGCGTGTAGGGGGCGGGGGAACAGCCCCGCCGCTCTTCGTTCAGCCTGAAACTTGCCGAAGTCTGGGGTCTTCCCCTCGCGCAGCTGTGACTCAGGCCCTGGTCCACCGTCTGGAGGTAAAGTCACGGGAACGTTCCACCCCGAGGTCCTCCCAGCCTCCCGCAGCCAGCCCGAGCGGGATCCCAGCGGCTCTCAAGCGGCCTGCCCTTTATTACGACTGCACCCTGAAAGTTTTGTCACATCTGTCCTTCTGACCCGGCACGCTGTGTAACCCTGTGGAGCTGGCAGCCCAGGTCCTGTTTGCCCCGGATGACCTTCCCCTGGCCAGGAGGCGGCTGCTGGCCTGCGAGGTGGAGACCCCGCGCGGTCCAGGGAGAAGGTGAGGGGTTGTCGGGGGCCAGGGGGGTGGCGGTGAGGGAGCCCCCGTGTGCCAGGGCGGATCACGGTACTGCCGACTCCTCCCCCCGTGTCGCCAGCAGTGGACTTGGAGCACTTGGTAAATTACGTTTTATTAAAATAAGGGGCTTCTGTGCTTTTCATTGCCGTCCGGGTTCCATGCGAGTTGAGTCCCTGTCCTGTATAGAGCCGGGGAAACAGAAATGTCCATTCCAAGGCGCCACGACACCCTCAGGGACGCCAGCTGTTGGGTGCTTGGAGACTCCAGCGCTGCTGAAGGTCGTGGCATCAGTGGGAACCATCACCGGGAAACCACCGCGGGTCCTGACTTGGCAGCCCACTTAGGAACCTCCCGCGTCTACACCTCCACCAGGGACGCAGACGGGGTCTTTCCAGATGGACTCAGGGGCAGCCACCGCAGCCCAAGCTTGCAGTCACTCGTGGAGGTTTTCCACACCGTGTCATGTGATTCTGGGTAAGTTTACACCTCAGGAGGTGCCGAAGAGGCAGGACTGGGCCAGAGGCAGGTGGGGTCTCTCCCGGCTGTTCTGGGCACTAGAGCTGATGGGGCCTGGCAGCTGCAGGACAACCAAACCCAGGCTTGCTCCTTTGCCCACCGAGGGTGCCCACCTGACCCTGGGGCTGGAGGGGCAGCCCAACAATGAACCCTGCCCCCAAGGCTTAGTCAGGGCATGGCATGCCCATTGCTCTCACTGGGACGTCAGAGCTCAGGCCCCCACCCCTCTCCCAGGCAATCCCCCCATCCTGGACCCTGTTTCATTCCTTTTTTTCCCATCAGGTGGGACAGGATGGCTGGGGAGGCTGGGTTCCCCTCAGGTCGGGGGGGCTCCGATAAAACCCCCACAGGCTAGGCTCTGGTAAGACAATTTATTGTGAGGGCAGGCCTTGTTCAGAATGGAATATTCTGGGCCTATTTCAAAATGGCTCTACTATTGGCCTCTGGCGGGAGCGTGAGGCCCATGTCTCTGCCCTTCACCGTGAGGCCCCAGGGGGACTCCTGCAGGAAAGACTCCTAGAGGACCCCTGCCTTCTGTGACTGGGTCTGAGCTTTACCTCCTGGGCAGTCTCCTCGGGCCCCCTGGGTCACTAAGCACAGCTCAGATTCTCCCCCAACACACGGCTTGTGATGCTCTGAGTCCACCCGTCTCTCCGATCTGGGGGCAGGGGGTCACCCTGTGGCCTTACCTCTCCGGCCGTCTCAGGAGACCTATGGGTTTTCAGTGAGTTCAGCCCTTTTCTTGTGTGGTTGGGAACACCGACCTCCGAGTTCCTTCTTCGATGGGCTGGAAACCCGAAGTCTCCTGCCTTTCATTAGGCGTCTCCCAAGCCCTGTTCTCAGTCACTCACTCACTCCCTTGCTCGCTGCATGCACGCTGGCTGAGCTCCCACGGTGTGCCAGCGTCTGGGGTACACGGGGCCCGGACCCCAAGAGCAGACCCGCAGCAGGGGCGCGGGGCCACTCAGGGGCTGGAGGGGGCTCTGACGAGGGGAAGGGCGGTGGTCTGCGTCGTGACGCCCGAACCGGCCAGCCCAGGACCGACTCATGGGTGGGTGTGTAGGGGACACACACTCAAGCTGAAATAATGTGCTTCTGGGGTGAACTTCCAAGTAAAATGAATCATTAGGGAACTGTTTTCAGGGATGGGACAGGAGGGGGTGTTTCTCAGGCATCCCAAGGGCCTATCAGACACAGGACCCCAGAGCTGGGGATAGGTTTTGGGAATCCTTTTCAGATATGAGTGACTTCCACCTGCCAACCAAGAGTGGGGAACATTCTCTTGGCAGGAGACTTGACTTTTACTGCCTCTATGGCCTCTGTGTGTAGAAATCTAACTGTATCCACTTTTCCTACCTCTCCCACCAGAAACTGAGAAAGTTTCTGTACTTTCAGAAAGAGGAGAGGTCAGAGTGGCCATCCATGCTGACCTTTGAACCCAAGCATCTGCGTCTCCTCAAGGAGTGGCCTCCTCGTTGTCGGCTTAGTTGACATGTGGCCTCTTTACCTGGATATATTCTGTGTTTCTATCAACTTTCTGTAAGTTTCTGGCAATGGTGACTATGTAGCCACTTTGCAAAGGGGTTATTTTGTGTAACTCATAAGCACGTAGAATGGAAACTAATATGTACAATGAGGCCACTGTTTGGTACTTCATGTATAGTCCCGCTTTATTGCTTCCCTTAAATAATCCTAGCCTGCAAACAATTTAGTCTCACTGAAATGACGTTTTTCCCCAACATGTAACTTCCACCCTGGGGTATAAGAAACAAGCTGGGAGATTAGTGGGCACCAAAACCAACCACGACAGTGAGTCCCCGAAGTACACGCGTGCACATTGTGCAGGGTGACCGCAGGTGTGCTGGGACGAGGGGGTGGGCGCTGGGCTGC